>NC_037595.1:25322861-25656044 GCF_003073045.1 Pomacea canaliculata | reverse complement strand
TAACAGTGATTATGCAGCTAACTCTGTTTCATGCTCAGTACTGCTATATTTGCACCAGTCTGTCTCTTCTTCATGTCTGTTATTAACAACTTAAAAAATGCATGGGAAAGATTTCATAGTTTAAATATTTATTAACTAATGCTTATTTATCATAACATTTTTACAAACTGGTTATTTACAAAACAAAGGCAGTTTTAAATGTAACATTCTGCTTTGCTCTGTGACAAATGAATGCCTCCTCAATATATTAACGTGCTCAAATATGACTATATCAGTGGATGCCTAACTAGTCTTAACATCTGTTGCAGTCAATTAGTTTGTGAAAAGCTACAGTCTAAAATGTTGAAGCTGATAAATTCTAGCTTATGAATGAGAAACAAAATACTTACAGCTTGACCAAAAAACATTTCTCTGCCTGTTTTCTCCATAGTGTCTCATCAGCAGCAATATTTTTCAGCTGTCTGCAAGTCTGTGCAGACCTAATAGAGAGAAAGGAAAAAGAAAGCAGACCATTTGAAAATTTACTCAATGCATCTGCTGATTCAGCTGTTCATTAATATATCCCGATGCATCTCCAGACATATCTCATATGCTGTAGAAGGGGATTATTCTCTTTTGCCCCTTCCGCAGAGATTTTGAGGCAAAGGGGATACGAGTTTTTATGTGTTATTTGGTGAAATGGTCTTAACTACTGTTTACTAGCCCTTTGGAGATCTTAAAAAGGTGAGCCAGAAAGTGGTTTTTTTCCTGATGTTGATGATTTACTGTGCCTAGAAATGGTGCTCTGACCACCATTACTGCTATTCCAATGTACCCTAAAAAAATTTTTAAAAACCCACATATGTACTCCTGGGTATGAAAGTGGAGAATGCAGCTGAAGTCAGCATTCAAGAGCTTCCAACCTTTGGTTAACATGCTGCTGCAAGGATAATTACTGACCACTGAAGCAATACATTAACTGCATCAATGGTCATTCATCAAAGCTTACATGATGACTATATTGTTGATATCCAGAGTGTAAAAAAGTAATGTGCTCGGGGAATGTAGATGAACTTGTCGAAAATCAAACTGCCTTTTTCCTTCCATCAATCCAGTGTGGGCTAATTCCACGTCAACGTCTAAGACAATGGGCTAAAGCATCTGATAGTGTCATCATACATGGCTACGATTAACTGCTGTTTACACACACCTGCGCACATTCAAAGTCATTTTGCAATCATACACGCATAAATCAAGTAAGGTAAAATGCTTCTGGTGTCATTTCATGATTTCGTACCTGCAAATATCTCTGTAATCAGCAAAGGAAAAAATGTGTAACAAAATCTCTACTGGCAACTCCAGCAAGCTGCGCGCTTGGAACTTTCGCGGTATTTCCATCTTTACAATTATATCTGCATTCCCAATCTATGCCATCTAAGAATAATCTAGAGAACGTCCACAAGACAGCGTCAGTAATCCTGAGAACACTTATTAGAACAGATGATGTAGCACGCCTTTGTGGAACATTTAGGCGATCTTGAGAAAGGCATAGCAATCCTGCACCATAACATCAGAGGCTATTTACATTTTCCTTTCATCACAATACATGTAATAAAATGTATCTTCTCTTTTCTAAATGCATTTATTCTTTGCCTTCACACAAAGTACACAAAACAGCATGGTGTAACAATCAAAACAAGATCTTGCAGACCTATTCACTTTGTTTGCGCACTTTTGCTCAGTTACTTTCCTTTACATTACAGAAACATATCCAAAAGCATATTTAAGTATTATGCTTATGTAAATTTGCTTTAAACTAATTATCTTACAAAATTGTTTTCATATTAATGTTAGCTTTTCTTTCACATCTATCATGGCGAACTGCAGACGCCTTTTTGGGTTGTCAATGCAAGTAGTTTCGCAAGTCTGGAAGTGTCAAAGAGCTTCTGCCTTAACATCTAAACGAACAATTACTGGCAGCTGCATTGATCGTTGGTATTGAATTTAGTGAATTTAATTTCCTAGTGGTTGTGATACGCTTTTTTATATAATATGTGACCCTCATGCTAGTGCCGTATAGCCACAGGCAACATTGCAGGAGGAAAATCGTGCTATCATCAAAACATAAAAATTCTAAACACATTTGTTACAAATACTGTCTTTTATTCCCCGGAAGTATTGGCATTTACTAGTAGAAGAAGTAGATAAAGGTAGGTCATAATAGGACCTAAAAATAAACATTACATGTATATGCATTAGTAAGACCGCATGTGGAAAATGGTGATAGTTTGGTGTGGACAAAGCAGGTAAAGTGTGTGCTGAAGAGGCAATCTATAGTCATTGAAAGAGTGCAACAAAACTAATAAGTGAATGCAAGCATGTCATATAAAAAGAGACTGGATTATTTAAAATTACACTTACCTAAGAGAGGGCAAAATAGAGGTGACTTGATTTCAGCATCTAAATATTTAGTTGAGCTGTTGACTTGGATTGAGATCTTTTTCTTTGAAGCAGAGGGAGGATTTACATCACACATAGAAAGCATAATTTCAAGTAATATAGTTGTCTGTCATTGAAATAATCAGAGTTCTGAACTAAAACTTTATAAAGTACCAACACATCCAGTGAATGTAATTCAAAACTTTGTGGAAACATTTTGAGGTTTTGATGAACAGTAATGCCAGTTGTTGACTGACCTGACCTATGCATATCTAGACATGTAAATGAGTGGGATACCCCTAGGCTTGTGGCCTATCCAAGTCCAAAATTACTACTTCTTTGACTATATACATACATGATATTGTCTGTTGTCTAATAATATAGATGAAAATGATTTTAAGTGTGTTTTTTGTTAACTGGGTTTGTTGAAATGGTATCTTCTGTTTAGAATGTTACCAGTAAAAGTCCTTGTCAGACTGGCTTTGAATTTAACGTTAGCAATTCTTTATGCATAGGTAATTAATGTGCAGTTAATAATAAGATGCCCTTTATTGCAGCATCACTTGGCCTTACAGATGAACAGAGGCAAATCCAGCAACTAGCAGCAGATTTTGCTCGCAATGAAATGTTTCCTAACATGGCAACCTGGGACAGAGAGGTATGAGATACCATTGCCAAAATTTACATTTATGTTGTTTCATAAAAGAAAATGTTGCCTGAGTTGTGCCATACTTATAGCATGATCTGTGGGTACCTTTATATTGCATAATCATTGTCTCTATATGTGTATATGTATAAAAAATTTAATAAATTCAATGTTTGCGTTAAATGCTATAAAGTGCCTATAATTTTTCTTGGCACTGAATAATAAACTAGCCTGTGTGATTTTAATGTTCCTGCACTGATTCTTCAGGAGACATTCCCAGTAGACACATTGCGAAAGGCAGCTGAACTTGGTTTTGGGGCCATTTACTGCCAGGAAAAATATGGTGGGACAGGTTTGTCACGACTTGATGCCTCCATTATCTTTGAGGCACTTGCTCAAGGCTGCTGCAGCACTACAGCATACATCAGCATCCACAAGTGAGGCTTCAGTGAGCATCACTGACTGCATTTGTCATATCTAAAGTTAGGCAGCTTGGCAGTTACCTCCAGCACCTTAAATAAGATCAGGCAGAAGACACAATTAAAATTCAGACTTTATTGGCTGCCACTAGAAAGAAGACTTAAGATTCTTAAGTTAAGAATAATATTGTTCAGACCATAAAATTTGATCATTTTGGAAACTAAACAAAAAGATAAAACAATTACACATTAATGCTATGTTTCTATTTATTCATATTTATCTTTCTTTTAAAAGAAGTCTTTATAGTTTAGATCTTTTGTGTGCTGCATATATGGACAACACTGTCGTAGGTAGTTCAGAAAATGAAGCATTTCATTATTTTGCTAAACTTCATTGCAGCATGTGTGCTTGGATGATTGATGAGTTTGGAAATGAAGAACAGAAAAAGAGGTGGATACCACAACTGGCATCCATGGGCTGTTTAGCATCCTATTGTCTTACAGAACCAGGTAAGATACTATGCATAGGGGAGGATTTCTTGTTCTCATTTATCTAAAAAGTTGTTGGGAGAAACCTAAATGCCTTTTGAAAGTGAATGTACCTTTTGCCTCACTCCAGTTGCTCTACTTTTTTGCCTATAGGTCTGTGATGAAAATGCCGTTTCTCTTGATAATTAACTATAATAAAAGGCTCATAGCACCCACCGAAAGTGAGATAAAGATGAAAATTATTACTGTTTCAGGATCTGGTAGTGATGCTGCTTCTTTGACAACTTCTGCCAGAAAAGATGGAGACAGCTATGTTTTGAATGGATCCAAGGTCTGCATTTTAGTTAATTTTGGGGGTAAAAAAAATCATCTTATAATGGGCAGACTACTTCAAACATGAACTATTTTATTTTTCAATGACACCACCCTAACATTTTATCTTCTGGATAAGATTTTGAATCTGATATTTGTCAGTCAAAGATGAGTCCAAGAATTTGGGTTTTCTTGTTAAAGATGAAAAAAACTTTTTTTTAATGCTGTCACATTGCTTTTCTGCTTTTTACATTAGTTTTATAAGGTTGTGAGGACCTGAATGGTTGCCATTACTTATGACTGTAAATACATTTCCCAAACTTTGTTGTGCTATTTCAGCAGCATCACATAAGAACGAGACATTGAAGGAATAAATAAGTCTTTGCAAATACATTTTCTCATGGTTTGTTTGGAATATATGTTATTGTGATGCTTTTAGATCAATTACCAGTTCTCTTTAATTTTATGGTTTTGCTGTCAGTGTTTCTTTAACAGATACATAACACTGGCATATTAAAACTGCCAAAAACTTAAAGGTGGGTAAGGAGTATTTCATGCCTTATTCATGACTAAATTTTCCACTGACAACCACTTTTTCATTTATATATGTTTAATAGTCATTCATCAGTGGAGCAGGTGCCACAGACGTGTACCTTGTCATGTGTCGAACTGGAGAAGCAGGACCTCGTGGAATTTCATGCATCTTGGTGGAAAAAAATACACCTGGACTGAGCTTTGGCAAAAAAGAAAAGAAGGCAGGGAGCAACACACATCTATTTTTTTTCCTCTTGCTATTTTTTAAACCTTATTCAGATTTATTAATCATAAAAATAAACTTTGAAAGGATATACACATTGTTTTTCAGAGTTATGTCAATGTTACTGATCTACTAGTTTGGGTGATGAGTGGTAAATAATATGACTGATATTAAAAATATTGATGACGCATACATTTCCAACTGATTTTTATTTTTCAGGGCACAAGTAGTTGGGCCTGATAGAATAATTTTCACAATAACTTTTCAATTATGATGCTGTATCAGGTTGGCTGGAACACACACCCAGCACGTGTTGTTTCCTTTGATGATTGCCGTGTACCAAAAGCAAACTTACTGAGTGTTGAGGGGCAAGGGTTCAACATTGCTATGCGAGGACTGAATGGAGGGAGAATCAACATAGGTAAAGAAAAGCACTTTGGTTGCGCTGATTTCTTGTTTATTATACTAGTCTACCTGAAAAGCACCAAGCATGGAAATTAAAAAAATGTTCTTACTCTTGTTAGTATTTCTACCATTATATTTCTACCATTATATTCTTGCTCTGTATCTTATTTTAACATAATTTTGAGTGATGTCTGTGCTGCAGCTTCCTGTTCTCTGGGGGCTGCTCAAGCCAGTCTGGAACAAGCATGTGACCACCTAAAAGTTCGCAAACAGTTTGGCTCAGCACTGGCCAGCTTTCAGGTATGTTTAACCTGTAAGTTACAGAATTTGTTTTGTTTGAACTACAATAATTATTTTCTTTTTTTTTTTTTTTTCCCCAACATCTTCAGACTTAGATCGATTTGTTTTTCAGTATCTTCAGTTTCGAGTAGCGGAAATGGCAACTCAGCTTGTTGCCTCACGTTTGCTGGTTCGACAGGCAGCAATGGCTCTGCAAGCCAACCTGCCTGAAGCTGTTGCATTATGCTCAATGGCCAAACTCTTTGTTACTGAAGAGTGCTTTCAGGTAAATTTCATCTGTTTCAGATTGTTTTCATGCTTTTGGAAGTAAGTGTTATTAAGACTGGAAGACATGGTAGTAAAATTGCTTTAGGCACTCACACCAACTCTTTCATTATCACCATCCCAAATTAGCACTTAATGACTGAAAATTTGGAATAATTTGGGAGTTTCTGTTCTTTATTAAGCATCATAATGTACCTTTAACTTAGGTTTAGGAGGTTTTAATACTTTTTTAGGTGATGAAGCACATGATGGTGACCACAGAGGTCATAGGAAAGCAAATTTGAACTTGGACTTCTGGGCAATGTAACAATTACTATTCGATTTTCAACTCTAAACTCTTGGCACAAAAAAATGAAAAAAAGTGAGCAACAGTGTATTGTCAGTGTAGCAAATAGGAGTACTCTCTAAAAAAAGTAACCAATTCTTTTATCTGCAGGTGTGTAATGATGCCATGCAAATGTTTGGTGGCTATGGTTACCTCAAGGACTATCCCGTCCAGCAGTATGTTCGTGATACACGTGTGCATTGCATTCTGGAGGGTAAGTTTACAGCATTCTGACTTTGTAAACAACAGGGATGATGCCTTATCTTACCAAAAAACAAACCCTGTGTGCACATATAATAGTTTTGTGGATGAGATTTAGTCTCTGTTGGTGCTCAGCTTGTCAGGTGTACAGCCTTTACATGAATAGGGCAGATGAGGTCGCTTTTGTGCCACATGATCTAAACATATCTAGAAATGACAGAACTTCTTATGGAGTAGGCAGGCCATCAGATTCAATTGCTGCAGGATTCCCTATGAGTATCATGTGCACAACTCCTTCACTCTGGTCCTGGAAGGAAGTGCTTCTGTCACTCATTACAATATTACCTGCCAAATGACCAGCTGTACATTGGTATTAGCTACATGTAGCTTCCTGACTGGAAATTGCATACAGGTGTTCCTTCTCAAGGTTGTGTCCTGGGGTTATTCTTCCAATCATTCCCACTATTAATTATTCTCCTGTCATTTGCTTATGTTTGATGATTATCATATTATACAGAATATTTTTCATGATATGATCTCTTCTTCCTTTGCATATTCTACAAAAACTAGAAAGTAAATTTTGATGTTTGCATCATAAGCTGCAAAGGAAACAAGATTTGGCAGAACAAGCTTTATGAAGAGCAGTTTTATATTGGATCAAAATGTGGCTTAAAACTGGATTTTGTAGGTTATGTAAAAGATCTTCCTAATACACCATCTCCTGGACATAAATTTTACAACAAAAGTAAAAGGAAGCATGGCTTTTTGCAAATCACTTGTTAAATATTCGACATCATTTTTAACTGTGTATCTGTTCTCCAGTGTTGGTATTTGTGGTACACATACATGTACACAAAGTATAAATGATTTGTATAGAGCAAACAAAGTGTTTTGCATTATGTTCGCCCATCTTCTTAGCTAGATTTTGTTTTTTTGATTCTCTGAATACAATTAAAAGATTTCTTTGCTTAATGGGTTGTTTGCAGGTACAAATGAGATGATGAGGATGCTGGTGTCACGAGACATTCTTCGTGACAGATGACATCTTACACATTTTATTGTGGATAATAGATATTAAACAATTATTCAAGTTTTTTTTTCTTAATGTACAGTTCACCAGGCATGACATTATGTGATGGTTCAGTAATTCTTGCTATTATTATAGTCTAGATCCTGTAGACATTAGTACATTCTTATCATTTAGTTTGCTCAGTCTCTTAATATGCAGTCATCTACTAAATCAACTTTTGACAATTTATTGAGACTCGTGAAACATTTTGGAGACATCCAGCAGGGATGTTAAACCTTTTTTCTAGTGAAGTTGGATTTTTAATTTTTTTAATCCATTTAATTGGTGAGAGGCATGATGGGGAAATATTTTTTATGCACTGGCAAGAGACTATTTCAGTACTTTACAATTTAAATCATTTTTGGTGGAAACTTTTTTAATTCAGGAATCTTTTGGATCTGAAAGGAGTTGAGCTCCCCTCCCTTCCCTTTACAAAAAAAAAAAAAAAAGGGAATAACTTTGATGTTTAATCATATTTGTTCAATCATGAAATACCAAAGACTAATTTTGATTCTTTGAAGTTTTTTATCTTAAGATCTTTCATCATTGTGCACTAACAGAAAAGATGTGATTCTGAACAAAGTTGTATAAAACTATTTCAGATTGAAATTATTACATTTTTTGCTAATAAACACTTGTTGTGACCATCCTTTAATAAGGTTAGTGGCACATTTTAAGTGCTGAGAGAGTCGTATAAGATGTAATCTTATCACTAAATGACGAATAAATTTAAGTAAAACATTCTTTGATCTGCAACTTTAAGACTAATGGGTCATAGAAATTTTGATAAAAATTGTGATTTAGCTTGATGTAGAATTTCTCAAGTCTTCTTGAGTCATCATCTGATAATAAATTTTGAAAAGCTTGTATATTGTAATGCAGTATAATGCAAGGGTGATTGTTATTTTGGATGTGTCTGTTATACATACTGATATATTACTGATGTACAAACACAACCTGAAAACATCCACGCACACATATTCAAACTGCAAAACTATATAAGCAGTATTGTTATTTTTACCAACATAACCCACCATTAACAAATTACAAACATGTGAAACGATCTTGTTCCTTGAAAAAAGATAATGAAATGTGAAAATGTATGCTTTTACTTGTTGGGCAATTTTGTTCCTTTTGTCAAAGAGCAAGGCAGAGATGACAATATTATACATTTCTTAAAAACCAGATCTGGTTATGACACCAAATTTGATTCAAGTAATGTTCTGGCTTGGCAGCAATTTATTATATACTATCTATTCTCACTCTTTACTTGAAAAAAATTTTTTTTAACTGGTTTCCTTTCTTGTGTTACAATGTACAACAAAAATTTGTGATTTCAGAAAATTCAGTGATGATCACAATGTTACAAAATGGTCTGTTAATAGAGTTTGGACACAGCAAGGTAGCATAGCACATAAAAACCCTGTTGTTTGGCATATTAAAAAAACATAACCAAAAAAAAACCACCCTGCTAACATATCCAAGAGTACTCTTTTCTGGACACACAATCTGTTCAACCTTTCAGTGTGTAAGCAAACTCCTGAGCTGACATAAAACAAGTCCAACAATACGAAAATTAAACTAAAAAAATTACCTCGATAACATGTTAAAAAATACACCAGTTTTTTTAAAATAATTTATCCAAAAAAGCAATTGTTACATTCGGCAAGCTGACCTCCATTTAAACAACCCACTTTCCCCATATCCCACGTTGATAAGTACCTATGTGTAGCTGACTAAAGTTACTTCAGTGCAACTAAGTGCAGTAGTCATAAAATCCTCATTTGCGCCTTCAGTTATGGAGGAGTGAGATGTTTAACAATACACTTTTCTTGAGGCCACTATTTTTTTTGAGACCATTACCCATCTCCTTTCCCATGCTGACTTCTGAAAGTCTCTATGGAGTTCATGTAACCATTCCTGGATTGACAAGGGGACATTCAATTAATCTTCATTAAGTAGATGCTCTATACAGGTATTCTGGGCTCAGGTGCCAGTGCTCTAACCACTCAAGTACATACATACTCATCAGCATTGCACTAAGAATATTAGATGCAACACAATTGTATAACACTGTCACATCATAAATTCTTAATATCAGTCTTGTACTAATAATTACAACGGAAAATGTTGGAAAATGATTACTTGATCCTTGTAAAACTAACAGTCTTCAATACCAAACCTTTTGTCACCAGACTCACACTTTTGTAAAGCAGCTGTCATTTAGGAAAGGTAACATTTGTTGTAAATTCAAAAACGCGCAAAGTTTCACCAACATAAATTGAACTTTTGGAGTCAAAATGATATGTTCACATCACATGTACAGACAGCATGTGGAATGTTTTGTTAAACAGTAACCTAAACTGAACCTGTAATTCGTTACCTTCGTTTTGACTTGATCCTGTTATCACTTGTACGTTGATTGTGCAGCAACAATTAATGTCTTATGCTTATCCGATCATTTGTTACTCCTGGCCTGAAGATGAAGTTTATAAGAAAACAGAGATTGCAACAATAAATCTTGGTCATGGATTTCAGGATGTTAAACCAACAGGGCAAATATGTTGTTAGTGTGGGGAGGGGGATTTAAATCAAAAATAGAACCAAGTAGCTGTATTCCCACTGAGTGAAGCGAAGGATCTGAAGGCGTTCCCTTTATAAGCGAACTTTTGGGTAGTTTGTCAGGTACCAATCACATGTCTCTTTGATTGCTGCAAAAATATTTAGAGATAAAGTTTTAAGGCTTCATCAGTGATATTATGAAGATATGATTTAAAAACATACACAACTCTATGTCTTCCATACCTGAAAATAGCAAAGGTTCCTTAGTCTATTATTTCTGTGAGAAAATTATTACTGCTATAATTAATTACCGTTTTCACATGCTGAAGGAAATTGATATGATGTGAAGTATTGCCTACCTTGTTTAAAGGGAGTGAACCTAAAGTCAGGACGCAGTTTCTTCAGCTTAGCATTGCTAGCTGTCTTTTTGAACTGACCATCAGATTTGGTTGTATCAAGCTGAATCATTATTAAGGAAAGCATGACTGGTAGCGCATTATTAAGTTGCTTAGTTTATAATTTAAAGGAACAAGACAAGTGAACCAGACTATCGCTGTCAACAAACTTTATAAGGATACGATCACTTCTCCTTTGAAGTTCATTGCCTCTAGCACAGCCTCAGCTGCCTCTTTGATGGACACTTCCTCCTCTTCACTCACTATTGCAAGGACAACACAACAAATCATGCTTAATACCTGCTGCAACCTACTATTTGCTTTTTGAACACGATATTTAGCAAAATGATGTCATGACAAAGACTGTCACTCGACACAAGATAGGATAAATCCTCACCTGAGAGGATGATGGGATCAATCTCCTGGTACTCTCTCAGAACCCAGATCATCAGACGAGCAAGGTCAAGGGAGTAGATGAACTGTCTGCGTGGTGCTCCAGTGCCCCATATGACAAATGGCTTCTTCTCCTCTATGAAAGTGTTAATGCCCAAATAACAAATTGCATGTTCTCTGTACATGAACGTGTTAGTTCCCTATACAACATTCAGCTTGTTCTCCTCTGTACATGGCAGTATTAGTGTCCTTGTTTTCTTTACATGAAAGTATGATGAAGTAAGCATTTCTCTTAACCTTTTATAATGCTGTCATTATATCAATATCACCTTCACTCTTTCTCTCCCCCCACACCCAACATCCTGCCACACACCTGTTTTTCTCTCCTACAGACACATGTATAAGTCTCACTTATAAACAGGCAGTATCAAGAACTTTTCAGGAATGTTTCAATTATCAAACAGCTGTGTGAAGCCAAACTGACAACACAAAATAGAAGACTTACTCTGAGCCGTATGAGCTTTGTGAATAAGGCCTGGTAACACATGCCCATCTTCCAGATTAAAGTTGTCATAAGGACCATAGACATTGGTAGGCACCACAGCAGTGAAGTGGCAACCATGCTGCTGATGATATCCTCTGAGACAGCAACATTGTACTCACACATAAGGAGGAACTAGTTTGGTTGTCAAAGACAAAACTTTGTTATAGAGAACTGTTAACTCTTGTGACTTAAAGACACATTAAAAAATAGCTTCCTTGCTCCATATTCCATACCACCCTGCACCACCGTTGTCTGAAAACCCCTCACTCCACGTAAATCTATCATATGCATCATACACAGTACACAAAACAGTTTTGGTAGCACAATATCAACGAACACCTTCCAACTTTGGTCTCTGCACCTACCTGTTCTGTACATCTATCATCCTCTTTGCATAGGAGTATCCAAAATTACTAGTGTGAGGCGGCCCATTGTGGATCTGTGGAAGTGATCAGCATCTACAGTATACATCCAAATATACCCGCAAGTAAAACTGTCAAAAGTATTGATATCTTAGGAAGTTTTTGTAAAATCCAGCTCGAGATTGATATGTGATCCTGAAGTACACAGAATTTGGACTTCTCATAGTTTGCTGTTTGCCAAAGGTCCTCTTGACATTAATATTTTATGCAATGATGATTATTTTTACATCAACTGATGAAAAAAAAATGTTAACTAAAATAATGAGACAAACAATTTGGTTCTTCTTAAGGCTAAACATTGTTAAAACCACTTCAGTTTTTACAAACTGATTAATGCTGTTACCATGGTCTCATCAATGGGGTATGTGGTTTTGTCAGGAAAGATGCAGGTTGACAAGCATGATACAACTTTCTTCACACCAGTCTGGTAGCTGATGTTTAGCACATTGTCATTTATTAGAGAGTTGATACGCTGCAGAATAAGAACAGAAAATGTCACTGTGAGTTCAAATGTATAAACACAACTGAAATTGAAACTACCTTCAAATTAAATAAAGTAAAACTATGCACATTACACTTGTAAACACTAGTCTATTAGTCATTAAGCAGAACAAATAACAGCATTGAACAGGGTGAATCTGAGATAGTTGTTTGCCCTGCTAGTGGACAGATTAATAATTCTCAGGTAAATTCATGACACCTGCACTGTTGGGGGAAAAAAAAAAAATTCAAAAGCTGCCACAACTCCTTGCATTAAGAAGAGGGTTTGCTTTCTTCCGAATATTACTGCAAACACTGTCTGCAAACCTGTACACCACTTCTTCACCATTTCCTTAAAGGGATTGCAAAGGCAAAATAAAACTGCTTAAAATATCGTAAAGAGTAAAATCAATTTGAATCTCATCTATTTTCGTGTCTGTTCATGGGGAAAAAGTTGAATGTTTTATAGGATGTTATGCTTAATAAGAGAAATTACATGGGACTCTTTCGTGTGCTTCAATGTTACACACAAGTTTGTCTGCTAATCATCCCAGGAATATATTGTGGTTACTTGGCGGAAGGTGACAATGGTCGATTTCACTGGAATTTTTCAATTTTTTTTAAACATAAGCAACAGAGGTAGTGCTAATAAAGTGAGGAAAGAATCATTTATTTCTCCTTTACTGCTCTAGTGCGCTGCAATCGTAATATAATTTTCAAACATTTAGGACTGTTGCTATGGCTTTATCACCACTGTCACAACCTTTAATCCCACTTGATGCTGCTGCCCTATGCTTCTGGAAGAGTAACAAGGAATAAACTAAACTAAAACTAATCCCACCTGCTTTACCCTCTAAAAATAGAAATATTTTTATTCAGAAAGACACACTCAATGTTACTTTCTTTTATTTGACAAAACAAATCAACACCCTCAAAGAAACTCACAAAGAAATCCAAGTTGTATTTGAGATTGCGAAACAGGCCACCAACTAAGGCTGCCAGATGAATTACATGTGTTGGCTTGACTCTGTCAAAAAGAGCCTGGGTTTGGGCTCGGTCTCTGCACACAAATGATAGTGATTAAATCTGAAATTCATCTCAACACGCAATGCACTGTAAGAATTATTTAAATAAAAATCAACAGCAGCTGTCTACCACACTGTGAAAAAAGGAAATAGCAAAGCATGACAACACAATATTTAGTACACAAATTAGTTAAAAGACATAAGAAAATATCAAAACATATATCAAAAGGTTCATTAAAATCCTGATCTAGGGACTATTAATAATTATTAAATATAATTATTATTTTGTTATGCTAATATATATAAGTTCATCCACATGTGTATTAAGCATGAGATAAAAAAAAATTGTTTGTGTTTGGGATTTGAAGGGGGATGGGAGAGTTCTAATAAAAACTATCCATTGTATGTTTAATCTAGTGATCTGACAACCTTGGTGAGCTATTTAAAGTGATGAAAAAAACATGTGATCAAGAAATTAAATAAAAGCTGATCGAAAAGACAGCCTACCAACAAGAAGTCTCTGGTTCTAGGATATTTGTATTTCTTGCAGAACTAATTCCTGACTCTTTTTATCAACTTTCAAATATTGTTACCAATACATCAGTCAAATTAAAAAGTCTATCATTTTAGCAGACACAAAATGAAAATGCAAGGTTAAAAGAAACAAGCAGACTCTTACGATAAATCTCCATCTTTGCTGGAGGCAAAGAACCATTCTTCATCAGACCTTTTCTCTTCTTCACGAGCAATTGCCTCGATGGCTTTTCCCACTAACCCTGTGCCTCCAGTCACCAGAATAACTTTCTTCTCAGCTGCCATGATGCTGTATCTTAAATTACTGAAATCAATGCAAAAAGCTGATAAAATAAGTTTGTAGTTTAACAGGACAGCTGCACCAGTGGAACATATACAGCCAACCAGGAAAAAAGAGCGAACAGAGGATGAGCTTGAATTAATCTTCTAGAAAATTAGCAGTCAACACTTGTACCATGGCAAACTAGTCTTTAAACATAGCGCAAAGCTAGTTGGTGGGAATGAAGAACTATGTGAACATTTTCATGGGCAGACAGATATACCCATTTTGTGACCAGTGATTTGCCTGCCACGTGGCTGTTTAGCATGAAGTGGATCAATATCCCAACAAATGTTGCCAAATAATCTATATAAGGTAAATGCTGTTACCTGCATTGGAGATGATAAAATCAAGTTATTGAATGATGCAGATAGCAAAAAGTGGCAAATGCTACAACCAGTACTGAAAAGAACTCATAAGAAAGTTTATCAATAAGCAGATCTATACACTGCTATACCTGGCCTGGCCTGATGTGTTCACTGAAGCAAGCACTGAAGAGCAGATATGTAACTGCCTTTACTGTTTAGGTTCCACTGATGCTTTAAAATATAAGACAGAACTCCAAGAGTTCATGCCTTTAACATAATGTTAACTTTCCTTTTTCTTCAATAATACAGGCGCATTACAGAACAATCTATGCCACGGCATAATGATAAAATGTGTAGGCTTTCTGCTTTTGTTGACAGCTTGCTCATATGTTATTATATGTGTAATGGCAAAACAAACCTAAATACCAGGTATTTGGAACACAGCTAACTGAAGAATAATTTTAAAAAAAAATCTAATCTGAAAAGGCTACAAGCATTTAATGTCATAAAATTTAAATCATCAAAATTTTACAAATGCTGTTATTATAGTTCATTGTAAACTTGTTCACTGGCACCAAATGCACCTCTTGTTCCTTATCTTACCTCTGTAGCAGTAATTACTCTTTGAAATCATGCTGATTGAGAATCTTCCTGATGATCCACTGTATTTTATGGATCCTACCTATGTTAGTTATGACTTAACAAAAAACACTCACTGAAAAGTTGCCTCTACAAAAACTGTATAGTTTTATTCTGCACACAACTCTTGCACTTTGACAATGCAGTTAACAGAATTTATATGGTACTTCAAAAGATAATTGATTGCACACCTATCCTTTATGTAGGTCAAATGCCAAATACTGTTGCGTGTAAAGTATTTGTATGTAGACCTACCTGCATGCACCTGCTCAAGTTTACTTATGCTTCATTCGAAACATTTACGATAAAAGACATGCACCGGCTTGCCTACACTCTCGCATGTATACACTTTTTTTTTAATTTCCGCATGACCGCACGGCAGATAACGCTAACCCAAGATACTTTATGCAGGAAGTATTTCGCAATCCATCTACTCCGGCCGGTATTACTTTATAGCTGACCTTTACCTGTATCGCTGTCATTCTTTAAAAACAGTTCCTAATACTAAAAATTATACTACGATCCTGGAGTCGAGCATAATACCTACGCATTTTCCGCTTACCTCGATAGTAAAGGTACCGTTTGTTGTGGCGAAGCGGGTTTCGGCACCACTCAGGTGGAATATGGCAACGACTCTTCGTTAGAGACGCGTGGATAGCAATGAATATTCATAAGGTTCAAACTTCCG
Source organism: Pomacea canaliculata (assembly GCF_003073045.1). NCBI lineage: Eukaryota > Metazoa > Mollusca > Gastropoda > Architaenioglossa > Ampullariidae > Pomacea > Pomacea canaliculata. The sequence continues at coordinate 25,640,130 of NC_037595.1, read as the reverse complement.
GTTCCGAAGTCAAGCCATTACCCAAGGGAAATAACTCACCAATAGGAAACAAAAGAAGGTTTCATTAGTTTTTCCCCTTACAGGTTTTTTGTTCAGCATACCAGTGTCTCTGACTAGGTATCTATTCATTAGTCTTCTTTCTCTTGGCTCGATATGTCATTAAGGCACATTATATTTGTAACATAATAAATTTAAAGTGTATTCACACAAAACGAAACACACGAAGAAACAACCTCTAGAAGTGTCGGCTACCCCAAGCGGAAGGATGTACTAAATGCACGAACTTGCATTGCTAAATATGAAAACAGATAGTGGGATAATTTAAAAAAAAAAATACTGCATATAAAATGTGTATTTAAAAAAAATCTCTTCTCTGTTATAATAATCTGATACCAGTTTACAAATAGGTAATGTTTCTTGGCGGGCGAATGACCGCTAACTCGGTCCCAGCCACTATACATCCACACCTAGTGTTATAATAATATACAGGTAGTCCTCGACTTACGACGGGGATCCGTTCTTAACGCGGCGTCGTAAACCGAAATTCGACGTAAGTCGGATCATACGTTCATACAGTAGTGTACCATAATAACAGTATAGTACTACAAACACTTAGCCTGTCCAAACACCTGTCCTAACACAGTACCCTACATCATTATCAATAAACATAAGTACAGTAAAATATTGTAGTACAGTACGTTTAATACTGAAATACTGTACTGTAAGTGCTGTAACAGTGATAAACAGTCTTAGGTCAGGCAGACGTTACCAAAACAAGCCTGTCTCATCCACGTTGAACACTTGTTGAGCACAGTAACCACCCTCCTCAATTATCTTACAAATGCATTAGGAAACTCAGTTGCTGCTTTCTCATCAGCACTAGCAGCTTCACTTTGCACTTTAATGTTATGGAAACTGGCACGATCCTTAAACCTCATAAACCAACCCCTACTCGCCACAAATTCTTCACTTTCACTTCCTTCCCTCTTTTCTCTTTTCAACGCCTCAAACAGTCGCCTAGCCTTCTCCTGAATAACCATAAAACTCACAGGGATACGGGGTTGATTTTGGTCTTCCAACCAAAGCGCCAATAATCTTTCCATCTCAATAATCAGCCCACTACGTTGCTTTGTTATCACTGTCGCTGTAAGTGGGAATGAGTGTCGTAACCACGAAACGACGTAACTCGAGACCGTCGTAACCCGAGGACTACCTGTATAGCGCTCAGCCTCACCATTAGTGTAATGTTCTAAGCGCTAAACAAGTAAATGGATAAGACGAAAGGTATAAATTGTACAACGGATGAAAACAGTGAAAGCTACATAAGATATGAAACAACAGCCAGGCTAATTGTGACCCAAAACTAAAAATGCTTCTTGAACAAGGACGTGTTTCGTCCTGATTCTGGGAGCGGAAAACTGCAATTATCCGCAGAAGTCATATGGGCGGATATTTCACACTATCAAGTTACCGATAGTTCTTCAGCTGTGGGTTTAAACTCAAACTGTTACTAAACATTTCACAGAAAACCGGATATTGCAAGCACTGCATAGTTTCATATACTAAATCTTTATGCGTATTCCCACCTTGATGTCGATGGCTCACCTTTCAGAATTGAGCAGGTACAATTAAACTGGTCTGAGCTGCACGCGTGTGATGTAGACGTGGCATGTCGTAGCGGTTGCCTTTGCTAAAGACGCAAGAAAAAAAGTATCCTGCACATTCATAATGTGTCGATTTCCGTCTGCGCAGGTCTTGATGACATAGAAGATTAACATCGGGAGGTGATTAGAGGTGGGAGAGTGAGTAGGGAACTGGAGAACGGAAAAAGGATACGCTGTGTATTACATAGGCCTATCCATAATTAGCAACCAAGTTCCTCTTTTTGAGGCTAAACACAACATGCGACCGTTTGGTATGGAGTCATAAGAATATGTGATGACAGAATGATGGAGAAGATCTGATTTGTGCACACAACATTAAAGCCACGGTCATTATTTTGCCTTACCGTGAATAATTCCTCCCATTGGAAAGACTAACAAAGTTTCGGTGACAGATGTACAGTGACACACAGACACTTATAGCGGAAGGAATGAGCAAAGCAGTGTCTCTCTTCTCAGAACTTCACAGAATATTACCTTTGGTGGTGATTGTGGGCATTTGTGGCGGTGGGTGGTAGTAGTAGAGAAGCGTTCCTTGCAAGAGTCCATGCCTGCATGTGTTATAGTAAAGAGTCTTTATTAAATATTACAGGTTGGGTGGGGTGATGCTCGAAAAGAACATAAAAGGTCAAAACCGAATTCTAGTTCCACATTCATGTAAGTATAAAAAAAAATCTGTGCGCTTCATACAGCCACTCAACCCGAGGAAACAAAGAGATTATATATATAGCATATGACATCAATTTAAAAGTCTACATAAAAACGGCCCTGGAATGGAAGCAAGCAGTATAGCCATCTGCATTCATATGCGTGTCCTATCCATGAGTTGATTGGATATCTGGATTGCAGTCGGAATAAATAAGTGCAAGTTCACATGTGGTGCTAACTTTGGGAACTCTTCCACTTCTGACTATGCGTCTAGTGTGAAATTCCTGTCAGAGTGGGTGTGAGTTGTCGGCTAAAGTCAACAATATTTTATTTATTTATTTTTTTTTTACCTTCTTTACATTCCATTTTAAATATCTGTAGAGTGCCTCGCAACTTAGGATATGAGACGTTTTCCTTTATTTTCGCCATTTTTGGTCCATGAATACGGCCCTTGGGAAGCCGAGCCACCCGTTAGCTGAGGTGAAAAGAGTAGTAGCCGTTTTTTTTTTTTTTCGTTCTCTTTGAAACGTGATAATCGTAGTGAGAGGAGTCGGGAGTGTACTGCACGATCTGAAAATGTGTCCATTGGCCTAGCTGAACTGTTAAAACGACTTGACCAAACTGGGTTTTGGCACGAGACAGCCACGCCACTCATTAGACCGAAGTCAGCAGATACTGCGAGTCGTGGAGAGTGTATCAGACGACAATGAGGGTCTTTCGGTGTCCAATGGCAACATCCAAATATCATTATGCGATTTTCTTTGCTCCGTGCGCAGACTTTTGAACGAGTTTCAGCATGACATACGGTTTGGTCGTCAATCCAGCTCTCCAAAACAAGCGATAAAAATGCTGATCAAAATGTATTTCGGTTGTATTTCTAAGACTGCTTTAAGTCAGTAGAAAGCACAGAAAGAGTACATATTTTTATATTTGTATCACTGCTGTTATTATTTGACAGTATGAAATGTTTGTGTACCACTGTTACGTTTTGACAGTGTGGAATGTGTTTGGGGTCGACTGGTGTGGGGTATATAGTGAACAGTGTATTTTTTTGGTGGGGTGGGTGGGCAGCGTTCAGTACGGCAACGTTGAAATGTATGAGATATACTCTGTGTTAAAGGTAAACTGTTTTGAGATGTATTTTATATTAGGGAGGAATGTAATTTTATTGTCTTTTCCTTTCTAAGCATCACGAGTTCCTCTTTCACGACGTGTATGCATTTAAAAAAAAAAAAAAAAAAAAAAAAAAAGTTCTACTTTTAGTAGTTGTTATTGGTAAACAGTTATACGAGTCGGAGTCAGTTATGCCAAGATAATGTCTCGTCTACACTATACCCAGTAGTATCGATAAGCAAACTTGGAGGGTTCCTGCTCACTAGGCAAGAGTGGCTGACGGTGTCAGCTGTCATGTGCTCCCCCAACGACAGGTACCGGTCAATGGACGAATGACTAATGACTGACTGAAACCTGTTTGCAGGGCTGGTCATCGATGATTTCTCCTGGCTTTTACTCACTTCCATCTAACCTCATAGGGTGAAATCACCTTTTCCGCCAAATCAACCAATCCTTCCTTGACTTTACTGTGGTAGGGACAGGTTTGGAAAATGGAAGATGAAGAGCGATGAAGGACATCGACAGAGAGAGTAATGGACTTAAAGCAGCTTGCCACACAGCTTAAACTTCCTTAAAGGGCAAATTGAGAGATTTAATGTAACAATCAAGAACATGTTACGGAAGCTGTGCCTGCTAAAGCTAAAGGCCTAAATGTTAATGGAGAGGTTAAAACCACTGGATTTCTCATCATTTCAGTCACTCCACATTACATGGCGTCCAGAAGAGTGCTGTTGTCAACTCTAGGGGAAGTGGGTCCCTTTGTGTCTGAACCCCCAAACGCGTGCACTCTTGGCCTGTTCGAAACCCGAACGATGCAGCGTGTTTCTCTCTGTTGACCCAGCTACAGACTTGGTACCTGACTCCTCAGAGGTGAGGACACCGCCCTCCCGAAAAGTTGGTCCCGTGGTAAGCGAGAGCTAGAATACCTTACTCCTACTCCGCAGCAAAACCGTAAGGTCACAAGACTACCGTTATTTAATTTTTTTTTTTTTTTTTTTGGTTACCACTACAGTTAGAAATGTATGGTGCTGGGTTATATCGAGACACAAGTATTTTTATAGGAAACCTGCAAGATTTCTGGGAAAGATGGTTGTCCGTAACTTTCCCATAATACTAGTCCTTTTTCACACCCTTTTGCAATGTTACTCTCAGCTCTTGTTTTTGTTATTTGGTGTTTCTTTGTGCATTTGATTTTATTCTTTGTGTAGTACGGTTGTTTATTCTTTTATAGTTCATATGTTATTTGTTTGTTTTCCTGTCCCTCGTATGCTGTCATGTTTCGTTCTTGTCCTTAGGCGCTAAGAGCATGCTCCTTAGGAGTGTGAGGATGCGCTTTTCAAATTTTGCATTAATTAATTATTATTATTATTCGCCGATAGGAAATATTTGACAAGACAGCCAAGTCATGGATCGAGTTTCCAAATCGGAGTGAAGGTACTGATGCGGTTACCTGAAAAAGCAGAACTTACACTTGGCATGGAAGGGATCCTGTGATACCAACAGCCCTGTAAACAAATCCTACTTGCAGAGAAAGAACAGCGTGCCCGAGATGAGAGCTGAACCCATGACAGCCAACCTTCAGTGTATTGGTGACAGGCGCTAGCACTACTTCATGTCTTGTACAACAATTAATCACAAAAGTCTGTTCCCTTCTACAAGCCGGCATCCTCCCTACTACCTGCACAGGCAGGCTAACCACTTATTGATGTAAACATGGGGTCAAAGTTAAATTTTCTTTAGTCCTACGTGCCATATTCAAAAGTCTGGTTGCACGAGCCACGTGTTTCCGCTACCCGACTAGTCATCAACTGGTCATGTAGTCAGCCCTCTATTGCTAAAACCTACCGTGATACCTCTAGGGCACCAGGTACCCGATTCTGACAGCTGGATCGACTGAGGTTTAAAGCGGACGAAAACCTTAAAATGTAGAGACCGTTATATAATTGTAAACACTTCCATTTGGTCCCCCGTGAGTTTGGAGACAGATTACATATTTTGGCAAGGAAAAACTGGGGGATATTAGTCACAGGTAGGGTGCTGTGATTGTGAGAGGGGTAGTTACACCTGTGGCTTTACAACGCCTTACTCTTACATCCTGAAATGCGAGTACACGCGAGAAGCACAAAGACAAGGTTTGAATAAGAGAAATAAGAGAAGCCTGTTAAATAAATTTTTTTTTTTTAGGACTGGAGATCCCCCCCCCCCCCACCAAACACTGGGGAAAGTGTGTTTATTGGGAAAGCTGGAAAATGGAATGTTATACAAGTACAGTAACCTTCAGGTTGAGTTCACGCAATCAATATGCAAGTTAGGTTTCCAGCACTGGACTTCTTGGAACAATTCAGTTTCTGCATTTAATTTTCAAATGTAGTTATGTATGTGCTCTTTAATCGCGAGCTGGGAAAAGAGGGGGATGTTGATGTTTTAACTAAGGCTATATAACGGCAAAACAGCAGACCAGGTAAACTATCTGTAACGTCAGCAAAAGTTGTTTTAAAAATGAAACGAAAGTGTCTTTCGAGAGTTAAAATACTAAACTAGATTTCTCCATTATACAGCTTGCAAGATCAGAGCTCGAGTTGTGCTGTGCATAGATGTTTGTCTGCTGCTCAACGCGACATCCTGCAAGTGCTTTGCCAATAACCTCCCCCGCTTCACCTGTGTTCTCATAACAAAAGCATTCTTTTCCTGAGTGTAAATGTCAGTGGTTTTAAATGGGGATGGGTGGGACTGTACTGAAAAGAACTATTTTTATCTTATACCTCAATGGGCCATGCCCTTAAGGATGAAAGAAGTTTCTAGTTACTGAACGTCTGCAATTATTTTAGAGTTAAAAGATTCATTTTTTTCACATAACCATCAAAAGAAATTCATTAAAAAATTTCTTTGAAATTACCTTATGTCCTATTAAAAACCAATATTTTTTATTACTATTCAAATCTTGCATAAATTTTTGTCTGCGACATATAGAATGAGCTTTGGTTGGATTCCATTGAATAAATCATGACTATCCATTAAAAAAGTGTCACTGTATCAAACTCAATACACCCTTTCTTAAAATACATTCATACCAAAGACTCTGCAAAGCTGATTGACTCTCGCACTTAGTTTTGATGTTTGGTGCACAATATTTGTGGTCTCTTTGTAGGACAGTAAACCTTTATTAACTGTTTTTTGAAGCTCCTTCTTTGCGACAGGGTAAAAAGCAGGACATGCAACAATACTTGCTTTTATTGGTAAACGTGTCACAGATCATGTCACCCCTGCCACCGAGGTGCTCGGACGACGACACACAACACTTGAGTAGCAAATCAACACTTGAATGGTACCAATTAAAAAAAAAAAAAAAAATACACAATAAAATACAGAAGGGAGATTTACTTCTACACATTCATTGAGGTTGGGGATGAGGCTGAGATGACCGGCATAGCAACATCAGGGACATAATCACAAAGACGGCTTCCAAGCTAGTTGTAATCATGAACATGCTGCTACACTTCTTTTATGTCATGGTTCTTAGCTAATGATTACAAGCTCACTCCACAAAATGAAGCCAAAGTCGAAATTCATAGTTAAGTACAAAGCCCTCCTCCTTCGCATCCACGTTTCTTACATGAAATATTTTTTTTTTAAATGAAGTTTTCGAGTTTGTTTTTCAACAACTTGAGCAATTGAGCAAATAAGAGTTAACATAAAAAACTCTTGCACAACGCAAAACAGAACTTTGAGAACTGGCAAGACTGACATTTTTGCAATGCAATAAAAATTTGGGCTGAAGGAGACGGGGAAGAAATGATGGACATTTTCATTTTTATTTGGTCAAGAAAGAGGAAGGGAATATGTTTTATAACTGTTAAAGACGTTAACTAAACAGTTAATTCAAGGTATTGAAGTAAAATCTTTCCGGATCACCTAGTTGACTGCAAAAACTACAAACTTTATCAATCTTGTTTTTTTATCTCTGCTTGCAAGTATGATTTACATATCCTAATAAAACAATGTTTTGTTCAATTAAGAGAGAGTATGCACCAGTAAAGATTCATATAATTGCTTTTATAATTAGGGGGGGGGGGGCGGGGTAATCAAATTTATATAAGAGAATTTGTGTGGCTTAATAACAGGAGAGGATGGGGGTTAAGGAATATAGGGTGACAATGTTTTGATATAAAGATTTTCAGAATGTGGTTTTTTTAATTACTTTGCTAAGTCTGTGAAACTTGCTGCCAATTCAAACCATGAAAAACAGGTTTGTGTTAAAACTTCAACAACATGATCCCAAAGACAAAAGTGTGGCAAACTCCTTCCTGAAATATCCATCAGAAATGATGAAATGCTTGTAATACAATCTTGCCAAATGTCAACAGCTTCCTGAGGATGCATCATAAATTATGCCCCAAGAACAGCCACAAATAAGAAAAGTGGCCAAAGCAGTAATTATGTCTTAATTCTTCACATACGAAAATGCTTCACTCACAAAAAGGTCTCAATGATCTTTACGATTACCCTGGAAAAGCTTGTAAAAAAAAAACAAGAGAAAAAAATCCATCAAAAAAGCTGATGGGGAACACGATGTTAACTTTGTGTTAAGCTGATTAATCTTGAAAGGCACTTATTTTAGGAAGACAGGGCACACACGAGGTAAATCTGCAGTTATCTACAGACAGAAGTTCCAAATAGCAACAATGCTAGCTCAACTAGCTAGTGTAAAAAGAAAAGAAATTATCAAAAAGTGAAACAGGCACTTTAATTTTGCTGGACATAAAAAAACTACTTTAAAAACTAAGGTCTCTTACAGCTAAATAAGGAAACCATTTCAGGATGTACAGCTTTACCTGTCACAATCTGAGAGATGAGAAGCTGATGTAACCTGCACAGGTTAGCGTGGCAAATGGAGCCGAGCGATGTTGGCGACATGCTGTACCATAAGCCCCAAATAGCTTACATGACCAAGCTTTCCACACAACTTGCTACCCTGCAGATTTTAACGGTTAATCTTGTGCATTTTTTGCTTCCCTCTTGACCCTTATTAAATTATGCAATTAACACTCTACAAAGTGCAGTCCAGACGAGCTAATGAGTGACTTTTGTGTGTCAGGCTTCCAAGCTGTACGCCATAAGCATGCTCAAAGATTAGTCTAAATTCAGTGCAAGAAATGTTCAGTGATAGCACTGTTCAACCCAAAAGCAATCATGCAGAAAGACTCCTAGTGCCTTCAGCTTCACCTGCTGTTCAGTTCGGGGGGTGGGGGACACCTGCCTGTGAGGTTAGGTCACTCACTAACCATAAGCAAACTTGCACAACGTTTTGAAAACACAACCAGAAACAAAATGTGTATTATTACAAGCTGTTAAATGTTAATACACAGTGATGAAGTGTGAGCTTTGCATATATTGGACGTTCCACAGTGGTGGTATACATATATTTTTTTGTTTTATATTATCGTAACCCATTCACGGCCAATGTAAGTTTTAACTGAGAGGAACTGTTTCTGGCACATTTCTGTGGCTAGGAATCAAAGTTTTCTTAGCCTATATAACTTTTAGCTACTTCAGGGGTTTTGAATTATCTACAACAATGATCTTTATTTACCACAACCATTGAGCTGCATGCAGATACTTTCAGATCTGAGCCACACTGTGTGTCAGAAACAGCACTAAAAGACAAAACACACAGCACTAAATAGCTGACTGGGTTAGTGTAAACAAACAGAGATGGTCTTCAAAGGTATAAAATCTGGGATTTTATTGCATATTAATGATAAAATGGTTACAAAATATGCAAAATACGTTGGCTGGTTATGATAAGCAGAGGCACCAGATGGTTAATGTATTAACTACATCAAATTCAAGTAACCAGTAGAAAGATTAATGTGATTAATATGCAGGAAAATGCTCGTCTTCGCTTGCTATATTAGTAAACCATAGTCACAGAAAGGGGTGAGAGGAAGCGACACCAAGATTCAGAAAGCAGCAATCTCTGCTGAAGTCATGTGTACGTCTATGTCCACACAACTTTGGCTGAACTTACCAAGTAAGGTAAAAATGAAGGGAGCAGGATTCATTCAAATGTCAAAAAGAAAATTCCCTAGAACCAAGTTAGAAAGAGAAGCTATACAAGTAGAATTTCAGCACTTGGTGGAAATATGGATTTAGATCATTAAGAAATCTTTTCAAATAAAAAGGACAGAATAATGTGAGAGCAAGAGGCAGAATATTATGCATAATAACTGTTGCACAAGCAGTTAATAGATTTTCAAATTTTCCCTCTCAAAAATGTTTTTCTCACTGTACAGAACCTCTTTTTTCCTCAAGGTATCTTGCATTTAAGACAGCAGTCAAAATAAGGTAACATACAAAAATATACTTTTGTGATATTCTTACCAGTTAACCCTGGGTTTGGAGGGCATGCGGTAACATCAAGATTAAGTAATAAGGCACTTGCAGGTTACAGAATAGGGCTACTGACCCAATACTGAGGGGAGAGGTTTGGAAGAAAGGGAGGTGGTAAGGAGGGGTAGGGCGATGACATTGGCTTATAAACTTCTTAATACTACTGCTTTGTAGTGTAAAACCTTTTGATAGCAAATTACATCAACAATAAGCCATAATAAACCATACAACAAAATCTGCACAACCTATGGGGACGGAGAAACCAAATGAGAAATATCTTAAATTGTTGAGTTCGTTTGATTCTTGGGCCTTATTTCAGCAATGATGCAACCCTTCATGCTATGGTGTTGCAGCATGTGTGACATTTTTCTTGGTTATGCAAGTCACTGACAGCACAAGTTTGTTACTGTCATATAACCTTTTTTCAATCACAGCAGTCTTAAGTAACATGGTGGGATATCACTATATAAATTTATACATTGTACCAGTGTTAAGTACCATGGTGGGCTATCACCCTGTAAAATTGTTTTTGATCTGTTTGACCTTTCTTTTAAAAAAATGCAGTCTGAAAAAAACAAAAAAACAAAAACAAAAAGCAATTTAAAAATTATAGCTGGTAGCTGTAAGCCACTAAGTTTTGTCAATGGAGCTATAAATATATTCCTGCAGTCAGCAGTCAATCTTAACACCACCTGCTTTGTGAAAAGATAGCCATTAACGAAACCAAAATCTGTTAACCTAAAGTTTCCTAGCTATTAACTTATTAACAGGTGCAATAGTGTTAAGTATCAACAACAGTCACCAACACATAAGTTAACAGCATGTAAGAGGTTAACAACTGTGAGTTACAAAATGCTTTGCTTGAAATCTAACAACATTAGCTGCAGCAGTCAGTAAAACTATATAGGGTTATCGTAATTCGTTGTGAACATGAACAGCAAACAATCACAAAACATGAGTATGTCAACAGGCTAAAATTCCCAACAATGGCTCATGTGCAGGTAATTAATAAACTATCCCCAAAATACGAAGGAAAATGCATGGGTAATGCTGGCAATAGTGCTGTAATGAATTTAACACTGTATAAAGATGGTGCAGCAACAGGATAAGCTGCTTGGAGATGCCATGGGCAGTAAATATAAGGTTGTAATCTGCTTTAATTTGTAAAACAATTTAATAAAATAAAGACAGTGAAATACTCCAACCTAGTAAGCAAGATAAACCTTTTTTCATAGATCTTTGTGAATTATTAGTCTACCATCTCTATTTTGCTCTTCTAACAATTTTCTACCACTGAACAAGAAGCAGAGACTGTTTTCCTCTCTTAATGTGTCTACTGATCTCTACACAAGTAGTAAAATCTACAGCACTACCACCAGCCGAACACCTTGAATAGATTCTATGAGTAAATTACACAATCCGATGAACTTTTGAAAGAGTATTGCTTCTGGATGAGATACACAAGGCAAACATTCTCATAATTCTGATGCTCCCCTAGAACATCAAGCTTGCAAATAGGAAGAACTGACACGGGTCTCAAAAATAAGCATGAACAAATGACATTCTTCTCAATCTTATGTTACACTTTAAAGGAAGCATACTTGTTGACTCCAATCCCAACCATCTAAAGGGTAAAAACTGGAGTATCCACTAATGATATGACACTACTGTGACCAGCTTTGTACAAAGTTTAAGTACATGACATAAGCACAAGAAATGTATGAAGCTGAGCCATACCAAGTTTTGGTGGAAACTAAAAAGACTCCAAAGATACCAGATCAACAGTTTTTTTAATTTGTGTGGATAGCCTTTTTTTTCGCCTACAGATAGGTCACAAACTCTTTCAGCAATTCACACCTTTGTCAGACAAATTAACGAGTGCACACTGTCTGAGTCAGCATGTGATTTCTCATTACTGACAATCTCTTTTACAAGAATAAAAAGGGTATACTCTACACAAAGCAAACTATGAGAACCTGGTGACAGAAAAAACTAAGGACCATATAAAACTGAAATTTTATCTTCAGTTTTAAGCCAACCTTCAAGTCACTAAACAGATGCTTATTAATGAATGAGACAAGAGAAGGTGAATGAGGAAGCAGACATGTAATATCAGAACAGTAAAGGCCATGCACTTGATAGGAACTGGTTCCTCAACACCACACAAAACTCAGGTAAGAAACTGCAGTTTCAGACAGCACCTTAATCTAGTTTTTCCCTTAACTGAAAAAGTTTTAAGGTGAAATCTCACTTTTTCTGTCCCTATCAACATTCAAGGTATCAATGAAATAATGAAATAAACACTATTCCAAGTAGGAAAAAAGTACACATACACTGAAAAACAAATGGAAAATGTCACCAAATATAAGCTGATGAGTATGTTTCAAAGAATGCGCAAGATCATTTTGTTCATATGTACACATACTAAACCTCTTGCATATATTACATTCCCACACCAAAGTATCTGTATCTAAAAAAACATTTCCCAAGGGAAAAAAGATATGAATGTTCTTATTTCAGCATAAAGTGATATATTTTGCATAGATATTACTGATATGGTTCTTAAAAGAAACCTTGTTCAAAGCTGAGATTCTCTGTACTTTCAAATACTGAGATTGTATTGCCAAAGTAATTTTTAAAAAAGGTAAAGAAAAGGGGTTAGGGAAGGGGCCACCAAGGATATCGATATGTTTTACAGTCATTTTTCAGCAGCAGACTGTCTTCTGTGACCTATCACTGTACTGAATGTACAATATAACTACAAATAAAGTATTGCAAACTTGGTTGCAAATTAACGAGTATTATTATCATGAAACATTTTGTACAAAGTGTAAATAATTTTCTTTTCAAGATGTATTTTGTTTTTCTCTGCATGTTTCTGCTACATTTTTACACAAAAATACCAACAAAACCATCATCTATGAAGTCTACGCTACAAACGAAATTAAGAAATTTAAAAAGTCTTGCACATATGTAATATTCAGCAAAAGATTTTTAACGTGTACTTACAAAAAAATTATATATAAAAAATAAAAATAAAAAAAGGTGAATAGAGTAGGCACATGATTTCACACACCATATTGTTGGGGTTCATCAATGATTTCTTACAATATTCAAATAGGCGTTTGCCATTTGTATTCCACATTATTGACCATTCAAAAAAATAAGACAACGAGCACAGAAGTGTTAACTCATCTGCAGGTACACACAAACATATAATGACAAGTACAGGTGACCACCAAAGCAACTGCTATTTTCAAAGTCGATCCAAGTCAAATTTTGCAAATTTTGTTTAACCTTTTGTATACCTCAAAAATATGCATGATCATACCACTTTAACTAAGGAGCCATGAACGACTATAAAAACAGCAGGGAAAATCCGACTGGACAAAAATATGGAGGAAAAAAAGACACAAACATAAAAGCATAGCATGTTAACAAATTCGTTGAATGCATGCAATGGTGGACACCTACACTGAGCCAATGTCTTGAAAGGAAGTGGGGGAAAGGGAAAGTTAAAAATATCCACACATGGATACACATTTTTGCCTGGTCTCCACTCTAACCAGTGCACAATCTGCTCTTCTTCACAAAAACCTCGTTAGTGGAGTCATTAGTTTTTTTTTTCTTTTTTGGATGGTACAGAGGCACTTAACTGGCTGCCCCTCTGCATGGAGTGAGCGGTGAGGTGGTCATGACAAGTCATTGTCCCGTGAGTTAATATCACATCCTCACTAGGGCAGTTAGTGGCGTAGGCATCGAGCTCGGGCTCCCAGCTTCAGTAATACTGAGTACGTGGTGTGAAGAGGCGAGTGAGAAACACCGAAGGGGCGCAGAGGCCGCCAGCCAAGCCCATCTCTTTAAAGGCACAGGGGTGCGACCAAGGTTAGTTGCCAGCTGGGTTAATGAAAAATAAAAGAAAACAAAATGTGTTAGGTTAGTTTGTATCTTATTGGTTTTGAGTATGGCTACAAATATCAGCATTCACTGGTAAAATTAAATCAAAATATTAATAATGATTTTTTTACGTGTGTGTGAAGCTGAATCTGAGGCAAAAATAGTAAATGTGTATTAAATACTAGTAATCAGATGCAGAGGCAATCTAGAGTATATCAACAATTGATGAGTATAAGAACATGAATATTGCACAAATAGATAATTCTCAAAGGACTCTCAGCATGCTGGTTGTCAATATCATAGTAGTAACATAATGTCAAACATGCAGCACCAATACTACCACAAGATGCTAAGCAGTATGTCCTATTAGCACTGAACCCTGCTCACTCACTCATACTGAAGCCATATAGTAATCTGCCTAAAGCAATAAGCCTGTTATTATGCAAATGGATTACTTATAACCCCTGCCACCCTACTTATACATGTTAGACTGGCTACTGCTATTAGTAATGTTTGCTATCTGTGATAGCACTTTACTATAAAAAAAAATATTGTTTATAGTATGCAGCACAGGACATTTTCCTGTCCAGTTACCAAACAGGAAAAGTCTTGAGATGGGGCTGATTTCAGGCTTTCAACGAACACTATGTATAGGGAACACATTTTAAGATAACGTGGGGTGCCACCTCTAGACAGTGGTGTAAGATATACATACATTATGTTTCATTATGTTTAGGAATTAGAATATCCATAAATTTTGGTCACTGCATGTCCTACAAGTTTAAGAAAATGTTTTAACATCTCACACAACAGAATAAAATAAAAATTAAGCAGACATCAAAATAAATGGTTTATTTCAAAAAGTCTATAGCAATTGCACATACTGAACAGTTGGATTTCTTATAATTTTTTATGAGCTTTCTTTGTACATGTCAAAACAACAGAAGTGAAAGAGTTGGGTTTGCAATGGTAAAAAATTTGTGTAAATCTATCCTAAAAAAATTTCATCACAAAAAATATATTAAATGCACATTTATAAAAATTACAAATTCGATGGGAAAATTATTATAATCATCACTTTCATACAACTTTTGGAAAGGGCGACTATTCAGAATACTTTTAATCGACATACCTAGGTGATCAACGGACATTTTTGTTTCACAAAATTAGGCAAGTGACACTTAAAACACCAGAATGCAGATTTTAGTTAAAAGACCATTAGGGACTACTTGCATCTCATTCTGTAACACAGTTACGCTGGGAAGAAGTATATGCTGAATAAAAAACAGTTTGGAGTTTACAGATATCACTTCGATTTCTCCACCTATGGATCAATGCTCTGGTACACTTTTCCTCTTGGCAAATACAAGACAGAACAGAACAAATCTGGGATGTTTTGATCAGCTACTTTAACATAAAAGTCTCTTTACACAAATGTAAAAGCATACTTACCAAGTGTAAAAAAATTAAATACAATAAAATGGGGAGGGGAACGGGAAAGGGATAAGGAGACGGACAGAGAGAAAAAAGCAATGATCCTGGATATAGTATGAGCAAATGAATTTGAATCTTGAGCACAAGTATAAACACAACACACAATGTGATCATGGTGTAAACTATAAATGACACACTATTGTTAGGTTTGACAGAAGTATTTAGTTCTCAGCATTTTGAAAACTTCTTTGAACGAAATTTACAATCCAAATAAAATTGTAGACTCGTTAAGTGTGTGTGTCACTCACAGCTGAAATAAATAGCATGCAACCTGCAATCACACTGTGTAATGAAGTAACCAACCTGTGTTAATTAGGAGAGTGTAACCCTTGTGTAAGGGTGGTCTCTAATGCCAGCTATAGAACGCCTGATTTTCGGCACTCCACCTAAAACAGGTCAAGTCTCAATAAACAACAGTTAGAAGCATCAAAAGAAAAAAAAAAACGTTCATAATATTTTACTTGAAAAAAAAACTTAATCTTTGGCACTCTGACCTGATCACTCTTGGGGAAAAAAAAAAAAACCAACAAAACAAAACAGATGGCAGACACAGCAGCACAAACTACACAGAATCTCTTATGCCCCAGTCAGGCCTTATCTATCATTTCTTCTATGACTGATGGAGTTCGCAGTCAAAAGCATGCAATCTTTTAAAATGTCATGCAAAGAAAACAAAGCACGCAGCATAGCCTCTGAAAGCAAAAGTGGCCAAGTGGATAATAAAAAGATTGAGGAATTGAAAAAAAAAAAACAAAAACAAAACAACAACAGTAAACTTCACCGAGACCTATTCTGAACAAAGCTTTTTTTCCAAGAAAATTATTTGCACCTTGGAGATTTTTAATCTGAGCATAACTTGACTCAGCGTTTGCTTGTTTTGTAACAATTATAGTCACACCATTCCCTTTCTACATACTGTATTTTTACACTGTTTGTAAAGACTCGGCCGGGTTTGTCGTTGTGGTAAAATAAAGGAGAAATTACAAGTTCTTAATCAATATTAACAGCTGATGACATATCTACAATGAAAAGCCGCAAAACTTAATGCATGTGTGCAGGGATACAGGTACTGAGGACTGCTGCTGCATGCATATCTGTAACCACACTAAGGACTCCTTGCTAAAACCATGATAACAATAAAATGCACATATCAACAAATTGATCTAGATACAAAAAACACTAAGAAAAGAAACCTACAAAAATTAAAATATGCATATGATATGCTGACTGAAACAGAGGTTTTTCTTTAAAGACGGGCAAAATACCTGAATAAAATGTGTTCAAACCACTGAATGACAGACTATTTTGAGGCAGCTGATTCTGAAAAACTGAAAACATATATGTTGCAACCGATTGAATAAGGAAAAGGAGTAAAGGCAGTGAGTATATAAAAAATTCTAATCAGGAGAAAAAGAAAGCAAGTGGGAAGATTTATCATGGTAGTGAGCATGTCTCAAAAGCCCAGCAACTGTACATGCAATATTTTGCCATGAAATGTGAAATGCTCAGCAAAATAAACAAACAAACAAACAAAAAAACAAAAAAAAACAAAAAAAAAAACAAACAAAACCGATGAAGCATGTACATCTCTTGATTGTATGCACATCATGCATAAATACCAGCAATTTATCCCACAGTTATACATACACTTAATCCTTTCCTGATTGGTAGAAAATGAATATAAAGACTTTGTTACTTGAAGTAAAGCCACCCTGTAGCACATTTAAGACGGAATAATGACATAAAATTCTATTAGCATCCTGTAGTCCTGATTAGATCTGTGTAACAGCCTTTGCCTGGATATGTTTTCGTTACAAATTCTACAGAAAGGAAAGCGATTGCAGGAATCCCTAAATTTTTTTTTTCGATAAATCCATATTTACTAGTGCTACATTTGATTGGGTGGAAAAATAAGCCTTTATGCAACAATTCTATTTACAGTTACAAGCAGGTCTAAGAATAGCTGGAATGAAAACATCTAGTCTAATAAACAAGAAATATGAAGGTGAGAAATTTAATAACCCGAACTAAATACTGCAAAACAAAACGGAACATAAAATGACTGGATGAGATCAATGACACTGCCATACTGTGAATTCCTAGGAATGTAGAACTGCAAACAATGACTTAAAAAAGAAGGGGCTGCCCTAATCAACACTAAAATCACACACATACAATTCTACAGGGTACTGAATGCACAAGCAGGGGCACTTCCTTTCTGATTAAGGCACACAGATTACAAATGTTGCACACACTGTGTCCACAAGCTAAACATCTGAAATAAGTCAGATCTTAGGAGCTGGCACTAATGTTGGTGTTAAACATTTATGTTACAGAAACCTGCTTTTATTGATCAAACCATCTGAAGAAAGGAGGAATCACAACCAGGCCTAGAGCAGCACATCTGATTTTACAGCTGCTTTACGCTGTACTTTGTACATGTCTTATATGTTTACCCCATCCTTAACAGAGCTTCAAAGTAATCTATACCATGAAGAGCTCTAAAGGAGTAAACTATGTACAAGAGAGGAAACTCAAGAATTTGTATGTTCACTGCTTGAATTTTGGTAACAGTATTGGGAATTAATAATATTTTAAATGACAGTTATGCAGACAGCTGGAATGTTCTTTATGTATAAATATTGTAGATAAATTAAAAATCATGCCCCAAAAAACCCCAACAAACCCAAAAAGCCACATATCTGGGACACTACTGACACATACAAACATGCTTACTTTAAAACATCTAATTGAAAAAAAAAGAAGGCAAAATTCAATTTTAAAAAAGTACCTGAAAGCAATAATGCAATCATGATATCCATTGTACCAGAAATAACACATTTTTAAAAAATGTTTGTCTTATTGATAAGACAAGCAGCAACATGCTTAGTTCCCCCTCGTCTTCACCAATATTACCAGATTATCTGGATTGTAAGGTTCATAGCTCTGATAACGACCAATGAGCACCCTGACAATTTTTAACAGTGCTTGAGCTGTAATCTCACCAACTACAATTTTTTTTAAATGGAGCAGACCAATATGTTTTGAAAGCAGCGTTATAGATAAAACTGAATGAGTTGCTTTAAAATATGGATTTCAAATGCACCACCTTTATCTTTGTCCTTGATATCCATTGTATCAAGTGTTTAAGCTTACTGAAAAAAAAAACAAAAAAAACCAAAAAAACAAAAAAAAAGCTGTTTTCATGTGAAAATTGATAGTCTCGGTGTCTGAAGTCTGCCACCCTGCAGCACAGGACAACCAACGCGAAGTAGTGGAACAAAATACTGGATTGTATTTCCACTTCCCTTTCATCCAACATCTCGTGTTTCCTTCACCAAATTTTCATAGGAAGCCTCTATACTAAATGGGCAAAGTTATTCATATTCTTCTCAGATATGGCAACTCATCATACAAACATACCGCCAGCAGTAGGATCAATGTGAGCAGGGTATTCCAGAATTGTTGGTGCTGCCAATCCATATGGGTAGGGGTGTTCATACGGGTTGTACATCAGCCCACTTTCACCTGTTGGAGAGACAAGTGGTGGTGGGGCACTGTTCATGATGCTTTGTGTGGTGCTCATAAGTCCATGGGGCAGGCGTGGAGCCAGAATGATGGGAGCTCCTGCTGGTGATGGTGTGGCTGTGCGCATAGGTAATTGAAGTGGTTGTGCCAGGAACCTCTGGGCATCTGTTGAAAGAAATAATGTTCAGATATCACAGAGGATGCACAAACAAAACTTTCTATCAAATGGATCCAGATGTAACCCGTGATTGTAAACTTCTTCCCTCATCTAAGCCATATTGTGGGGACATGACTTCAGAAAACAGTTGAAACAGTGAACTGTCAACAGGTTCTTATATGACTAAAGATCTTTCAAATAGTAACTCCATTTCTTTCTTTTCAAATCACTACTTGATCTTTTTTTTGTGTTAAACTGGAGACAACTTTAAAGTGTTCTGCACCACCAGGTTGACATAAGAATAATGAAGTTTTTCCTTATGCTTGACACAAAAGGATATAGTTTTGTTTTGGAATATGAAATTAAACATTTGTGTATTACATTTTCTCTTAGTCAATCACTATATATCGGCTTTTAATTTAAGAACTCACCAATTTCATTCATTTGTTTCTTTTTGGGAAAAGATACTTGAAACTTACATTCACTGAAAATAACTTTTGATGGTATGAATTATTTATTGCCTTTTGCCCGGTTATAAATGTTGGAAGACTAAAGACTTTAAAGACTAAAACAATCTTATTTTTATTGCAAGTTAGATGATAAGGGACTATAAAGAAAGAGGTGAAATGAGAGAGCACCTTTAGTTGCTTTTGAGAAAATTTTCATTTTACAAAAAAGCATGTGCAGATTTGAAAAAGCTGAACTGTTAAGTTTAAATAAAAAGGCAAAAAATGCATGTATACAGTTTTAAATACCAAGAAGAAAATGTTTGGAAGAAGTAAATGCACAACTACACTAAATTAGCTACATCTGCCAGAGAATACTTGACTATGGCAAGAACAGAACCATGAGGAATTTAAAATGCGGCAAGTACAGTCACAAAGGCTTTGAGAAGAAAACCCCAAACAGAAAAGTCAACAACATGCAATTCCATGGTAGCCACATGCATTGTAAAGTAACAAAGCCAACCAATGCAACTTGTGAAGGTGTAGAAGAAAGCAAAAGAACTGCATTTCTCACTGTAAATCCCAGAGGTGAAAAACTACAACAGTAACAGACAAATAAGATCACTGAGGGAGAGAGAAAAAAAAATTTATTACATAAAAAAAAAAAAAAGGTGACAATGCTGTGAATTGGCCAAAGTGTACAATACTTTAAAAGCAAAACCAGTGTCACAGTCCACTTAAGCCAGGTCATGCTGATCTTTTGACTATGGTGTGGACATCCCAAACATGGTAACATGAACAGAGTAGTGAAATCGGTAAGCCAAACACCGCACACATACGCTGGCGAATGTCATACAACTTACGACTTGATGCAGATGGTTGCGAAACAGTGGCGGAGGGTTTTGTGGTATCACGATAAGTTCCATTTATAATGGCTAACTCCATAAGTTGCCGTTTCTTTAAATCATCCTCACCGTCAGGCTGGAAGGTGGAGAGAGAGAAAGCAGGAGCATGTTAACACACATTCGTACAAATGAAGACAATGTTAGCACAATAGCAGGTACCACTTACGGATATGATGTACTGCAGGAATGGTTTTGGCATCGCGATATGTTCCATTTAAGATGGCCAGTTCCATCAACTGTCGTTTCTTCAATTCATCTTCTCCATCAGGCTGCAAGAAGAGTGGCAAGTTCCGCAAAATCAAGCAGGCACTTAATGCTATCATTCTGCTGCAGCCAACAAAAGCCTTTAGTTTTCAATATCCCTCATATACTTAGATGTACTTCACACAAGTCAAAAAACAAAAAAGCAGTATGAACAGATCAAGGTGTTCTGGTTCTGAAATCTTTTGGTTCATACTTGCATTAAGTCAGGGACCACAGGAAAAAAAGTGGCCTAAATCCACCAGTTTGAACCCAAACTAACACATTTGGGATTATGCAATGTGCTACCAATTCTGACAAACCATAATTATGACTGGGTGGAAAAAAGTTTTATATGAAGATCCTTTTGTACCGTGAATTTATAAAAAATCAGTGTTCTTCTTCAAACAAATGTTGTCATTCATTTTTCTTTTCTGACACGGGAGAGCACACTATGCTTCAACCCAACAGCAGCAGACAAAAGGTTTGCATGACAAGATGATATATTTTTTCTTTTTTTGCTCCAGTGATGCCCACAAGAAGCTGCATAAAAAATATTGGGGTTTGATTAAGGTTTTAAAAAAATTACCTGCTGATTTCAGGAGGTATGTACACAACCATTTAATTGAAAGCGATTATTTCCAACTTTGTTTTTGAAATTGACCAAATGTCCAATTGGGAAGAACTGCCTTTAGAGGCAGCAACTCTGGTGAGCCATTTTAATTAATTGCTAAAAATCTCGTGCTGCAGATCAGTTAAGTAAAGCTAAGTTTTACCGAGTACCTATCTCCCCTCACCCAATGCCAGGAAAAAAGTGGCAGTGGGTACAATTTACATGACAAATGTGCAAGTGTCGCTTACAGAAACTAAGGGATGGAACAACAGGGACATCTTTTCCTCTCTCACACACAGATGGGTGGAGAAGGAAAAGAGTGGAGACACTCAGACAAAGAAATTCATTATCATCACTCAAGAGCACTACAGAACAGCCCACTGTCAGCACCCTGCAGTCAGGAAAGCCTTCTTCAATATGGCGTGCCCTGATAAAAAGGGCAAGCGCTTACTACTACTCCCCAGCTCCCACATAAGAATTCTGCCTTCCCCTCTGCATAAAACCCAGGTTGAAGATGAAGCCTCGACTTTAACTGGGATAGATAACAGGAAGGTTATCATTCAACAATCCACCCAAACACCCCACCATTTTTTGCCCTTAAGCAGGTGTGAAAAACTGCCTTTTATCATGTACAGCATAAGGGATGTATACCAATGCACTACC
Organism: Pomacea canaliculata; assembly: GCF_003073045.1. Taxonomy (NCBI): domain Eukaryota; kingdom Metazoa; phylum Mollusca; class Gastropoda; order Architaenioglossa; family Ampullariidae; genus Pomacea; species Pomacea canaliculata. The sequence goes on along the minus strand of NC_037595.1, from coordinate 25,618,375 downwards.
AGTTGACTATAGAGAATATACAGCCTGAACCCCCTAGATGACTGTTATCTACCATCCAAGTTCATCAAACTGCTTAAATTTCTGTTCTCCAGAAGATTCATCAATTTCCATCAATATGTGCCACTTGATTTGACTTGAAATCAATTTGCATCCAGTAGCATCTAGAATGAACATTTAATTCAACCATGACACCACACTAAATTCTGACATTATTTTCACAGGACTATCTGTTAAGATGGAGTATTTTACAACTTCACAAACTAAATAAATAAAAATTATGACAACAATAAAACCATTATTAAAGACACTAATAATTGGACCAGAAGAATATTGTACTTCTGATTTTATCACAGAACTTGTAACTAAGCACGTCATTATTATATTAATTACTGCTTTCAGATAAACACTATATACATTGTTCTTGTAAAGCATCATTATTATAGTACAGAAAGTATCTAATTGTCATCTTGGCTGAGAACTAAAACACAATTTTTGTTTTACTTTTTTTAAAAACAGGAAATGGGCCTACAGAAATTTAATTTAAGTGCAAATGCTGATGTTCCTTCACTTGAATTATCGGACAAAAAATTTAAAGGGGTTCTGGGGCCTGGTAGGGTTAAGCTAGCTCCTTTCCATCCAGCTAGTGAAATAGGTTTCAGAACTAAACAACTGTGTTAATCTTGAATCTTGTTAATACTGCCATACACCCAATGGTGATGACTTTTTGATGCAGCTGCTTTTTAAAGCTGCTAACATTCTAGATCTTCATGAAAAGCAATGCGATCATCTGACAAGAAAATGCTTCATTATCTTGACATTTTGTTCCATTAAACATAATATGCAGCAGCTGCAAGCATCTAGAAAGTACTCACAGCAGGTACGAGGAGCTTTTTGACTTCCTGTACAGCTTTGGCTAGCTTGGCTTCTGCACGATTTCTTGAATCCTCAACTGTGATTAGCACATGCAAATCCTCATTCAAGTGCTCCCAGTTTGCCTTGCCACGATTCTGCTCCTCCTGATTTAACAGTTAGGACATAATACACATTTTCTTCCTAAGCATCATCCATCCAGATCACAAGACCTTCTTTTAAAAAAAGAATTTTTAAAAATTATACAAAAATAAGCCAATTCAAGATCAAGCATTTTACGTTTTTGTTTTGATTTTTGTTTGCAGCTGTGGCAAAGATATGTAACTGCATACATCTGAGCTAAACCTAATAAAACAAAATACTTTTATTGGGGAGGGGGTAAACCATAAAAGCTACACAAGGACTAAATTATGAGGAACATATAAATTTAGATAAAAATTATTTAAGTTTTGGAAAAAAGTGCCGAAGCTAGATAAGTATACCTTTACACAAAACCTGCTGACCTTTACTTTATCCCTCATTGAGCCTTTGCCCCGAACCATGATCTTGCATCCTGTCTGTGTTTCTAGTTCTTTGGCAGTCATACCTCTGGGTCCCAATATCCGCCCAACAAAGTTGAACTGAAATAGAATATTTTTTTTTTTATCATAGCAATCATATTTAAATAAAACAAGCGCTCAGCCATTCTAGAACAGATGCTATAATCCTGCTTTTCTGAACACACATGCTGTATTGTGTCTTTGTTACTTTCTCGTTTCAATGTAAACCCTTCTTAGGTAATGCTGGTTAATAAGACTGGTGTTAAATTCTCATTAGATTTAGCATTCCAAATGCATTTGTGATATATGGACAACACATGCGGCCTGAAAATTCAGTCTTCATGCCTATGGTATGCATTTTCAAGATTTTAAGTGTATGGGACATGCAAGTCCGATTTACATGCTTATAATGACATGCATAGTGCAGTCACACGTTCCCACCCAGCCTCCAGATACTATGACCAATTTGAATTGTTTAACCAGTAGCTCTAATCAAATTGGGATAAAAAAAACAAACTTTGGTGTTAAACGTTTGTATCAAGTGTTTTGTCTTTAATCAAATAAGAAATTTTGTGAAATTTGTTTTAAAGAACTAAGACTACTCTTCATGAAACAAATATGTAATCTACAACTGGACACCTGAAACATTAAACAACCAAACATAGATGGCCTTCTGATGGATCAAACTTACTTCTGGGTGGTCTTTGACAGGAACATAGATCTTTTCAGAAAGCGTGACAGGTGGTCCTTGGGGCTCTGGAAGCTTCAATTCCAGTCCAGGATTGTGGAACAATGCTATCCTAACTCTGTTAATCTCTGAAAAATACACACAAGAGTCGAGTGCTCTGGAGACAGCTAGCCACATGACTTCTAGAGTAACGTCTATTGGTCTGTCTTGTCCTTCCTGGTACCTGTGTCAAACATTGGTTACCACACTCACATCAGGAAAATATAATCTCTTCCTTAAGCATCTTGACCACCTGAACATTTTTTTTATATCCTTCATGCAAACTGTTTGCATCCTTTATGTGAAAGCAGGTAACCACTGATATGAGGGCATTCCCTATTTACTCAAAACATCCATAACCAAGCCTTGGACTGAAGAAATTTCACACCTACTATGATGCTGTTTTGCAATATGTAACCTTAAAATAAGACCATGTGCATATTCATCATGGATGGGAACATCTGAAAAGAACAAACTGACCCTATTCTTTAATGTAGCATCCTACATGGACGTAAAAGACAAGGCGCAAGTGTGTATGTGCAAATCCTGTTCAGAATGGACAATGCACACACCAGCACAAGTTTAGAATTTCCAAGCACACACCATGATGGCATTGTATCATGTATCTGACATTGGTGGTAAACCATAGAAGCAGTTCACACTACCTTCTTGGTTTTAACTTAACTGTACATTAGCAACTTTCAAAATTATATTTTTATTCCCACTTGCTGGCACGCAGAAACAGTATTTAAGTGCCAAAGAAAAACACTTTGCACAATTAAGAAACTCACTTTTACGACAAAAAGTGTTAAAGAACATATATGAAGTGACATTTATGATACGACATATATGACACTGAATCTCAAAGTTAATGACGCATATCAACTATATGCAAGTGAATGATACTTTAGCAATTAAATTCTGTTTCAAAAATCAAACTTTTAAATGACAAGTTTTAAACACCAGCTGCAGTTGGTATGTTGACAAAGTTGCTGAGAACTGTCCAGTATTTCTCAGTTTTTCTTCATACAAAGCCAATAAGCACAAAAAAAAAAAAAAAAACCCAGCCTATCAAGCATCCACTATTTCACAGAAATGTTTGGCGTTCAGGGTAGTGACTCACAACAAAGAACAGCTGCTCACCCACCCCCAACTACTACAGGCAGTGAACAAGCGTGCAAACCCACACAATCTTTAAAACCAAATTAACATCTGCCAGGTATGCAATTTCTGAAACGAGACCATTAAATTTCATTAATAACAAACAAAAACTCAGACTGAATTTGATCACTTTGAACTTCCTTTATAAAATAATGCAGCCCAAGGTTTGCAAACAATGTCGTTGTGACATAAAGTTTAAAGTTTCCTTCATCAATTAGTCTCTTGGCCCAATCCTCTGTGAGAGCTTAAAAAATTAAGAAATAGCAGTATCAATAAAACTTAAGGCATTACAGCAGATGTTTAAAAAAAATTACTGCCTGCATGGCAAATACCTAAAAAAGAGAGAACTTTTTTTTTACAATCTGCAATAAGCAAATAAATTTAAATTGGACAAAATAACAACGATGTATCATACTTTATTGGAAACTTGGTTGTAAGACAGATGAAAAATAATTTAATACTGGCACATTAGAAAATGGAGTGACTATTTTCATTGCATTTTATGGTCCAGATCATTGTTAGTCCCTGCCTACAAACCCCACTCCTAATAGGAAATATTACTCTCCAGAAAGATGAAAATATCACCAATCATGCTTGATCTGCCTCTAATAAAATCGAGGTGAACTGTTAACAAAAATGAATCTGCTCTATATCCATAAATCATGCTTCATTAAAGCTAAAATATGAAAAGTGATTTCTATTGTACTAAAGAGGTAAATAAAAAAAGGTCAGTCAAATTTAGAAATGTTTCTGTAAATGCTGTTTAATGTGCAATAACTTGTTTTACATACTAATGGCAATGCTGACAATAAACCTATCATTTTGACAACTAACTTTTTTTAAAAACTAAATATTGTGAGAATTCAGAATGTGAACATCTACAAAACTGATGCCATAAAGAATCTGAAACTATCAGTGATATGATTACAATATTAAAATACTTTTTCTATGTGGTTTAGGAATTATTGTCTATGTGGCACCCTATCTCTACGATAAAGTCGACAGAAAATAAAACAAATATTCTTAAGTAAAAACAGCTTTTATCAGAATTATTTGAATGTTAAATTTTAATTAAAATATACTTTCTGAAAATGCCCCACGTCGCTGCTTCCATAAGACACATAGCATTCAGTATCTTGCCATGATGGCAAGTGCAACTGTGGTCAACTATCACTACCATCATTAAAAACAAAATCGATGATGCCCACCCTCCTGCCTTTTTTTTTCCTTATAGCACATTCTTAATACCATCATGGTAAATACTGCCACTTAAACACCAGACACTCTGCGTATTTACTGTGACATTGTAGTAGTTGTCAGCTGGAAGTGACCAAAGGTTGCAGTGTGGTTGTAGCTGATAACCAGAACATCTGCTTTGTACCTTTGTTACACTGCTGCTGTTGTTATCCCAAAAATGTTTGTGATGGTTAAGTGTTGAATACTTCATATGTCTTGTATCTTCTTTACCCACAGACACAAAGAAGACATCTGCAGTCATGTGAAGTCTTTATCATATAATTCTGGTTCTAACTTTGATCACACTCTTGAGAAACTGGTCCCAGAGCGCAACAGTTAGTTCCTGTCACCAATACAGTGAGGAATGCCTGTCCTATGCTCAGATCTCATCTTGGGCTTGCTGTTATTTCTCTGCATGTCACATCTTTTACAGGGCTGGCTGCTTTGCCTTGATATAGCATTAGTTGCTGCCTTGGCATAAAACACCAATTTCCTCTCGCACCTCCTGTCTCGTGCATTCATCATTTAAACAGTCTGTTCCCTTTGTTTTTTTCGAGTTCAAACCAACAGGCATCTGGCAAATGCATTTTAAAAACAATGTAAAACACGCTTACAAACAGTTTATCTCAATTCAATATAGTTTTGCTCCAACAGCGTTACTTTTTTTCACTTCAGTATAACAAAAGCACAATGTTCCTCTCCATTTTTGAATAGGTGAAGCATGTGCAAGCATATCATTAGGAAATTAAAAAATCATCTATATACTTCTGGAACACGTGTGCAAATCCACACAAGAGCAGATACTAGTAAATGTAAACATAATTCTTAGATATTGCCTGGGTTTTCTTTTAACACCTAGCCAAGATGAAGACAGTTCACAAAGATGGGTTTGCTTTTTCAGTCATTTTCCAAAAGGAGACATGTTTGCAAGGTGAAAAGGATGCAGACTCTCTACATTTCTTTCATTCACAATTCTTTTCATCAACGTCAGAAATCCCAGAATGTCTTTGTGAATGTGTAATTCCATTTACGATGCTAACATATATCTTGTTCACATACCACTTTCAGTTCAAGCAACAGGACTAAACTGACTCTCCAGAGGCTAAGTCTGGATTGCCCATGTTCACAAGCCAGCAAAGAAAAACACTTTTCACTGCAATCTGGAATAAGCCCTTGCAAATGCTCTCTCATCTACATATCCTCCAGGGAAATATGTTTCTATCTCTTGTAGATATGTCCACTGTGTCCATGGCTTCACAACTGAAGTATAAAATAATCCTTCAGGCTGCTACTGTTCTACTCCTCCAGTGCTGCAGAGAATACTATCAAATTTATCTTGAGAAACAGTAAATTATAAATACAGGCAACATATAGAAAACCATTACTCTTCAGAATTTGTAGAAACATTGTGCACAATAATCTGGCCACGACTTTAAAAATCTTTTTAAACATTCTTTGCAGCGAAACATTGCTGACAAATTTGCCCTGCCTGCAATAAAGAAAAGGCTGTGGTCTTTATAATTGCAAGTTGTTTGAATGGCAGGAATATGTGATTTAGGTTAGAGGCTGTGACTCTGACAAACCATTGACCAATTCAAAGATGCATTTAGGCACTACTTCTTTATCTAGGCAACAAAATCAAACAAAAAATAAACAGCTCTAATATCAGTTACACAATCTATGTCAACAAAACCAAACATTTAAGACAAACATTGCAAATACCAACATAAGGAAGAATTTATGTACAGATTCTACTGAGTGCTGTTCAGTTTCATTCCCTTAAAGCAAATGTTTATGAAAGGTATAAACATCTGAAGAAAGAGGTGTGGTACATTACCTCTGTCGCATCTTCGCAAAAGGTACCATGCGGTACTGAACTGTACGTAGATGTGAATAATTCTCCCATGAACAGAAGTAAAATCTTCCAACTTTGGAGGCAAACATTACGAGGCATTGGATCACTTGAATTTCATTTGGAAAGAGGATATACTCGTGCTTACTTCATTCGTCAGATAGTGCAATTGCTAAAAAATGTGAGTCTAATTAAAATGGTGAACAAATTTAGACTAGTACAAAATCCAACTATGCTGGTATAATAAAAGGGAAGTTGGGCGAAATAAAGCACAAAAATATTAGTTGTGTATGGTTACATGAAATTTCAATCACAAACCGCACAAGTATACTAAGTAAAATGTTACAGTACACAAAGCTAAGACAGTTTAAGAGGTTATTTATTATTCAATGCAAGAGCAAGGCAAGAAATCTGAGCCTTCAGTCTTACATGAAGCTAACCATGGGAGGTACAGCTGTAGCAAACTTGTAGATAAGATTAATTATCAACATGCAAAAGATGCAAATCTATACTCAAGTGTTAACCCATTACTAACAATCATGGCTGAAGCCGTCCCCAAGGAGTGGATTACAAAGTTTTATTAGCCTTGGTGTTCACAAGTGAAATGAGAAGCATCATTCCCAGCAGTGATGTAAAAACAAATTAAGACTGTTAATAATAGCACATGTGAACGTGTAACTGTCTCAACTATCCTGAAGACCACCAGTATAAAGTAAGCAGAAAAATCTTACTAGGCAAGGAAAATTCAGGGAGAGTTTTTCTTGTAGCTAGGGGGGTAAAAAAAAACACGAAAGAGCATATACAGAAAACGTCTTTTTATGGAAGCAAATGAGCAAGCTAGACTGAGACGAAACCTGGCAAAAACCGGCATTCCTTTTAAAAATATTTGCCAAGTTACTGCTAATAACGATAGGCTAAATTGAAAATTACTTGAACACCTTTTACCTTGGGAGATCTTGCTTTTCTTTTCTTAAAACATTGTTAAAAGTGTACACCATTAAAATTAAAATTTTCAACCGATTTTCCATGTCTCAAGTAAAAATAATGCAATTACCACAAAATCTAAATTATGTGGAACTGCTTTCAATTTTGCCACTGTCATCTTGAAAAACAATAAATGTCAATTAAGTCTGCGACTTGTTGCAATCGATTTCTCAAGAGTTGGACGGGCGCATCCTGTAAGACATCAGAGAAGCCCATCCCTAAAAAACGCCGTCAGCACCTTATCTGTCTGAAGCTAGGCCAACATTTCTGCTCGAATAATTACCGCCTGAAAAGCAGAGCCACATACACGCCTTCCCGACTAAATGCTCCACTTGTGCTGCAAGCACACGGAGGTGTAGGTTTCAAAATGGCGGAGTAAAATCAGAAGCTAGAAACCTTCATTGGAATGCGGCTTTTCTTTGATTGAAATAAACAAGTATATTAAACTTTATGTATACTACGTACAAACACTCTACAAGTAGCACTGAAAATGCCATCGTCTGTGCTTTTTGTATACTAATAGTACGTTTAAATATCTCCGTCTTCCTTCTCATCGGCTCGCTTGCAAACTTTTTTTCCACTGAAGACAGCTTTCACTTCATAAGCCCGACTGCTGTCGTATATTAAAGTTTCTCGAAATCGAAACTTCTATCAAATTTCGTGCTCTAGCAAAATTTCAACTTCAGAACGATCGAATCTGCTCTATCAAAAATTGCAGGTAACAAAGGTCTATCTGAAATCTGAAACAAGTTGGACTTACCTTCGTCTAAAAGTTTTTCCACATGAACGAATATGTTTGGCAGAGCCTGAATCTGTTTCTTATCTTTTAGTAACTGGGCTAGGTACTCGGGATTGTTACGGTCATCTTTGTTAGTTTCAGTTCCCATGTTAAGAAGCGTTGAGCTCTGTAGCAAAACTACCTGAGTTAAGAAGGGTTAGATTCCAAACTACAAACCACAACTCTTGTTCTCTAAACCCTCTTTCCATCAAAATTTGTTTATGAACACGTGGGGCCACAGCGCATGCGTCGGTGTAGTTGAGTGCATTTGTGCAGCGGTGAGGGGTGTGAGGATAGTATTCATAGCCTTTTAATGCTACAAAATTGCAAGATTTAAGGTTAACAATAACAATAAGGAGTAATTTAGTAATTTATAATAATGTTTATGTGGTAGTATTATACAAGTATCTACAGGTGTATAGCTGAGCAAATATTTTGTGAGGAGAAGAAACCCCCCCTGAGAGTGGGAATGTCCTCAGGCCGCGAGGGGGCTTGTGACAGGAGTACGCTGAAATCTGGAAGTTGGAAACGTGCAGACGATGCGCGAGGCAACAACGCCAGCGAGGCATGGGTACATGGTGTGTCAGAGAAAGAATTTATGAAGTCGTGTTTACTGTTGCTGATTGGAGGAAGCCGGCAAAGAAAACTTAGTCGCAGTAGTCAGTCTGGCGCACACGAAAACCCGCCTCAAGTTGGAAGCGTTCGCCTGTGGTTCTACCGTTATTTCCCCCCAACACCTCCTACTGGTTGTCAGGCATTCCCAATGTCGAGCGATGTTTATCGAACGCCGCTCAGTCGCATATGTAAACTGTGTGCTTTACAAATCGTGTTGCATGTTAGTATTGATACTTTAATGTATCTTTTTCGTGATAAATGCGGGAATAGATTGTGAATGCAGCTTCGATTTGCAAACTTCGCCATGTTCGTTTGGCTTCATTCATATTTTGTTGTTTCATTTGAAATTAAGAAACAACCACGCTTCCCCATATATTCTTGCTTGGCAGGGTGCAAGTGAGGATTGATTAATTTGTGTGATTACAGTTTTTTTTTCTCTCTGCTGACTAAACCAAACATAGCAAGAGAAGAAAAGAGACAACTACATTCGTGGCATCTGTATATCAACTTTCTATCGTGCCCCTCCCACCCCGGATCAATGATAGCAAATGTGCAAATATTGCGACTCCTATCACTGACGTATGTCTCTGGAGGGCTTGGCAGACGAACTTTCCACGTCACTTCTAGAACGCGGCAAATTCTCCCAATTCATTTTTGTTTTAGCTATATCAACATGGAGAAGAAGAGCAGATCGACGATGCGAGCTCTCGTGTTGACAGAGGCACAAAAGCTCAAACTCGTGAGATGTTGGGGTCGACGACTTTTACCAACAAATAAATAAAATGTATTTAATTAACAAACCGATTGCAAATGACCCGTTGACTTAAAAGAATTTGAGCATAGTTCTGAATACTTCACAGTGTTTCGCCGAGACTGACAGCCTGCAACTCTGCGAAAGCTTAGAGTTGGTCTCGGCAAGCCGCCTGCAGTCCGGAGTCTGCTCCTATCGACAAAGAACTCAACGGCTCATCCAGTGCTACTGTTGCTGCTGCCACTACCAAATCCTGCTTGTGCTTCTCGGGTTCTCAAATCTCTTTTTCTCTTTCTCGCTTTTCCCGACATCTTGAAGCAGCTTGGAACGCAAATGGTGATGCCTTTACCAGTTCGTCTATGCTTCCATTGAATTTCCTTTTTAGGGTTGCCAGTCAATGTCGGTAGAAAAGATCGGCCTAAAAAAAGCATCTTTCGATGCACGCTGCTGGGTGCAGAATATAGTTTTCCAGAACACCATGTGGTTTTCAGCTGACTGAGGACAGTTTAGCAGTTTTATGATCACAGTTCGCTGCCAATGTTCCAGATGGTTGTCATCGCTGGGGGTTTCTTCAAATACCATCCCCAAATCTTTGTCTGCAAAACTAACACGCACACATACATACTCAGAATGCCTCATTAAGCCATGGCGCTTGTTTCCCGGTAGCAGTTTTCTTAAGGATAACAGTTCCCACTCTTACTTTATCTAGACAGTTCTTTTGCTGCCAAGATTCCACAATGGAAGGATGTGATTTCGTGGAAAGTCATTCTCAGTACTATCGACTGTAAGAGACTCTTGGAGATTACGAGCTCGTGAAGTGCAGAATCACATCAGGTCTCTTCACAACCGGTGACAGATGAGTCGTTTTTCCCTGCTCACTAGGTTTGGGCACCATGAGCCCACTTATCAGCTTAATTCTGTGGAAAACGAAGAATATTCTGCTAGCTTTAAGGATACACTGGTATGGTAAATTTTATTTAATTGGATGAGGCCATGAAATCAAATCACCTGATTCAGAAGTTTATTTCGAGTTTCGCACCTGTGTGTTCGCTCTGTTATTTGTTAAAATAAACACAAACAATTATTTATTAAAATTTCCTAAAACTGTTTACAGTTCGTCTGTTTTCTTCGTCTTTTTATTTTTTGAAAGTAATGTGCTTGTTTTCATTGTGCTAGAAACATGTCCATGTATTCATGGGTTAAGATACATGCAAATACATGTCGGATTTAAAAAGGAGAAAGTTTTGGAGGCTGTATTCTTTAAACGTGTGTATGAACCATAGAGTAAGCGCCGATACCCAACACAAGCAGTTTACGGTGAGAACTGTTGGCATGTCATGTGGACTGTCGACCAGCAAGTTAGCAGTCAGCTGCAACTTTGAGTGGATCATTCACTAATAATGTCTTTGGGAAGCAGAATAATAACGCGGGGGGAAAAAGATGAGGATGGAAGGGCGGGGAAATATGACTTATAGCTGCGAACTCTCAGTTTCTCTGTCCTCGTCACCTTCTTGGAGTCACTCTTGCTAACAGGAAGATTCATATTTTTTTTTCCACGAGTGCAATGACATACTGCACTTCCCAGTGGATGCCGAACTATCTTGTAAAAGATTCTATAGAAATCTCTAGCTAATTAAAAAAAAAAAAAACACATTACTTTCCCAGCCTGCCTTGTAGACTTGTAGTTAATCCAGTAATAGTAAAGCAAATATATATTAAAGACAGTGAAGCCGCTCTTTAAAATCTATTTCTCGTTTATGTCTTTTATTAATGATGCATTACCCATTTAGAACACTAAACCTTGCGACTAAGAACAAAAACCACAGGAAGCCAGAACGTAGCTCATAAATATTTCCGTTCAGCTCTTGTAAGCTGTAAGCAAGGACAACTTTATATCCTCCACAGCTCTCCACCAAGCAGAACCATGTTCCTCTCGAATGTCTCCACTGCTCTGGAATAGGCCTGACCACGCTCTAATAATGTGCCTTCTGCGGGCATCATTTATTTTTTAAATACACACTTCCTTAGAATACACGTTTCTTGTCTTTTATTCGTATTTCTCTTTTAAGGTGAACGAGGGATGGAAAAGATTTGGAACGCGCAAACGAGTAATCAAAATAAAGCTATCTTTGAGAATTGACCGATTAATCGATGAAATTTAATGGAGAATTTTACTTGGTTCTTACTTAGCAAGCGAGAAAAAGAAGTCCATTGCGTAACTAACAGCTGGATTGCTGACTTTCACCTCTACCCTCACGCCTGTCGACCTTGACCTCAACTTCACACCTCTCACCTATGACCTTAGTTCCAGATCTATTTCCCCAGTCAGCAAGACGCCCACCTCCCCCTGACAGCACACAACGAACACTTGACAAGCGCGATAGAGAGCTCGCTTTGCCAAATCGACAATAGTCGATCTTCGAATCAGTCTGCTTGTCCCAACGGTATTTTCGAATCCCGTCTGCAGTGAAAGGCCTCTTTAAGAAGAAACCAGTGGAGAGATATACACTCACGAGGTAATGAGGCAATTAAAATGGAAGAAACGTCTCCTTCCGCGAGTTATAAAGTTACGACTCCGTAGGAAGAAAACAGCCTCATTACCCGCAGACACCAGCACTCACACCCAACAAGCACCCGGAATGCTTCATTAACCCATACTTGTCTCCCCCCACAGACAAGACTTGGAGTACTTGGAGGCGATAGCCTGCTCGCTGAAAATGATTGCACGTCGCTGGTTGTTGTTTCGCACAGAATGCCAGGACAGGATGGAGTCGAACTGTACCCTCGACAGGTTTTGTGGTGTGGATTTCCGGCTACGATTATTTTTACATACTTCTAGCCAATATCTTGCTCTTTAAGTACTTTCTTTAAGTACAACGACTGCATCCATGGCCTGGACCAGACCACTAATAGAAAACTAAGATTAAGAAGGTAAATCTGGTCCCGTCTTACGGTCATTGGGGATGAAAGGTGTTACATGCGGGAGATGAGTATGTGAATCTTACTCACCAGGTGGGTGTCACTGAGGGGTGGGGATGTTGGTCAAGGTCAGGTCATCGGCTCACAGGCTACAAAAACGGAGCCAGCCTGCTGACTGAACCGTGGAATGACCACCCAACCCCGAACAGGGGAGTGAATATGAGCGAGGTGATGAGAGAGGTGATGAGAGAGATGGGGAGGGAGAGCTTACACAGTGAAGGCTGACCTCATGACCCAGCCACTAAGCTTGGGGGTAGTCAGATTCTAGCATAGGTCTGTGGAAGCAGTTTTAGTCCCGTTGCTTGGCGACGGCAAGTAAAGACGAATGGTGGCGGGCTGATCAATAGCTTTGCGTCGTATGTCTTTTGAAAATGACACTATCTCGGCCAGAACACGCCGCCCTCGTCGACAGAGAGAATCTTCAAAGTGGCGAGCATCAGAGGTCCCACTAATGGTTTATGGCTTTCAAACATACAACTACATTTTTGTTGTTGCTGTTGTTGTTGCGAGAACACGATTAAGCAATAGCCCAGACACAGGTAAAGTAACTATACTTATGAGAAAGGTCATGCACCGTGACCACGAACAAAACAGGGCGCAAGCAGGACTCGTGTCTCCTTTAAAAATAACAATAAAAGATAATAAAACACCCAGCAGCAGGGTTCTGATCACTGTTTGTACGGGTATTGACAGGTTGAAAGAAACTGTGTCAGTCACACGTTCGATCAAAACACAACCATTGGCAAGTCCTGAATGTCGTTACTCCACGACCGGTGTTCAGGTTGTAATGTATATTCCCGTGGACTGTTTAGCAGACATGAGGTGACTTTCAAGGGGGAGCTCAGACCCGGTGGGCGACAACCTAGGTCCACAATAGACAGCAAGTCAGGCGTAACGGCAGTTTCTGCCACTCTTGAAGGAGAGAGAGATAAGTGAATGAACAGATGTTTGTCCACTTGACGACCCAGTAAACCAAATGTAACTTGTTGCAACTTTTTGTCAGTGGTAGGACTGTTATCATTTAATTTAAGTCGATGATCAGAGATGAAGGAAATATATAAATTAGACCTACAGTTTAGTTTTTCATGACTGGATAACTATGATGGAGAGGTGAGGCAGTCAGGTAGCGCAGTGGTTATGAATTGTTCGTTCAGACCTTTTCTCTAAACTGGACTAACACCTGTACATTGGACCACTGCAGTTCATTTCACTGCCTCTATGATCTTTAATTATGGAGCTTTTATATACACATCCTTATAACAGAGGGTGTTTGGGGGAGAGAAACAGATGAAGGAAAATTACAAAAGCTCTGTTTCTTAGTTTTTAATTGACATACCAAGGCAAGTACTAGTAATTTCTGTTACCATATAAACACTTTTCGCAGCAATTATGACCCAGTCACACCTCTGTAGCCACATGTATACAGTATTCTACACAGCGAGTAAGTACAGTATGCTAACGTGTATGCTCATTATGCAACACTGGTTGCGAGAGAGAGAGAGGGAGGATTTCGTTCCCCTGTGTCAGGCGGCAAGTGTAAGTGGGACTCGGAGATGGGAGGTGAGACATGGGGGGTGGAGGTGGGGTCATAGACAGGTCGGCAGCGCACCAAACATCTCCACGTAGGTTTTAACTTCCAAGCCATTGTAGGAACCTGTGTGCACAATACGACTGTATCGGTTGCCGCAGAGCCGACATTCTACACTCAGCTCTTGTGAAATTCAGTCAGGTAAATCGGGTCCAAGTCGCAGTACCCCTCACATGGTCCCGCAGGTAACCGCAACCACGCAGTCAGAAATAGCCTTCCTCGCGCACCTGTGCCTCTGTGGCCCTAGGGGGGAAGCGGGGTGAATGTAGCTCTGTGTCAGCACACGAGGGCTCCGCGAAGACTACGGGTGGTCGGGTGGTGGTGATGGTGGGCGGGAGAGGTGAGTGGACACGCATGGATGCTTAGCCTGGCTAGGGTTACCCAGCGGCGCTGACTAAAGGGGCAAAATATGGAAGGTTTTAGTGTGGCTCTGTCTGAGAGTGTACCCGTTTCTGTCTTCCTCCTTTTGCGTGTGTACACGTGCGTATGACCGACACTCCCATCTCCTCCGCCCCTAGGTCACTGGACACACCTCTGTCAGTATTGCCGGAGGCACTAGCTTACATGTCCACCATTATACTCGCCATGTGTCCAGTAGAGTATGGTCTCGGGTAGATTTCTTCTCTTAGCCACGGAAAACCACAGCGCTGTGCTGACAATCTGAATCAAGTTGGGAATTGAAAATACAACTGAGGATTTGATAACTACTGTTCAGCTGATCATTAATCGTCGGAAAACTGATTCAGAGAAAATAAAATTTATTACTTACAACACTTCATCTACTGCTACTACTAAGAGCAGTAGATTGTTTCCGTGTGTGGAAGAGAGCTCAAAATGCTGGACACGAAGGAGGCAAAAAAAAAAAAAATAAAAAAAAAAATAAAAAACAAAACAAAAACCAAAAACAAAATGCCCATAACAAAAACAAAACAAAACAAAAAAACCCCAAAAAACAAAACCCAGAAACGAGCTGAACCAACGAGGAAACACAAGACACAATCAACGGGTGACACTGGCAGAACACGGATGCAGTTAAAGAATTAAGGAGCGATGTGAATTGTGCAATGTATTGTATTGACGGCCTGCGTATGTATTCGCTCTCACGCACGCGGGACTATTTTGTGAAGAGCACTGGTAGCGGAGATTAGACTATCAGCAGACGGAGTGGTCTGTCGTTATCCACTCGTGGTATCAGCAGTCTGAGCACTGCTCGCCTCGTGCCGAACACAGCGGGATACACATCGCCAACAGACATCCCCGGGCCCTTCCCTCCCATCACCCCCCAGCCCCCAGCAGCAGCAGTAGCAGCACTACACTGCTCCTCGTTTGCTGACCTCAGTATCTCACGGCAGTGAGTGTTGCGAGTCCGACGGCTGAAAGAACAGGTACAAGATGACAAGGGAGTCAGTGTTATTTTCTATATTTTTATTCGTTTGTGACAAATGCATTGACAGTCCTGCTCCTGTCTCTGTAGGCTGTAAGAAGCACAATCGTAAAACATGACACAAGTTCGGTCAGGGTGTACGCCGGGTAGGTTGGTTTCCTCCCAGCGGCGTCTCTCCAGAGTGGGAAACAACCATTAAAGCTCATTTCTATCCAATAAACCAAGCAAGCAATCAAGCAGACGAGAGCTTGCTCCTTCCCACAGACACCGACCGAGGAAACCCGAGAAGGTCGATCTGCACTGATTCCTCCGAATCTCTTGCATTCCGCACACGGTGGGAAGGGTCAGTGTGTTGGAGTGGGTCATGCTTTTTTGGATGACCGACATTTTCGGTGATTGAGTCTGTTAACTTATAAAATGAGCATTGACATTCATTTGAGTGAGTCAGAAGGCGGGTATCCGTGAGGACAATGGATTGCTAGTGCATAAAAAGATGGACTTATTCTCAAAAGTGACTAAGTAGAAGGCGTAAGCGGTAAAAATTTACCCCTACATGTGTAACAAGACAGTGATCACATCTTAGTGTAGTGTAGGTCTTGTCAGTGGAGAGTGGACCTGTGGTACCCAATGTTTGCCTATGCAGTGGCGGCCATGAAGGACATTTTCATTTCAATTTTTCAAGATCATGACAAAGTAGACAGTTGACATATTTTGTCGACAAAACCACAGTGTTTTATGACTGTGCCCTGAACAAACATACTAAAAGTATAAAAAACCAATGAAATCATTACTGGTTCTTAGAAACTCTCAACAACAGCTAGTTCCTGGAGGAACCTTAATTCTCGAAGGAAAAATGTTTCACTAGCTTCTTTGAAATATTTTTTGTTATCGATATCAAATAAATATTTAAACGTGTATGGGTTTAGATTTCTCTCGAAGAATTTCGAAACTTCTGTACATGAACATGGTAACTTTGCAAATGTCAATGACCAAAATGTTAGCAAGCTGAGGTGATCACGAAGCTTGGGATTCCCTCAGTCGAGGCTGTCTTTCACAAACCACATTATATTCATACAAGAAAGCTCGGATCATTATAAATGTTTCGCAAGCTGCATTCGTTTGATGTCAAGAAGGCGACTAGGAAGCTGTCCTACAACTCCTTCAGTGAAGGTCTGCTCACCTCGGTCCTTGTCCAACCTGTCCAATGCAGGTAGCGGGTGACTAAACAGCGATTGTCCAGATGTCAGGCAAAGTGATCGGTACACAGTTGCACAGTCTAGATAACACTGTCAGTCAACACACCATAACTTGAGGTGAGAAAATACTTTCTTGTTCAGTCTTTTGTCCGCTTCCTTCAGACGATTTGAACCCTTTGATAAAACGGAAAGGTACAGTCCAGCTTTATTCCCTCAGCAATTCGACTGCTGAATACTAAAAATTCCCACCTGTAGCATGTGTGAGAGTATGTTTGTATATTTATTTGTACGTAAACGTAGGTGTGTAAGGCTGATGTTGGTGTATGTATAAGACAGATGTTTGTAAGTGTTTTGTGTATGTTTGTGTACGAGCTCCGTTATTGGCACATCGGTTAGCTCCTGTGACCGATACAGTGAAGATTGACTATCCTCGGTTCAGATCTCGTCTCGGGCACGCTGTTCTTTCTCTACATGTGGCATCTGTTTACAGGGCTGACTACTCTGCCGTGATATAGCCTTAGATGCTGGCTCAGTGTAACACAACAATTACTCACCGCCCGTGTGTAGGTGTGTGTTTTTTATTTCTTTTGCTCTTGCGGCATGTGATTAATCGCATTATATTTGTATAACATGAGTAATGTGTTTTTTTGTGAGCCTTTATTTTAAAACATGAAGACTTACTACATTAAGAGTTTATCACTGTTCACATCGACATAATGAAAGTCATCTTGTCTTAAATCTTTGTAGTGCCACAGGACCGCCCATCCTGCCAGGTTGCATACGATAAGATGACGGCTGGCATCCCACTGCATAAGTAACTAGGAACGAGGAATACTTTTCAATTGTTTATCTCCACACATCAACAGACAAGTAGCCAGTTTCTCTAACACTCGCCAGCACGCAGTGACTTCCGGTTTCCATGCTTGGCTGGTACTTGTGAAGAATTAGGTAAAACCAGACTAAGGAAGTGCTTCCGGAGTTCTCGCGATAATTACTGTATGGCTTCCCTTTCGACAAGTGTGGGATTAATTTCTCACAAGCGTATGAACCCTACTCTATAATCAAATATTTTGTATATAACCGTCGCTAAGCTAGTTGACTGACTGGGGTGACATGGAAGTAAACAGTCACGGCTTTTGCAGATTGATTGATTCAATGCGCATGCGCAGTAGGTGGGTGGGGAAATATTGTTGCCGCGAAAATGGATGCTGGTCAATTGAAATCTAGTAACTCAACCAGAAAGGAACTCAGTGAAGAAATGAACGGCCAGCATGCGGCCAAACGCCCCACTGGCTCAGTCAGTGCCCTTCCTCTCTTCATCTCTGTCCAGTCCATTCATTCGTCCCTTTCTCCGTCGTGTCTGCGTCCGCTTATACATCAGAAAAAAAGCTGCAGATAAAGCTTAGCACACTGTTAACAGCCACAGAGCATCATTGCGGACCCTTGTTCCTGAGAAATGAACATCAGGCGCTGCACGGCGTGTCCACCCGGAGGAAACCTAAAAATGGCGAGAAACAAAACACGACTTTCATGGAGACTGACTGCAAGTACAGAGCATGCGCTCGCTGCCAGGGTCTTCAGCAAAATCCAGTTTCGACAGCCCGGTAATTGGCCGTTGTAAGTGGGATGACGCAAGGTCCTCTTCTTATGGCCGTTGTGTCTACTGACCTTGCCCTTGACAAGCGCAGCCAGCCATCTTCCGCCAGAGAAATATTCCTTCTTTCATTCCGAACGTTTGCTCTTGCGAAGGTCCTCCCATCCTCATTTTGTTTATGCACTCAACTCTCTACAAAGCCTGGCCTCTGTCCAGGGTTTAAGTGGGATTAGGTTCTGCTTGGACCATCCTCATCAAAGTAGAATTCTACACAAAGAAAAGAAAACACAAGTACGATTAAAATTTGTTGTTGTGATAACGAACATCTGAATATTTCAAACGAATACGTACACGTTTAGCTACGTATTAGGTAGCAATAACAGAGATGTTTAACGAAGCTAATAAAGTTTATAAGAATAATAAGTGTCGGCCTCACCGCGAATAAGGAGAATAAAAAGCTAAGATCATTGTTTAATTCCTTTTTTACTTATCTGCACGTGCACTCCGTGTATATACACACGTAGTTTTCCAGATATTTTGTAATTTCTTTATTGTGTGATGCGTTATTGCGGATAATACGGTTTCTGTTAAATACCTCCATGAGGGTTGTGAATAAACCTTTTTTTTGTTGTTTTTTTTTACTTGGACTTTGGAATCGACTTTAGAAAACATAATATAGGAAGGAAATATTTATTGACAAAGAAACAAAAAAACAAAACAAAACAAAAAACACAAAAAAACCCAACCAAAAAATAAACAAACAAAAAACCCTGCAGTGATGGTGTTAGTTTTTGTCTCATAGTTTATTCCTTGTTACTCCCCGAGGAGTCCAACAACAGTTTGGCCCGAGCACACGGCGCCTTTATTTCGATGTCCTTCCTGATGGCAAATTTATCAGCCAGATAATACAGGGTTGTTCCAATTGTTGTCATCAACAGTGAAACTATCGAGGTGCAAAGTAACCCATTCAGACATAAATATTTAAAATCAGTTTTAAAATACCTGCAAAACATTTCAGTTGACAAAAGTTTTAAAAAATTTTTTTTTAACTGCTGACTTTGAATCTTAGCTACTTTGTGCTCGGGTATTTTTTTTTTTTTTCATTATTTTTGACTACCATGTCTGAAAACTGGAGTACAGATCACTGAAGTGGCAAGCTGCTCGTAAAGCGTCCTTGTTGAGATGGTAAGCATCAACAAAATGAATAAAAGATTAAATTAACGGCATTGAAAAGCTTCGTGAGTATGAATTAACTGACTTAACTCTAACGTCTGTGCCTTTAGAAAACCTCTGGTGCGGTGGGATTCCCCCCCCCCCCCCCGCCACATACTCTGCAACCGCCAGCGAAGAGATATTTCAACATGACGGGTGCCGGGTTGGTGGGTGGTGGGTGGAAGGTCATTATGCACAAACATCTGACGATGACACCCAAAGCACTGACGCGTGACAGTTTGGTGAACATGCCGAGGTGCACTTTTTTCTCTAATGATTGGATAAAGCTCAGTGTAATGTACTGTTCCTCCACACTCTGGGTGAATACCCCACTTCCGGTGTCCAGATATACGTCTTCAAACATCCCCCCCCCCCACACACACACAAAAAGAGTTAACAATACAAATGTCAGGATTGTGTATAGGCATGTTTATATTGGGAATGCCCAGACAGTGGGGAAGATGGACAAGTCATCAGTAACAATTTTGCTGCCCAGTAGAACTTTAAAACAACCGTTTGGGGTGGGTGGGGAGAGAAGCATGGTTTCGACCTCCATCACTCTATGTTTGTGGGGTTGTGTATGTACATACATATATGAACTGATTTCATGACTTGCGTGCCAAGCTTCCTGTAGCGGAGAAATCACACGGAAAAGGGTTTTCACAAGACTTTCACATTTTGCTATACTTAGAAAATATTTTGGGGAATTTACATTTCTCGGAGGATGGTTCCAACGTCGCTTGTGATAATGTCGGAATGTAAGTGAATATGACACAACCCACACTAATGCCGGCGAGCGTTTGGTTGCTAATTGAAGGAATCTTCTGGAACTGGTCTCGAGCGTGAAAAGACAGACGCACGGTGACTCAACGAGGGCTGTTAACAGCTGTTAACTCCCACACAACTACAGTTGAAAGTGGGAGAGGAAAGGATGATTGAGGTGTTCTGTAAAGTTCTTAAACTCCCTCACAGCTCCACCTGCTTCTGTGAGTTGGCACGTGACTAACTTCTGCAACAGGAGCATCCTGCGAGTTGGGGGTGCCACTGGCAGTCAGATGCTGCATCAGTGTCTGTGTCTGTCTCTGTCTGTGTGTATGTGTGTGTCTCTGTGTTTGTGTCTCTGTGTCTGTGTGTATGTGTGTCTCTTTGAGGTTTGTTTTGCAAACTTTACTGTGGCGCATTTCCGCTTACTTTGAGAGGTCATGTTGAGTCATGAGGTCATGCAAGTTGAACCTTTGGCTGATTTTGCCGAGTCTGATGGCCAGCAAGACGACCTTTGTTCTTTATCCGCGCCTCCCACACAATGCGAGAGGCTGTCCCGAGTGACGCAACGGTGAGCGCCTGTCACCAATACAGTAAAGGCTGGATGTCATGGGTTCAGTTCTCGTCTCGGGCACGCTGTTCTTTCTCTGCATGTAGCATTTGTTTACAGGGCTGGCTGCCATGCCGTGATATAGTTTTAGTTCCTGGCTCGGCATAAAACATTAATTCCCTTCCCACCCACCCCCTGACACACAATACCACAGTAGTTTTTCCTGCAGACATATACAGTCAAGCCTGTTGAATTTACATCCTGTCTCTAGTCTCTCAACAGTGTATATGTGTGTGTGTGTGGGTGTGTGCACTTACACATATCAATGTATGATAAGTCGTGTTCGTACAGACTAAATGTTGCAGCCGGAGGTGAATGTAACACATCTACAGAATGTCTCTAAGTTGTAACCGGAGATAAAACAAACATGGCGGTGTGGTTTTTATGACTTCTGTTAGGCTTTGCACGTGTTTGATATGACGGGCATGACCGAGGATGTAGATATCTGTCTGAGATGACTTTTATGTTAAATTATTGGCCGAGGATATACTTTTATTAACTCCAAATGTGACGTGTCATGCTCTTTTCTTCATAGCACGAGTTCCTTTGACGAGGACCTGTGCACGTGCAAACTCTAAACTATCTTTTCTGGATGTAGTTGCCATGACGACAACAAATATGGCCTGTATTTTCCTCTTTAAACTGCGCGGGTGGCTGTCAAAACTGGTTATCCTGTTTGATTTAGAAAATGGGTGTGTTTTGCAAAATGCTACCTGAAAAAGTGTGAAACGTGACACTTTGTTTTCTCTCTTCTCTCTGTCTCTCTCTCATTAATTTGTCGGTCGTTTTGCGATGGAATGTGCTTATGCTACAGCAGCTCCAAACCCCATTTCTCACAACCCTTCATCAAACGTGCTACGTCACGCCGATCCAGCCATCACGAACATCACAAATCGAACCTCGAACCCTCGACTTACACTTCTTTCCCGAAACGCAATTAATTGTTATTGTCTAGCATTCAAGAATCTTATTTTTAATAACTAAATAAAAACGGTTACAAAAGAGTGCAGTTAGAATCTGTATTGTCCATTGGAAGTGACTGGAAGACATTAACACAAGCTGCATGCAAGTGTAATTACACAGACACAGACAAGACCAGCACGAGAAAGTTTGGCAGAAATTTAGGAATATTTACAGTGATGCATGACCCACAGCTGCAGCTAATGTCATTAGCCAAATCCGTTTCTAGCCCTGACTAAGCTCTCTGTGTACGAGGGCAGCCAGACTTGAGAAGTTCAAGGTGTCGTCCTGATGATGCCAGCAACAAAAGTTTTGTATTAAAGCCCTCGGAGAATCAAACGGATGTAGACCTCAGCTACACGTCAGAGTTTTTTCATCTCAAGATAAATAAAGAGTCCAAGAAACATAACACCGTTAATTACTGTGGCAATGACTTCGGCAAACATTCCGCTTCCAAAAAAAAAAAAGAAAAAAAAAAAAAAGAAATCAACAAAAACATGCCCAACCTCTTTAAAATCTCAACCTCTCGTGCATAATTCAACCACAGACATCGAGACAGCGATGCGCGTACACAAGAGAGTTGTAACTCTGCCTCGGGGGTGAGAGAGAAGGGAGATGGGGGTAGTGGAGAAACAAGGTCGAATGACACACGCCGGAAAACCTGACAATTAAACATGAAAAATGAGAGGACTGGCGGACTGGGTCACGAGAAGTGAGTCTACACGGCCATGTCATGCAGTGAGCAGTGCGCAGTCCGCACAGCCAGGGGAGGTAACTCCCAACACTAATTTTTCTTTTCAAAACTTGCGATTTTCTTTTATGACACTGAGTCTACAACTATAACAACACACAAACAAATGTGCAGACAATAATTACTCAAAATTTCTTTTTTTTTATTTTAACTTTTATTACTTGTGAAGATGCGATAGATTACTGTCGCGAGTACTCTCCCCTTATGCTATCTTCCTTTTTTTTTTTTAAGCAGGCGTCTCGGTGTCATCGCGCGACGCGAGACTGCCACTGATGACACAATCGCGCAGGGAGCCGGAAATGCCGGAAGTGCTGCAATGGCATGAAAAGTCGACTTGGTTGTCACGTTTTACATGTCGTCATGTCACACGAGCTGGTAATTAAACTCTGCCAATAAAATACAAGCCCGACAGGCAGACGGAAATATCATACGCTAGTTTTTTTTTATTTTAGATGGTCACGCTTCAACTGCGTTGTGTGGACCGTTGTCTGAGAGAGGGAGGAGAGAGAACATTAATTTATCGTCTCAAAAAAAAAAAAAAAAAAAAAATGAAGAACCCCCTGCCAAGGTTCAGAGCAAATAAACCTTATAGTGAACCTTCTTCTTTATCATTATTGGGAATCGCAGATTAGGATTGTATTGCAGCACAAGAAGTATGGCTGTTCAAGAACAACATTTTAATAGGTCTAGTTTTTGTTTACATGGGGCATGTCATGCATTAATAAGGATCGGAGATTAAATTTCCAGTTGTTATGAAGGGTAGTTACACTGCCAAGAGTGGAGTTGAGCGACCAGTTATTGCAAGGGTTAATTTTACAGAAAAATGAAGTGCAGAAATGGTTCAACCCCTCTAGTGACTGAAGAACGAACGAATAAAGGCAGTAGAGAACAAGGTGAAAACCAGGAGAACCAGGTAGTCGAAAAACTTACAACCGATCCCCCAAAACCTTTTTTTTAAATATTATTTTTACCCTTGAAGCTGGTACTCCTGTGAACAAATCTTGCCTTTCGATCTTCAAAGTGCTTCTCCGCAGTTTGGCCTCCTTGCTTCCATCTTGAGAAATTCCACGTGACTGATTAAGGCCGACGAAGAGCATGTGCTCACTCCCTTTGAAGTGCCGCCCGCCTCGCCAGCGGTTCCTGTAACTTCCATCGTCAGGATGGGAAAAAAGTGGGACAGCTTTACGGTCTGGCAAGGAAACAAGTCCCATGGGACGTGTTCTGGGCTGCTGCCTGCCTTAGTGAATTGCCCCAAGAATGCTTACTACCTTCGATCAAGCTGTCAAGGCGTTTGAGAGAAAGAAAGAGGGGAAAAAGACCCTCCATCACCTAAATCTTAAGAAAGAAGAGTTTTTTTGGTCCTATAGTAAGGAGCGACAACCATGTACAAAAAGGTAAATATTTCAGCAATCAAGCACATAAATAGTATAAAATCAAGTTGCTAGAAAGTCGAGACAATTTACTGCCTGGATAGCTTATCGCCATTGTGATAAATTCACTTCCCGAATTAAAATCTCCCCCAAGAGCAATTTTGTTTCAAGTGTGAGGTATAAATGTGTTACGCGATATTAACTTTTCATACCTGAGCCAAAATTTCCGTTTTCAAAGTAAAAAACTTTGAGTATTATAGTTCTCTCTTAATGTCTCGGACAGAAGTGAGGCTTCATTTCCTGCAAGATCACAAAACACACTCAATGGCCAGCTTCACAGTCTCGTGTAATTAATTCTCTTGCATTGGCTGCAGCCTTGTGTGATGCTGGTGATTAGAAATGCCACCAATCCAGGAGCAGTTCCTGACAAAATAATTAATTTAAAACTCGACATTGCACGCTCGTATTAAACTAATGGCATCGCTGTGCTTTGATAACTTTACAGCAACTGCAACATTTATTTATCTCTCATCAAGACATTAGCACAAGACAATAAATCATATTCCGCCTTCCGACAAGAACATGGCGGCCTCCTAGGTGGCGCCTCTAGCTGTGTTTTGCACACACCAACCCCAAAATTTTGAGCAGAAGAGGTTCAGAAGGTCAGCTTGTCATTTCACTTGACATTTCCTTTAATGAAAGTTGCGTCACCCATCAAGGGTTGGAGTGGATGAATGGAAGAGAGAATGAAGAGGAAGGTGAAAGGGTGACAACTCTAAGCTTCTAAAAAAAGCAAGGGGAAGACAATCCAGGCAGATATGACCGTGTCTCTTGTCAGAGCAAGACATGATAAGTGAGACAATGAAAGGCAGTTTTGCTGGTGGGTACTGAGAGATTTCATACCCCAGCCACCCGTCAGCTCGTGTTCGTCAGTGCACGTCTGTCGGCTGGTTAAGACACAGTCCAGATACCCGGATGATAGATTTAGTGGCGCGAGAGAAGTAAGTCGCGTGCAATTAGCATATTTATTAACACATTAACTCGCTGCAGGAAGGTGAGGGGAATATTCATGTTCTTCTCTTCCGGTGCATATATCAGTGGACTATTTATTGCTGTTGTCTCGGGGTGTGGGAGAGGAACGGGAGAAGGAGGGGTGGGATTGAGTGAGGGGCAAAGGACTTAGGACTGAGTGCGGAGGGATTCAGTGCGGATTTGTTTTATGGTTCTAGGACCGATGACTAGGAAGTTGAGACCGACAACCGACGATGAGAAATGGGCGTGTGAGTGCGAACATGAGAGTGTATATGCTTGTCTGTGTGAGTGAGAGAGAGAGAAAGTCTGTGTACTTGCGCGAGCGCGTGTGTAAACGACAAAAATAACAATAATGTGTACTTACAACGCGCAACATCACGACCAAGATAGATGATGATGATGATGATGATTGATGATGATGATAATGATGATGGTAAGGGGCCATGTGACAGTGGGAGGAAAGGTAGCTTGGGTAGGAGGGTTCGCAGGCTAGGGAGTAACTATGCCCCAGTTTTACCTCTCGATTGTGATCGTCTCAAACCAAGACTATTTGTAGGTTTTCTTCGAGACGATCGCTTACAGTGTTTGGTCACGGAAGCCTTTTCTTTTTGTGTGTCTCAGACACAGACATTCCTGGCCGAGGGAGCCGATTGGGATCATGATCTCTGACTCTTGGCAGGCCATCACCATGGCAGCCTCGTCTGCTTCATCTGCCTCCCAGTCCTTCTTTAAGGTGACCAGCTCATGATGTGGAATATATTGACAAAAATATTTTGCGTGATTTGCAAAAAAGGTTATTATCAAAAGGAGAAGAAAATTAATCAAGGAATTGGAAATTAATAGCGAATAAGTACAAAATATAAATGAAGGAACAAAAGAAAGGAAGCTTCATTGTATATTTAATTAAGGAAACGAAATTAAACAACTGAAAAAAAAACAAACAAAAACAAATAAAATCAGGAAATTAGGGAGCAAAACGTAAAAACAAATTATTTAATTACTTGTTTGTATTCGGACATAACATTTATTATCCTGCTCACAAAAAAATGAATAAAACTTTTTTCTTGACAGAAGACAATCACGGTAAGCAAATTCCGCATTCAAGCATGAACAGAATTTGGATTGTAAACATGCTTGCACGCGCTCTGGCAACAACACAGGTCCTCGGACAATGAAACGATGAGAGAAGATAGACAATACCGCTCTAGCCAAGGGTTGCGGGGAGGGAATCAATATGGCCGCGACCGGGCATAAGTTTGTCTAGACAGACCACAAACTGATTGGTGTTCACGGGAGTTGATTTAGTGCCGTGCTTTGTGCCATAAACTGATCTGGCAGCCGCGAATACGTGTAAAAACAACTTTTATGTCTACTCAATTTACTTCCGACAAGGGCAGTCAAGAAACGACAGCTTTTTTTGCTCGGAGCTTTTGTCTGAAGCTTGTTGGGCATTTAATGAGTGAGGAGTGATCAATGAGGTTAGGGTGAGAAATAAAAGTCACATACGCGCGCACAAAAAACATGAAACTGAGTGAGAGAAAAAGAGAAAGAGAGAGAAAGAGAGAGAAAGAGAGAGAGAAAGAGAGAGAGAAAGAGAGAGAGAAGGAGAGAGAAAGAGAACATGAAAACTAACCACTATCCTGGTATAAAAAACGGGGTACATCTGGAAGTGGAGGCAGTAATTAAGACTGAATTATTTAATTATTGAAGGTCTTTTTTAATAGAAAAGATACCGAGGATAGTTTTGCCAGGATTGACAGTTTCTATACCGTCCATGTAAAAGCTTTGCCGAAGTCGGCTAAACGCGTTTAAGAAAGACAGTTAAGGAATAAAACGTAGAAAACCGCATTGTTCGATATAGGCGGAAAAAAAACCAAACCAAAACAAAACAAACAAAAAAAAACCAAACAAACAAAAAACAAAACAAAACAAAGACAAAAACAAAAAAAAAAAAAAAAAAAATGTGCATGGGTGACAGATAAAAAAAAATTCTCTCTCTCTCTCTCACACACACACACTCTGTATTGATATTCATTGCGAGTCCGCTCAACAAACGCCGCCTGTTGACACGTCCCTGACCTCACCACGTGACTGATGACAAACCATTGAGAAACCCATCTTCTGTCATTCATGGGCAACTGAACAACACTGAACAGCAGTGTCCTGGTTCACTGCATCCTTCACCTGATTACAGGTGACCGGTGCATACACATGGTTTGCCTTCAACCACTTTATCACAACATCCACAGAATGACCTCAAGATGTCATCTTCTTACACTTAGTGTCCTGTACATGACATTATGTGTTGTGTAAGTAAAGTATTATGTTTACATGGATGGAACATTTGTTGCACGGTCCAGGCAAAGCATGAACCTTTTATAAAGTGTGAACAACCGGTCAGTGCCATCTCAAGATAAGTAAGATTAAAAAAACAACAACAAACAAAACTCTGCTTGCCAACTTTCCACGTATTCCTTTGAGGGCCATGGAAGGGTCAGGTAAGAGTTTGGATGAACTCGGATGCTCTGAGACTAATTTCCACACATAAAAGCCGCTATCTAGAATCTTCCGCTAATGTTAAACAACTAACCTCACCCACTCGCACACTATTTCATTCTGCCCAACATTGTAGGAGTTTTCAGAGAAGTTCAAATTGAAAAGATAAGGTTGGCAGAGGAGTGGAGGGCAAACCACAGCCTACACATGGGCGCCAAAGGGGAGTTGGAGAGAAGGAGGCTGAGTGCTGCGAGTTCGCTTCTTATAACCATTCCTTGAACTGAGAACGAGATAGCGCGAGATAACTGAGATGTTCTCGTGGTGAAAATGATTTCTTGACTGCCATCACAGCATGGACTGTAAATAAACTGGACTGCTGGCGGTCTGCCCATACCACCGGTACGACTCTTGTTTGTCAGGTCTTCTGAACATCAGGAACCACAGGAACTTGAAGATGGACCACGATGAAACTCTTAATGTCATCATTATCCTACATTGTTTAATTACTGGTAACACCTGCCCTCTCCTCGGATTAGAGACAAAAACCAAAAACAGACTCTAAAGCTTTTATACTTCCACCTCGCAATGTCTATTCTTTCTAGCTTTCATCATCGTTTCTTGTGTGTTGAAAACAAAACCAACAGCTCATTCGCCGAGGTCTTCTTCTAGAAAATGTGTTTGCCAGCAGTTCATTTTTATACACGATCCTTGGCGAGATGTTTGCCTGACGAAACGACTTCTATTACGGATCCCTTGCAAGGGATGGGACGAGGAACGGGAATTAAATCATGTTTTTAAAGGCAGCAGGCACGATTCCTCGGATCACTTTCCCAGGACACTCTGTCATAAGTCAGCTCGATGACATTTCTCCGTGTTTTTCACCTGCCTCGAGAAAGATAAGAGCATCGACGACCGAAACCAGTTTCTTCCCTGCCCGCAGTTTGTCAACACTTCCCTACTTCTAGGAGCGCTCCACATCCTGAGGCTGACCCAGAAAAACGAGTTTTTTAAAATAATGGTGGTACTTAATATAGATGGTATTCAAGTTCTTTTTTGGTTGTTATTGTCTAGGTAAAGTCAATGATTTTAATGCTGTATTCCTTTGGAATCATAAAAAGCTGAGAATGTTTTTGAAGGAAAGATTATCTCCTAAACCAAACATTTGGAACGATCTTCTCAGACTTTTGTGGTCCCCACCTACTGCCTCACTTCACCCAACCCTCCTGCATTTCTTCTTGTCCTTCGTTCTGTTTCTTATTCCGTTATTTTCACCCCCTGTCGTGTCTTTCTGTGTTTTTTTCATGCCCCCGCGCATGCGTAATTGTGTGATCTGTGTGAAGAAGAGTAGGGGAGAGGGTGAAGGAGAAAGAGGGGTGAAGGTAAGAAGAAACAACCTGGTGCATTTTTCTCTTTTACTGGCAGCTGTTACAAGAGTATGCATATTCTAACTTCTAGCTTAATGTCAAGTGTCTGAAGCAAAACATGTGAAGAGTAAACACAAAGATGCGACATAGAGCTCTTCTGAACTTTCTTTCACACACACACACATGAAGGCACACACACACACGCAAACACATTCACATACACACACAGTCCCTCTCTCAAATCTTCCGACGAGCCTACTCATTTATTCTTTCAAGAAGGACAAGAAGAAACAAAGGTGTCATCAATCTGTATCAAGAAATGCAGTGAGACAGACAGGGCAAAGAGATTGAGGAGATGACATGCACCCTAGACTTGTGCCACACCCGTTCTTGGAGTGGAGAAGACAGGTTGGGCCTATCGCAGAAAGCTTCCACCAAAACCCGACAGACGCCGGGGAACTGCACTCGTGAAGTTAATGACATTTCACACCTTGGGAGTCCGGAGCCCCTCCACCCCAACCTCCAAAAAAAAAAAAAAAAAAAAATCCCAAACCTGAAGACAAACTCTTTGATCACAGAAGTTACAGCGTTTTGTATGGCGCTGCCTATAATCTTGTCAGTCCACAACAACAAAAAGGACGATTTGCCAGTTCTAACCGGCGGATACACTGTGTTTCCTGTGAAGGTTTGAGTGCGTCGTTAAAACTCTTTGAACTGGTGGATCTCCAAACCTTGAATAGGTTAAAGGAATTCTTCTGTCGTGGAGAATGGGTTAAAGGAATTCTTCTCTCGCTCGTGGCAGAGCTCGGCGAGGTTTGTATTGAGAGTGACAGAAGAGGCACTTAGCACAAGCGTGACGTCACATGGCCCTAATGTGTGTAAGGGTGCGTGGAAGGTTCACTTTTCTTTATTTCTTTCTTCACACTGGCCGGCGCTCTTATTCTCAACTGGTCCCCTGTCGTGCCACATCTGTCTCTGCCAATGTCTCTTGTGCATGCCGAGGGCGGAGACCCAGCGTACAATCCACGCCAGGCATAGAGGGCGCTGGGAGCTTCTCTTCCGGCCTGCGAATGGGCCTCTCCCTCAATTCCCCTTTCCCTTTTTCTGCTTTGTGTCCGTTCGTCTCCTACAAGACTCTCCATGTCCTCAGTGTCAAATAATATCCGAAACTGTCGACGATGGCATTAAAAAATATAATAGTGATGGCAAAGATGGTGATCACGATACAATCAGAAGATTGAAGCCTTTGAACACAACAGAAATCTCCTTGTTTAGAAACAAACTCTGTGAGAGAGAGAGAGACAAAAGAGGGGAAGGGGAATTAAAGGGAAATAATTTTAACTCATTAAAAGACATTTTCATGGAATAAATCATGTACGCAGTTTAACTGCAGCCTACACTTTGTGTATTACCTATCTTGTCCTTATTCTCACTCCTGCCTTATCTTCCTTTTACTCTTCCCTTATCTACCCTTTACTCTTGAATTATCCCCCTTTACGTTCTTCACTTTATCCTTCCATTACTCTCTTACTATTTACTTTTTTAAAATGATCTCCCCCTTTCCTTTCCTCGGTGGCGGGATCATCGGTGTGTCGTGTTTAGCAACCATCTGTTGGTGTTAAGTTCCTCAATGCAACACAAAGTACAACAGAATACAATACAATATGATAATACAGGATTATACAGCAGTTTTCAATGTGGACATGTTTCTGTAAATAGCTCTCCGACTCCATGATGGCGCACGTCTCCCTCGCCCCGTCTCCCCGTCTCCCCAGGCAGGAGCCGCCTGTCGAGGACTAACTCGATTTGGGATCAAAATAAAGCCGACCTAGGCTGTGAGTAAGAAAGCATTTCCCATGATGATCGTGGTTTTCGTGATTGCATTAATGGATTTGCTAGTTTTCGGGCAGAAAAAGGATTTGATTTTTTTTCTTTTTTCTGATTTTTTTCCCTGACTTCAGGATTCTTTAAAGTCCATTGATTTTCGTCTGACACGTCTGCGGCCCGATGCTAATCGTCAAGAAATAGAAACCTGCAGGATCACTGGAGAGACCAGACGTGTGTATTGTTTCATCTCAGTCGGCTTCTGCACGCTCTAACCCTTTCTTGATGTAAGCGGCAGAAATATAAGAAAGACGGCTGGTAAATTTTTTAAAGTGAAAAGAACGTGTCCGGTAAATTTAAAAGGGAGAATGTTTGAGGTTCAGTGACAGAAGTGACAGTTCCTTCGCAAAAAGTTAGGACATATTACTAAATTAACAATGTAGACACCTAAGTGGTGGTGGTGGTCGTCGTCGTCCTCCTCATCATCCATTCATCCCTTGAGTGATCTTAGCTCATCATCCAATGAATAAGCCCGTGGGAGCCTGTGGTCATCGGGAGGACCTGACAAAAAGCAGTAGAAGACAAGGCGCCGTTTGAGGTGGACGCACAGTGCTAAGCAGGTCCTGCATGGGGCCACCTTCACATTTGAAGGAGGTGTGACTGGTGTCACAAGCGATTTACTTCAGTTCCAAACAATCAACTACATGGTTTGCCCTTCAAAGTAATCTCCCTCGAGTCTAATGCACTTTTCCATCCTTCTTTGCCATGCTTCTCTGCACTGCTGGGAGGATTCTTTTGGGATGCCACTCAGCTCCGTTGTTACGACCTTCTTGATGGCCTCCACGCCTTCAAAACGGGTCCCCTTGATGATCCCCTGGAGACTGGAGAAAAGAAAAAAGTTACATGTGGCAACATTCGGTGAATAGGGAGGTTGTTTCAGTACAGCGATGTTCTTCTCGCAATGGAACTGCTCAGGGCGTTGTGACCAGGTATATTGTCGTGATGAAACTGGATGCCCCGGAGAAGGGGTCTATAATAATATACATGTATATATATCACATTGCATTCGCGTATTATTTAAACAATTTTGTTTCACCATTGTGCAAATAAATAATCAGGGTTAGAAACGAACACGCTGACAAACGTCCCCAAACGTAGCTCTGCCCACCAACCAACATTTACCATATGAATAATTAATTTTTTAAACCTTTTATTATTTTTTTAATGATGTAGAGTTCTTTCTTCACATGTAGAGTCAGCAAGAAAGCTCCTGAAAGAAAATAGAGAAGTTAAGTATGTAAAAATGTGTTCATATCTGCGCACATGCAGAGCCATCATCCAAGTCCAAGCTTCGGATTAAAGAATCGAAACTCTAAAGAAAATCCCGGTGTCAAAAGAACTAATAAAATGTTAATGACAAATAAAATATTGCAGGAAAACGTTAAAATATTGCAGTATTAGGGATAGGATTAGTTTTCTGTAGAATTTTCCTTTCCATCTGACCCGGGGATCAGTCTTGAACACCAGTGAATGCAGCTCAGAGGAATTGTCCTCGATGAGCAGTCTATAGAGCTGTCCTTTAGACCTTTCCAATCCAAATAGAAGTGAGCCAGAAGCTCTGGCCGGTGGAAACCAGCCTGGACACTCAGCTCCTGGGAAATGTTGACATCTTGTACCGGACGGTCAGTTTATTGGAAGAATTCGAAGAAGAAAAAGAAGCAGTTGATGCCTCCAGCAGGACAAGTTGTGTACTAATTAGGGATGTACACAGCGAAGCTGCTTTCACGAAAGTCTACTTCTAGGAGTTATGAAGGAAATTTCTTTTGCCAGCAGTCTAGAATGTGCACGTCCGGGTACAACCTCAAGAAAACCGGCGCATGCGTGACCGGAAATGAGCTGTTCACGAGACTTTCACTACCGAGCTTCATCTCCAGCTATCTTCATTTTTACTTGGGGAGGGACGGTGCTGATGGCACGCATTCATGTCTCGCTATCAAAGTTTAAAAAACCCACCCTGAACTTTGTTGGCGATGGTGACAAGAAATGAATAAGGAAGCAGCCCAGTCCACAGGACAAATTTGTTTTTGACGAACGCGCCTCAGCAGCAGAAGAGGCTGTGGGCCGAGAGTGGTCTCCCTTCAATATACCTTTACATCCAGAGTGAAGCTGGAAGCTGCGGTGTTCAATGCTGCAGCCTGGTGTAGCAGCTTTCACTCTTCATTCTGTCTTCAACATCAAACATCTGTTGTTCTACAATGTGAAGATTCGGCGCCATGCTGTCTAGAGTCTCTGTTGACAGTGGTTCGGGGACGTATACCTTCATGGATTCCTACTTTCTGTCTGTCCTCCGTCCGTTTTAACGCTTCAAACGTCTGGGGGAGTTAGCTTTCCTTTCTGATTCCTTCCCCTGCTCCCTTCTGTTCTTCCAGCATTCCACATGTTTCCCTCCGCAGATTTCTCTTATAACAAGTTATATTAAGATTTCTTATAACGCGTCAATAGAAGTTTTCTTATGACAAGTTAAATAAAGTTTGCTCCCTACCCTAACCCAAATACTGTATGCATTGCTTCTATTTTTCCTTTCCCTTTTTTTCTTTCTTTTCTTTAGAACTATACATCTCTTGAACATGTACTGTGAATGACAGGTGTGCTTCTAATCAATCCTTCACCTGATAATGTTTACAATTCTTGCTCTAGTCGTAACCACGGGATAAATAAAAATTCCGAAGAGCCAGAAATGTGTATAAAAGAGGGGAAGAGAAGGAACAAAAATAGAAAAGAAGGTAGAGAAGAGTAGAGGGAGAAGTAAATTGTTAACATTCAATTTGCTCTTCGTATATCTAACCTCTTCGGCCTAATAAATGATTAGGGTCTAGCAGTATACAGTCTATACAGGTAGGCGAGAGAATTTGTAATTTATTTTAAAACCTTGTTTTCACACACACACACCTACACACACACACTCGCGCGTGTCAATCACTATGCTATGATATGACAACTATTCCATCTGTTCACCTCTTCCAGGGCAGGGATTGGTGAAAATGTTTCCAGCGAGAGGATGGATTTGTTGTTGAGCCCCCTCCCAGTGATTGCCGGGGATGAAGAAGCTGCTCCAACTATTTGCGGCATTAAGCTGAAAGAAGGCATTGATGATGTCGAGCCTATCCCATTAACAGACACAACCTGCACAAGAAGATCAAAGTATAATTCTACCTCAGGCTGGCATGAAAGAAAACAACAGCATCACACACACACACTTGCAGCTAGAAGTGGGAGGGACGAGTTGTCAGTATTGCAACCTGTGAAGGCGCATTATTTTGGACACGATTCCCTCCAAAGGCGAAAAGAAGACTTCTAACAGCTTGCGTGCCAACGGGAGGACCACTCCATCACGGCGGGAGGATAAGCTCAAAGCAGAAATGTGAGAGCGCGCGCTGCACTTCTTTCTGTCCGACGGCCAAAGTCCCGGGCGAGAGCCGGCATCGCCGCAGCATTAAAGGCATCGGAGCCAACAGCCACGGAGTGAGAGAAAGAACGAGAGAACGAGAACGAGGGGGACTTTGGAGTGGCCGGCCCCTTGTCCGGATCGATGTGTATGAAAATGATCGATCTGTACCTCGACATTAGTCGCCTCACGTGCCTGGACATGTCGCGTCAAGACGGGCAAAGGCTGCACGTGCATCTGGCACAAAGCGCGAACGGACATGCGCACGCGCTATCATGTGACCATGCAAGGTTGGTTGGGAGCTGGGAATGTATGTTTGTGTGTAGGGTGGGAGATGACTGCAAATATTAGGCAGCATCTTCCCCTTATGAAGCAATTAAAAAAAAATTCTCCACCTCGAATGATTATTTCCGCCGAAAACCGTTTGGCAGTTATCGAGGCAGTTAATTACAGCACTCCCCCCAACCGCTTCTACTCCTTTCTCTGTTTTCCCCATTAGAGCTGCGAGGCTCCACAGCCGCGGGTGGAAGAAGATCCTTACGCTGTCTGGTTCACGTAGGGTCACTTCCGGTCTATCTCCGACGTCGGCGTGACAATATTGTAGCTGTTACGAAGTCGACGACCGCGGTGGTAGAGACAGTGGGTTCTTCGAGATATTTTTCCCTTTCAACACCTCTCCCCACTCCCGCCCAACCTAGGAATAAAAGGTAAGAAGAACGACAGTAGAGAGAAATGGTGCTTTCGCACACTCAAAGATCGTTAGGAGTCTGTCATATAAGAGAAGAAAATTTCGTTGTGGAATAAAGACAGTCATGGAATGGCGACTAGGGAGGAAGACGAGATTGACACAAGGAGTTTCAACTTTGACTCAATGGCTCAACCCCTTTCCTTCATCTCAAACTATTTTCAAAGGCCTGCACAGTGCATGACAACAAATATCACGATAAATATATTTGAAATGGGACATAAACTCGCTTTAACGAATTGTTTCTGACAACAAAAATGAGTATCTGTTAGCCCTTTACAGTTTCGATCATGCATCCTTTGGAGACTTTCATCGCAGCTGGACCACATCGGAACGGGAGAGAGAGGAGAAAAGACAAAGAAAGCCCTATACCTGTGGTGAGGGGCTGTAACAGTCTAAGTGCCGAGGCTTCAGTCATTCAATGGGTTGAACGGAGGCTTTCCATGCAACCCGGGTGGGGCGGGATGGAGCGTTGAGGACAACACGAGTGTAGTCCATTGCTGCTTTCATTCAAAGTCGGCGAAAGAGGTAGTGCTTGACAACAAAGTACTTCTTCTTCATCATAGTGAATGCTCATTAATCTTTAAAGGATGTGAGATAATAGCGAGAGAATTCTTCACGGCAAGAGCGGAATAGAGAAAGCTAAACAAATTAGAGAATCAGAGAAGACAACAAAAATGTAAGAGAAAGGAAGAAAGAAATAAAAAGAAAAGGAAAAAAAAAGGACGGATGAAAGCTGGCTGTGTAGACTTCAAGCTTGCTTTTGTGGAGATGTGCACATCTTTTCAAGATGGTGGAAAGGTGGAAATTGCACATATTCACGTTCACTTGCATAGAAAAGAGAACATCACAATATTAACATTTCTTTTAAATTTGCTTAAAATTGAACATGTATTTCTGGAACATTGATTCCCGTGTAAAAACCTGGCCGAATAAAAAACAATGTCAATCTAATTATTATAATTAGCTTTGCCTCTTAAGTCGAAGCCAAGAAAAATTCTCTACACTTTATGGAGAGAGAGAGAGTGGCGGCGGGGTGGATTGGGGGGTGGAATGAATAAAAGGACACTAAATGCGGGTGGTTCTTAACATTTTCCTTCCCTTACCCATTTTACAAATGCAGAGATTCAAAAATCGAATCGAAGTTCTCAGATATAATCACTGGAATCCTCCCTAGCAACCCAATCTTTGAAAAAGCGCACGCAGACCGTTATATTTTCTGAAACGCCTGACTCTGGTGAAGCCCCACTGATCTGAAACTACTGGACAGGCCCTGGGTGGGCTTGCTTGAGACTGACTACCCGTAATATTGAAACTAGTAAGAGAGAGGATAAAGTCCGCGTATCCTGGATGTCCTCCTGCTGTATTTTTGTATTTTTCATACATGCGTGAAAACTTTTTGTTTTCCTCAACTGCGTGCCCTGCTTTGGTTTCCAAACTGAGGAGGAAGGCATCAAGGTGTTCGTATTTCACGACATTGTGAAAGGATACAAGATGGCGTGCTGACTTCCGGAAGTTCTATTACAGGGCGCGCAAGGTCTGTTCAGAAGTTTTAGCAAGAATCATCGGAAACCATCGAGCAACACCTTCCGGTCTCCAGACCTTGATGGCCCCTCATGGAGTTTGATCGATCATGCGACCCTGTTCGAGTTGTTTACAACTGATTTACACCATCCAAAATAACTCTCTTTTACTAGTTGTATGAAAATAATTATATATACTCTTCTTAAAGTAGCGACTGATATTTCAGATGTTTACGCAGTATTTCAAGAAACTAAACCCTAACCCTTAGCCTAGAAATAATTAGCTTTCTTATTCACTATTTTGTCTTTGACATTTTTTTAGGAAGTCGATTAGCTCTTGTCAATGGGGTCATGTGTGGGGTGAAGTTCTCTCTCGAAGAGTGACCGTAAAACTGACGTGACAAACCGCCAGGTCGAGAAGGTCTGTCGGGAACGACGATTCAAAAAGCGGCAAACAAATAGGAACTGCAGGCAGGTACACAGAAAAAAACCCCAAAACCCCCAAACCCTCCCCCCCCCCAAAAAAAAAAACAACCTAAACCAGAGCTGATGCAGTTTCAGATCCTCGGCATTAAAGAGTAGAAAAGTGGGGCAGAAGACTACTGAGGTTGGGTTGGGATGTAATCTGACGTTTGTGTCTCGGGGTGGGATGGGAGGCAGTGAGTGGGGAAGATGAGAGTGTCTAGCAAGGCATCATTATCTCGGCAACAGCGAGTTATTGCACGCTGAGGGTCTCTCACCCACATCAAGGACCGCGCCGAGACGTCGCAGCAGCTGAGTGAAGCCATGATCTTCAAAGAGACAGAAGCCGGAGAAATACAGGGACTGGAACCTAGCGAACAGATTTCACAGGTCGAGCAAAATGAGGTCAACACTGCCAGTCAACATGGTCTGTGGAGAACTTAGTCACTAGGGTGAAGTGTGTTCACTAGTTTCAGTGAGGGTTCGGAGCCAGGGAGGGACTCCACACACTGGCCGGTGAGAGGTTTTCAGTGTCCGGCGCCGGCGTCCCATTCACCATCGGGTGTCTTCGGGAGGCAGGCGGCCTTTGAAAGCTGGGTGCCTGTCAAAAGGAGTCTGGCAGAGTCATTTACCGTGGCCCCTCTACCGAAGCTCATGTCCACCCTGCGTAAGTTGTACGACTCCCTGTCTTTTGCGAGCAGCAGAAGCCTGGGTGCCAGACAGAAGGCAGGTGCCACACGTCTAGCAGCTTCCACAACGTCAGGGGAGAGGACTCTACCGCGCATTGAAAAACCTCTCAAGACCGCCGTTTGTCTCGAGTAGGAAGACCGACAGAGAGAGAGAGAGCGGAAATGGGATGAGCTGGTCACGTGACAAAATGGTGGCAGCTTGGATGTCAACAGGATAAGTTGAAGTCGAGACCGGTGATTGCAGCCGCACCTAGGAACACCATCAACAGCGCAGCCTGATATGTCATGTAGGTGTGTATGTATTAAATGTATTATTGCAAGTAACAATATCTGACTAGTCTATATGTACATTTATGTGGTGTATTCTTGGGTATCTATATAGAATTCTAGATTGACAGGCACGTGGATAATGCAATATGTGCAAGTAAGAAAAGATGTATAAATGCATGTGTCTTTTGATATGTATAGTATTCATGTAGGTAGTACTGTGTGTATACACATGAATATGGGATGCACTGCTTGCACATAAATAGTACTTTATGCATACATTTATGTAAGGTATTGATATAGGTATGTACTGACTATAAAATAGCTCTATATTGTATATAAATAGGTAGATACGTATGTACTGTATGTATATATAGTACACGTATTCACGATAGTTGTGTTTGTTCCCAGAGGTGGAGGAATGGAGTGAACCAAGTCACCTCCTCCCATCCTATCAGACTCTGTGCTCAGATGCCCGAGCTACGTTGAGTAGTCCTGGATGTGTGCGTGTGCGCATGCGTGTTTATCCTGACAGGTATCATTACTTACGTGTATACATTGAAAGCAGATACGACCTGTAGGGCAGCTCAGCCCAGAAGAGGACTGAACGTAAATGTCTCCATAAATCACAGAGGGCGAGCGGGCGATACGGACATTTCTGTGTATGATAAAGTACAGTCCATGCACAAGGACCTTCTTACATCCCGAGCCTTCATCATGGGATCATCTCGCATTTCGAGTGCAACGAGCGCCTTTGCTAGGGAAGGGGAAGATAATTTCCTTGGTAGCGTACGCACCTTTCATTAGTTCACGAGGTAAGGGAGGGGAGACATTTCACACCCACCCACACACACACACAGGTGTACAAACGTCAGTTTGTGGCCAAACTACAGGTGCATGAAACAGTTTTACCACTATCTCTCATCCTATCCCGGGCGCTGGCACAGAATCATTACGAAGGTGTACTCTAGATGGTATTAATTTTCTTGCCCTCGAAATGTTTTTGACCTTTCACGTTTGAACAAGGCGCTCATGTCGCGTGCCCTCGTATCGACTGCTGCTGCTGCTGCTGCCGCCACTTCTCGGTCTAGAAAGTGCATCGATTTGAAAAAAAAAGACTGTCAACAAACCGTAACTATAGACAATAAAGCTCCAGCGTGCTGCTCTTTTTACCTCCATTTCCCTTCTGATTTGTTCCACTCCTTCCTACCTCCCACAAGCTCTATCGTTTATCTCCCCCGATGGGTCGAAATGTGTGACTAACAGCAAACATACGGGACATGAGAGAAGAAAATAAATAAAGAGTGGGAGAGAGAGAGAGAGAAAGAGGAGAACAAGGAAGGAGATTGAGGAATGAGAGTTATGCAACTCCTAGTTCATCTTCTTTATTCCGTCTCACGTGACTCCTTCATCACCCATACGTCGTGATGTCGTCGGACGTTGCACACGTAGTTCCTGATATCGATTGTGCGGCTGCGGTCTGTGATGGCTTCATCAGGTCTGAACAATACAACGCCGCGTGGACCCGCTTCCTGTGTGCACCCGTTATGAATGAGTGGTGCCGGGTGCTGGCACGTGGTCAGACACGTCACGTTTAGCGAAACGGGAACGTGACCCCTCCACAGGGTCACGCGTACGACAGTATTTGTACTCGCTGACATGTAAAAGACAGAAGTAAAAAGCACGGACAGACAGACAGACAGATGGACAGACAGACCTAAGGACAACGACTCCTAGAAATAGAGATCTTGTCCTCCTGTCTTCACACTGAAAATGATGCTTAAAGTGTTAATCAACCTATCTTCAAAGATGTAATGCCGAGACTGAACTTACATATGATTATATCATAAAGCAATATAAACACTGGCCAGCTAAATGTATATATGATTATAAAATAAATAATACACTGGTACGTATTGCTGAGAGTGAAAATGGCGAATGAAAGCCTTGTTCTTGTTCTTGAAGCATGCGACAATAGACAGACGATAGAACCGACCTGGCGAAACAATTGCTTTCACCTACAATGGAGGCGACAGAATATCCTATAGTGGAAAGAGCAAGGAGTGTTTCCGACTAATGTATTGTTTTAAAGAATTTATCGACATTGTCATCATGCTCGGGCTTTGTACCTTGAAGAGAGTTGTAGATGGAGCTACGCTCTCGAAACATTGGAATGG
Source organism: Pomacea canaliculata (assembly GCF_003073045.1). NCBI lineage: Eukaryota > Metazoa > Mollusca > Gastropoda > Architaenioglossa > Ampullariidae > Pomacea > Pomacea canaliculata. The sequence goes on along the minus strand of NC_037595.1, from coordinate 25,578,432 downwards.
CAGACAGCCGCTGAAGCAGAACTACAAACATACATCGATGTGTTCTCGCAGTGCGGTTGTTGTGAAAACATACAGGGACAGGCAAGAAAAGGGTTTTTTGTGTCTAAAGTAACGGCTGTGGACAGGTCGTTAATAAATAACAAAAGGGACAGTGTCCAAAGAAGCCCTGGTCTTGCTTTGTCCCACTTCGCGTGCCTTGTATGATTCTATTCTTGACGCCGGGTCCACGGGGACGGGCATTGCAGCACAGTTGGTCGGGTGGGAGTCGGTGTAGGGAATGTGGGCGGTGAAGAACGAATATCTAGGTCATACACCAAGCAATTTGTAAACAAAAAGTTTAGGAGGAGTAAAAAATATGAAAGATATGAGATCTCCTTAGTTTAGTGAGCTTAACTTCAGGGCTCATTGTGTGGAGTTCTTTTCCTTCCGCCAATGTTCACCTTCCAAGACAGTATTTTCCAAACACATCTGAAGAAAAGGTCACCAGTCATTGTGACCTACAATTCATTCATTTCATCCCGTAACTGGCAGCGGCAGGTCCAGACGTGGGGGAGATCTGATGGAGCGCAGCCAGAAGTGAACTCACGCCAGCAGGGCCGGTCTTGTCCCCGGATGAGAAGGGTCCCCAGTGAACACCCGGTCCACTCCTTCACGTTAGTCATCTGGATGTGGCTAAAAGAACGGAACGAGACAGCAACCACAGACTGGCCCTCGCTAGGAATGGGACTAGAGAGTTTCTGTGGTGTCGATGTACAGACATGATGGCTGGAACGCTGACTTTGTCAGATAAAATCCTTATGAAATATAAGTTTAGTTGTCTATTCTATACACGAATCGTGTCTATGGAACCGGCTCCAGAAGACAGGCTCACGAACGAAATTCGCCCTCAGAATTCCTGACCGCCGGCTTTGTGGCAGGAGCTCTTGGCACCAGCGCACTCCCTCACTTAACTATTAATGATATTTTCTGAGGACCGGCGTAGGCACAAGGTCGTACCAGGTAACTGCTTATTTCCCGCAGATGATGCGACTGATTAGTGAGGCTTCTGATGGTATGTCTACCGTCTTATCGCCAGGTGACGCTCGCTAAGCCTCGTACCAGCAGAGATGCAGATCTCGCCAAAAACGAGTCCATCGCTAGTGGGCGTTATCAGACACGTTGGATAGCGAGATTCTCGCGGGGATCACGATGATAGCGTTTACATTCGCGCTTCTGTGGCGACAATCTCGTGAGATCTCGCAAGCGCCGCGAGCACCCAGTGACGCTTCAGATTTCCTCCAATCGTAGTGATTGTAGCAACAAACTTAATTTTGGGGAAAGGAAGTGAAATTTTGTTGCTGTATATTGTTAATTCGAATTCATGATGGTATTTTAACTTTCAGTTAATATTCATTATGCAGATCTCACATATTTTAAAGTTTTTGTTTTTTCAATTTTTCGTCCTTCTTTCTTCCCATATCGTCTCTTCCTGTTTCTTCTGAAAGTCGATGACGGTCGCAGTGCAGAGAAATTCACCTGAAACGATTTGTAGAGACTTGTGCGAGACACAAATAACAGTTATAACAACGGACAATAATTATTCGCCGACTTCGACATTTTCAAGAAGACAAAAGTCGCTGACCACACTTTAACAGTATATTGTCACGTGATACACTATAGGTGCGTCAAATCAATCCCGCAGCCTGAACAAGCTTATTATTGGTTTCTTTTCTGCTTCCTTCCATCAGTAAACCCTACCTTGTCCTCCAGATCAGATAAGATAATCGATCTTGTCCATCAGCAACATCGTCTGGAAGAAGCCATCGAGCGCATTTGAGGGTGGAATTATTTTGTATTCCCCCATTAAGAGTTTGAGGGAATGGACAAGGGACGTGAGCGGTCTGATTGATTCACGGGAACCACATCAGCAACTTCTCATTAAATGTCCTTTCATCCTTCTCTGGCTCGGAGTATTGCTTGTTGGATATTATTCAACTCATCAATGATGCCTAGTGGTTTCTTTTAAGCCCGAATCAGTAAAGCCATGATTAATTAACTGTTACTACCTCGACAGAGTTTTCTTTGTGGTTGAAAAAAAAAAGATTTTGTGAGATCGAAGTGGTAAAAGATGTAGCGGGCCAGACGGCGTGTAATGAAAATGAAAGCAAACACGGGCCAAGCAATACTGTGACTGATTACCTGTGGTCCATACACTTGAGGCAGGATCTACCGGGATGCGATCGACCCACGTGGCCATTGTTTCTGGTCGCAAGACCCGTCATTAGTACACACGCAAGAGGCTTTTCCCTGATCGCAGCTTCACGCTTGAGTTGTTGGAAATTCCTCCTGACAATTTAGTCACTGGGAGTGAAAATGTTTCTCCAGGTGAGTTTGAAAATATCTAAGGAAGCATGAGGTGGGGGTAGGGAGAGAGAGCGAGAAAAACTAGAACAAAAACAAAAATAACAAGAAAAGCATGAACAACAAGAAACTTAATCAGGAATGACAGGGGGAGATAAAGCTTTCAGACTGAGGATCATTACATTCAAGAAGAAAATATTAATTAAGAATATTAATTTGATATCTGACGCCCCAGCCCGTCAGTCTAGCTGACTAGCGGTTGTACAGTCTGGAGATGTATTTGAACTATCTTTCTGTTTTCATTGCAACTATTTTGTATCATCTTTAATATTTTACAGTCTGTGTTGTGGAAGCTTCCAGTCAAGTATGTCACCGTAATCGTTGTAAGAGAACAGGTTTCAACACCAAAACCACCGACTGCAACCACTAGTATCATCACCATCAGCAGCAGCAGGTGAGCATCAATCATGGGATCAACACCGATCCTTCACAGGTGTGATGTAGAGACAGACACTGAGCAAAGACCAGTAAGTGATGCTACCCGAACAGACTCCTGTCCTTACTCTTTTCCCCCCTCCTCCTCCAAAAAAAAAAAAACAAAACAAAACAAACAAACAAACAAACAAACAAACAAACAAACAAACAAACAAAAACAAAACCGACAAACGTTTCTTCCTCAGAAAATGTACACATACACACTCACCCGTCCTCTCTCTCTCACACACGCACACACTGATATCAGCATCACCATCAGCATCACCATCAGCATCAACTGCTCCACTTCATTCACACAAGCACTTGCACATGGACACACGCATGTACACACAATATCAGCTCTTCACATCCCCGCCATCAATGGTCTGAGAAAGAATAAAAAAGTAAATAACTAAAGGAAAGAAAAAAATGGAGAAAATATTTTTGTGCTCCAAATGCAGGCTGTACATGTAAGTTGCCTTCAGTGTCCAGCCCTATCGTTATCACATTTTGAAGACCTCCCGCCGGGCCTGATCCTGACTTCCGTGTCGCCTCAGCCTGTGACAAGGTATTACTCTTTGGTAGTCCGCCGGCAGAGGTCTCCAGGGAGGCAGTGCGCAGGCGCACCTAAGACGTCCACAACTGCCCTGACAAGCAGATCAATCTCACACATCCCCCCAACTCCATTCCCCCCTACATTAAACCCCCTTCATTCCTGCACACACAACAGGGAGCAAGGTTGACTGGGATGCTTGACTAGGTGGCGCTGGGAGCGAGCTAACGTCCTCGCCAGGTCCAGCGCTCGCCACCTTAGCGGACCTAAAGCCTGTTGATGGAGGGTCAGAAGGTGGCGATCACTCACCGCTCGGGGGCGCTGTGATGTCTGTACGGGGGTGGTGTGCGTGCCCTCTTCCTCTTTCCTTTTTCGGGAAAATCAACCCTGTTTCTAGATTTGACGAAAAAAAAAAAAAAAAAGAAAGAAACTAAACCAAACAAAAAACAAAACAAAAAAAAAAACAAAAAACAAAAAAAAAACAAAAAAATAAATAATAACAACAACAAAAACAACAACACAAAAACAAGAAAAAAAAGAGAACAAACCCTACAGAATATTTCAAATCCAAAGAATACGTAAAGCAGCCTAGAATATTCCTTAAAGGAAACTATAAGGTCCTAGTTAATCATGGCCATGATACTCCGTATGTTTCTTAAATGTGCAAACTAATTTTTTTTTCTAAAATCGCAGATAACCAAACCTCTGCCTTGTATCTGAAGATCGAAAACATCCATTAGTTTTTGTTTTTTTTTTTGTCGGATAAATGTACTTCTTGACTTGATTAAGATTAGCTATTAACATAGGCCGAACCAATACTGTACCCCATACTATACCCTGTAAACTCTGTATTGACTTTAGACTAAATTAAAATACAGTAATTAAAAGCAAATTCTGACAACTAAAGTCAACCATGTTACACATTTAAAAAAACATCTTCACAAACAAAGTATGCAATTTTAGTTCAAATGGCAGTTGGTAAACGTTTCAGCTGAATAAACATTTTCTTCTCAAACTTACAAGTTCCTGAAACTTCTACAACAGGGGTGGAGAGCTTACTGGGTAGACATTGCATAGGATCGTCCAGCTTGAACTTACACTTTCACTAGAAATTAATTGTTTTATAATTTTCATTTCAAATATTATTTTTTCGATCCAAACCCAGCCCCTACCCCAGGCTGCTGGCGACTCCCGGGTGTTTGAGTTCCGAGTGTACTGGACTCAACCGCAGCAAATGTGATTATAGTTCGCCTGCGTTTATCTACTAGTATCGTAAGATAGGTAAATAATAAATAGCCGGTTACTCCAATAACACTCAGGTCAGCGTTACTTTTCTGTGGGCTCTCTGTTATTTCCATTTCTGCGCATTAAAAATTAACAGCCTCCATCGGGTAGATCGGGTAGATGGGAAGCAATCGATTAAAATTTGATAAAGATGGTCGAAAGTCGCCACGACAAGGGTTAACCTCGTCCCCACGTGACTAATTAATGACTTTTCCGTAGTCTTCTTGTCAGTCTATCGTTCTCTTGCTGGTGGCTGCGTATCAATTAGAAGGAAATGAAACCACAAAACTGACTTTATGGGAAAAATAAATCTTCTCTTGAAAGTGAGGCCCAAGCCAGCGAGAATTAAAGAGGAAAAAAAAATTGTCCATTAATTAAGAGGGAAAGAGAATGTTCCACGCCCTTAAATAAAATCACAAAACACAGACTGTAAGATGGGGGGGGACAGATTGGGAGGCGGAGAAGGATGGAAGGAAAGTCTTTTATATGTGATAAGTGCACAAAGTTGTGTGCAGGTCGGCGGAAGTGATGATTTATTGATGACATGTTTCAAAGCATGCGATGCAGGGAATATTTGAATAATATTTGCAGTGTAGATTATTCATCTACTTCGCGACACACCACTCTGTCATCTACAGCATCATAAGGGTGAAAATGGGAAAGGATGAAGTGTGGACAAATTTTGTCGTTCGCTGCATCTGTTGTCCCCAGTCCAGAGTTTTATTGAGCACAGGTCGACAGATCGAGCAAAGATCGTGATTAAAAAAAGAAACAACCTTAGGACTGCTGTTGAATGGAATCCATCCGGGTTTTTGTTGTTGTTGTTTGTTTTCATCACTTAAACCTATCGCTAAGCTTATCGACAGAGAAGAGATCCAGTCTTTGTTATCTCCCCTGCAAGTCGTTTGAATAACACGGTTGGTGTGATTGTCCTTCTCTCGTATTTTCAGTCGGCTATGGTAGTGGACAATAGCACAGTAGCCTCGTTCTGGTCTCTGTAGGTGGAGGTCGCGGGTACATCGTGCCCACTAACTCGACTAATGGCTCAACGGCTGGCAAAATCACAGCTTCAGGAAAGTCATCTGCATGCGCAGCACGTGCGAAGTTCGCGCCGCCCCAACGTTGCCGACTCGCTCCCTTCGCGGATATTTCTCTGTTTCCGGTTCCGGTTTTGCCGCAAACGGGTGTATAAGGGCAATTCTGGTTTGATGGCGAGTGTGTTGGGAGATGTGGGGTAGGGGAGAGGTGGGGAGAGTGAGAGAAAGAGAGACGGGGTGACGTCTCATGAATAAAGAACGTTCGGGATTCACTCTAGGGGAACCGGTTTGTCGAAATCGTCTGACGGAGCGTCTGGAACTGTCAGGGAACACCAGTGTGTAGCGGCCATTGTAGCCAGCCCCGAGGAGAGATCAGCTCATTAGCATAACTAAGTGCCACTAGCTCGGAGAACTTTTTTTTTTTCTTTTTGACGCCCACACCGTGCGTTTGCATAATAACCTTTCTCCATGTGCACGCGTGTTGTGTGTGTGTGAGAGAGAGATAGAGAGAGAAAGATAGAGAGATAGAGAGAGTAAGAGAGATATAGAACGAGTAATCCAATGATTGCGAAAGAAAGATGTGTGTACTTTGCATCTTGGACACGAGTTAAATCTTAAAGTGTTCTGGACACTGAGCACCCATGACAACTATTAAGGAACGAATGATCAAAAGAAAGGACGAATAAAAAAAAATTACAAACGAACAAACGAATGAAAACAGAAAGACAGAAAGAAGGAAGAAAGAAAGAGCAGTAGTTACTGCTACAAACACACAAAACATAAACTTTTTCTCATCTCTGCCCGCAGTGGGCCACGTCTACACCGCCCCCTGAACAGCTGACTCCCGACGTAGTGTCACGATTGAAGGCAGAAGAGATACAGCAGATAATTTAGAGGTAGTTTAGAGGTAATTATCAAATTCCAGCTAGAATAGGGCAGTTAACATATACCATACACATACAACTACAAATTCCTAGATGAAAGTTTATATCGTTTGTTATCTATTTACAGGACTGTTAACAAGATACCGTTAGCTGCCGCAGAAGTCGTTACACATGTCGTGGCGCAGTGATTATGGGCCCAATCCTGTCGGAATGACTGTAAAAAGTAAAGGTATCTGACCAATGTATGATGACACTGCATCCATTTAAAGTATTACAATCGTCGTGTTATTATTTACAGTTTTTTTTCTCTCTTTCTCACACACAGGGTAGAGGTGGTGGCGTGGCTTTATCATCCTTAGCCACATAATGAATGGACACAGACACAACATAAGTAAATGCCACACACATAGCCCCCGCGGTTAGCCAGCAAAATAAAAGGTTTCAAAGAGCTGCCGGCTTTATAAGCAATTTTGCTGTTAATCGAATAGTGGTGAGCTTTGCGAGGAGAAAATCTGGATAGTTGGAACCTTGCCCTGTCTCTGCTGCTGCTGCTGCTGGCTGGTGGTTATGGTGGTGGTGGTGGTGCTGTTTCGTCCCTAGTCCCAAAGATCGGCAAGATACACTGTGTGGCCAGCACCAGGAAGACCTGCCAACAGACCAGCCAGACTACCCCAGGGATCTTGAGTCCGTCTGACCACTGACACACTCTCCGCCGCAGTGCGCAGCTTCTGATGGCGCGCGTGGCTGGGGTCACGCACGACTGCCGTGAGGTCAACATTCGCTTTGTGTCTACACCACATAAATAAATGGTAAATGGGTAAAACATTTCGCAGAAGGAGGTTATAATAAGGAAAGATGACGACAGATACGAATGTTTATTGGATAGGAAGACTGTAAAGTCATTTTGTTGTGTAGTTACAGTCGTGAATAAAACGCAAACAGGATGGAGTTGAAACCATGCGACTTACTCAACAGATTGAACTTTAAAGATATGTGTAGGCTTCTATTTATTTATTTGCACTTTAAACAAATCCCAAACATTTCTTGACGTGAATAGCTGAAATGAGAAGCTTATAGAATTCATGTAAAACTAAATTAAACATTATTTTACCTAAGCGGTTCACGAATATCGTGGTTTTTATTGGAGATGGGGAATAGATCGAGCTTTAAGAGGAAGCTGCTACACTCAATCGTCAACAAACAAACAAAAAGCAACAAGATAACTTTCCTACCGTGGCATTATAGCTAAACGCTACTTTGTAATATGGTGTATTGTGTGTTTACAATAAGGCTGATACTGCATATCTGTAGTATATTATCTTATCCACTTCAACTTTCCCCGGAGCCTGGGCTCTGCTCGATGATTGAACTCCACACGTGTTCTGGAGATGTCTTCACATTGAGTTGCAGCACGTGTCGAGAGAGAACGCGTGAGCACACGCACACAAATACTTGTGACAAGGGGTGGCGTGCACTTTCTGTCTTGCAGACGGCAAGCTGCTCTGCATGAACAGCTAAACGGCGATGTGACGATGACGATGGGCAGTCTTTCTGTCTTTGAGATAGTTCGCCCAGCTTATCCGCTCTGCAAGCGGCACGATGACATCTAAAACGACGATGTGACGATAACAACAACGATTATTATACAGCGGATAATGAGAACCACGAGATGCCAGGATGAGTCAGATTCTCGCACTCCAAGCTAACACACACACACGCGCGCGCGCGGTTACCTGGTCAGTGATGCACGAGCGCCATGCCCCTCCCCACTTTCCCCTACTACCCTCCCCACTTTTTTTTCCCGGTGAAAATGCTGTCAGTCGTGTCAGTGCCAACACAGGAGGCTCCTCCGTCCTACGTGCACAGCGTCAGGAGAGACTCTCCACCAGAGAATGAAAGAAAAAGCGAAACAACGAATCTCAGCAAAACGTCTCGCACCCCAACAGCCTCTCTGCCGGGGTCATGACCCAAGAACGTCTTCTCGCAGCGTCACGAGGAAGGTCGAGAGAGAAAGAGAGAGAGAAGGGTTGAGAAGAAGGCAGGCAGGTAGGACGACTGACACGCTTCGTTGAACTCGGCATGTGAAAGTAAGCAAGCCGAGGGTGGGATGGAGGCTGGGACGGGAGGAGGAGGAGAGAAGGCAGGCAGGCAGCCAGAGAACAGAAGAGTCTGTGTCTGAGGGTAGAATGCGACCTGCGGGTGGAATGGAGCTCACGCAGCATCTCGGAATGTCCGAAGAATGGGCTGGAACTGAAGCTGATGTACAAACAGATAAAAACAAGAGCGTTGTTTCGAGGTGTGTGTTTGTATGCATGTTTGTATGCATGGGTGGATGAATGACCCGGCTGGCTGGCTGTGTTGACAGCCGCGGCCAACAACAAGGGGTGCATGATGGTGTATACCCGACTGTCTGCAGTCATGTCTCTCTTTGTTCATGTGTATGTTACAGTGAGTGTTCAGGACTTGCTTGTACAAACCTTTGCCGACATTGTAAGCACTCGACAGGAAGCACCTTCAAGAAGGTGGTAGTGGCGGAGCTGTCGTCATCTGGCAGCGAGTTGAAGGAGAGAGCAGGGGAAGAGGAAACAAAAAAAAAAAGAAGCAGCCGTTAGTCGATGCAGTGTTTAAAATTCCCAACCGAAATTTATTCCGTTTTCACACAAATGTGTCGCTCACACGGGTCTCTGGCACAGGCTCGTGCAATCAGGATGAATGGCGTGATTAAAGTTTGTAAGACTCGCTGACATTTTTTTTGACCGATAAACATCTATTTACGCGTGATAAACGAGTGTTTACGCTGTGCCAAAAGTAACGGGTACACTGTTTATCTGCCTCAGCGTCCGTTTGTTTGTCAGTCCGGTTTTTTCTGCCTGTGCTTCTTTCTTTTGTGCATATAATTTTTGTCTGTTTCGCACCTCTTTCTCTCTGTTTCTTTGTCTGGGTTTTTTCTTTGTGTATATCTCAGTCTGCACGTCTTTTACTCTCCCTGTCTGTATGTGTCAATTTTTTAATTTTTGTGTTTGTATTTGTTTTACTCCTTCTCATTTTTCCCCTCTCTCTCTCTCTCTCTGTATGTCTGCGCATCTGTCTGATCAGTTTCTTTTCTTTTGTTTCGCTCTGTATGTCTGTCAATCTGAACACACATAGATATATAAGTCTATGTTGTGTTCCGTGTGTACGGCAGAAGAGAAGGCGAGTACTAAAGAAACTATTCCCTGACATCAGCCTTATATCCAGAGAGACAATGGTGGTAGAAGCGAGGGAAGGAACAGTGATTAGACACGACCTCGACACATCAACGCTCGGTTTCTGCTGTTGCAATGTTCGCTCTTAAAATATCTTCTGTTCAGCCTCCTGCATTTAGAAACAATTCGCCAGACTTTTCTCCCCTCTGGCATGTCAACACGTGCGTCGTGGAATAAACTTGCCAAGATATACAAGGGTTTATTTGCAAGTCTTGCTTTCTGACCCCAGAGTTTTAAGAAACCAGTAAATGAATCGCTAGATACACTGAACGCTCATTTAACAAAGTTCTTCAACCTGCAAACCCCTCAATCGACTGTTAGAAACACATTTCATGTGACCCGCATAGGTGCTTACCTGATATCTAGGTCAAATGCCAAAGGTCACCTACATCCTTAATTTAAGTAGGTGCAAATTTAAAAAAAAATGTTTTTGTAAGTACATTGCGTCTAAAGAAAAGTCTTCTGGCTATTATCTGGTATTGTAAATAAATAACGTTCTTGTAAACAGTGTTTTGTATCGAAGTGTTTACGCATCAACAAGGCGACCATCTTTAGAGAATGATGATCATAGTCGGACTGCCATAAAATCAGATACTCGCCCAATCGCGTTGGTTCCCTTTTCTGTTTACGATTTTTCTCTCGTCTGCACGAGATGTAAACAGGCTCTCCATCATCTCGACAGGAGAGGAAAAGACAGACCACAAGTCAGAGCCAGCGACTGTTTACAATGCCTGAGGAATGACACGTGATGGCAACAAAACCGTTTCCTACAAGACTTCAGTTTATAATAGTCTGCTGTTGCTGACAGGCTTGTATATACCTTTCAACCTTACTGCAGCGACCTTTCAACCTTACTGCAGAGACCTTTCAACCTTATTGCAATCAGATTACACTCTCCCCCTTATCGCCCTGTCACCTCCCACTTCACAATCCCACCTCCATCGGAAGAGTGGTTTTGCAAATGGCGGCGTCCGCGACTTCAAACAAAACCAATATGTCTGCGTCACATGCAGGTGTTTGTTGTGATATTTGAATCAGAAAGATAAAACGGTTTCGAATTCGTTTCCTTTGAACTTCACTTTCCAGACTTGAGTTCACAGCTTTTTTGAGCTTGTGTTGAAAAGTTAGAGACTCCTGTCATTTCTTTCCCCAAGAACCCAAGACAAATAGTGACGCCGGAGCCCTCTTTAATCTTAATGGGGTAAAAAAGGAAATGGTAATTTGAGCAAAATTATTTGATTCTGACGTTTTTGAGTCATATCCGATCAAAATTTCGTTTCCATAGCAGCCTCAATCACTTTGGTATACTGGACAGAGATGCAGAAGCTCGTGCAACTCGGCACCAAACCCAGAAAAAGTTTGTTGACGAGTCGTATTCCACTTTACTGTGCAAGTAGATGGGGAAGCAACTCTTGCACATTCTGAACTCATTGCAGGCGACTTTTCCCCGTGTCTCGTTGAAAACAATGTCACGGAAGAATGTAGACCTCCAGGAACGCTAGAAGACAGACTCCTCCATCCACCGGCAGTGATATCAGCCACTCACGAGGCTGACCCAGCCAGTTCCAATCTCTGGGAATCTCGATTCCCTTCCCTCTGAGTAAGAACGACAACTCTTCCTTGACACGTTACCTCCCGCTGTTCAGGCCACCCACTAACTAGTTTATATTAATGGTCTGTTCCTTGCAGCTTCGATCGAGAAGGATGTAGCAGTATCGCCATTTGATTTTTATTTCTTCACGGGGTTTGGGTGGGGAAGGATAGAAGCGATTTCATGTCAACCTCAGAGATTAGCATGGGGTCAACTGCAGAGATTAGCATGGGGTGAACTGCAGGGAACAGCATGGGGTCAACCGCAGGGAACAGCATGGGGTCAACGGCAGGGAACAGCATGAGGTCAATCGCAGGGAATAGCGTGGGGTCAACCTCAGGGGCGATCGCGAAAGTCCTGCGCAAATTCTAACATCGTTTGCACTCTTCAGGTTGCACGTGCAAACAGACTGCACGGCGCCTGCAGACAGAGGGCAGCACGTCAAAATATCATAGCCTTATGACCGACAACACCCAGTGTCTTCGTTTCTTGGGTCAAGGGTGAGCCAGAGCAACAGATGGGTATGTTGATGAGTTAGCTATACATTTTCTCTCATTTTTCTTAACTTCTTTTGACAGCGGAATTGCTACGATGTGTTTTGGGTTTAGGTTTCGTGGGTGGGTTGAGCAAACTTTTTATGTAGAGAATCCGATACAGTCCTCTTTCTTTTATGTGTCAATGTTTTCTTTTTTCGAAGCCCCATGACGAATTTGGGAACGAAGCATGCATGCATGACCAATTCTCAAAGCAAAAAATTAGCTGGCAACGACTGGCAGCTCGCAAATGAAATACTTCGCACCAGCGCCCACCCATGCCGCTTCCACAACTTGTTAAGTAAAAATATAAGCAACACGAGACATTAAACCCTGGAGTCAATGCGACCTTTGGGTTCACTTTTTACCCATGTCAAGCATTCCAACATGTCGTGGATCCAGTTCTGTCGGTTTAAATTTAGAACAGTCATGACGAGCTTACGAAACTTCACAAGATGATGATGATGATGGGGTATTTAGTCTTTCCCTCTTATGCTAACGTCATCTCTAAAACAAACCTTTCCCCTCCACATGCACCCTTTGCCCCCCCCTGTAATCCCCCTTCAACGGCAAGACCCTGGATGGAGGACCCTCGACGCCTGTCAAACTCCGAAATCCTTTTTCGTTTTCCGCTGTGATGTGAGGCAGTCCTGTCAAGGGAGCCTCCTTCTCAGTGAGAATTAACATTACAGTGGGATCCTCCAGGGAATCCTGCGTCGTCAAAGATCTTGCTGCCAGCGGAAGGGATATCTTTTTCGTGGACGAGCCGCAGAGCCAGCAGGGAATCGCCATTAAGGGGAGGTCAGTCGGCGTACGACTCACGCCAAGGGGCGGCTACCGGAACTGAGCTGGTCGCCATGCAGGAGGTCGTCAAGGACTCTGTGACGTCACGGCGAGGTCGAACATGGGAGCTCAGCATCCCCAGGGAATGGCCTCGGTGCGGCCGGTCGTCTGCAGCTCCCTGCACGTGTGAAGGAAAAATATAAACAGAAAAAAACATCTTATTCTATTACATGTGATCCTTTATTGCAGCCAGCAATCTCGTTAAACGCATTTTCCCACAATGCATCAGGAGCGACTTTCCACAGTTTTATCTCTCTCTCTCACTCACTCTCTCTCTCTCTCACACACACACAATACACACTCGCGTGCACTGTTCAAGTACGCACAGATTACGGGTACACAATAATATCCATAGCACAATACGAAAGATTGGTGATGTGTGTTGATACTGCTTCTGGGGAATGATGGAGCTGTGTCTGGTCTAGTGGGAAGCTGTCTCGACAGGCCCTCGATACTCTAATCATGATCAAAAGAGACCGACATTATCTGTTGCTAGGCATGTCAAAATCGTTTTAGAATGACAGCTTCCTTGTGTTCAATAATTTGATTACACATTACTTAACAACAAACAGGAAATTCTCTAACCATCATTGTTACTTAACTGAATAAAGATAGCGAAATTTCGCAGCTGATTCATTTGATGTTCAAGGTAGCCATCACAAAAACCCCAAAACACATTAAGAAACACAACAAAAAGCAACAATAAGAACTGCGCACGAAGATCTGTAAAAAGTGTGTTTGTGTGTGCGTGCGTGCGTATGGGAGCATGTGCATGTGTCTACAGATTTGTGTGTGTGTGTGTGAGAGAGAGAGAGAGAGAGAGAGAATGTAAAAGAGTTCATATGTGTATAATAAAATATATAAACCTATCTGTAGGTGTGTGTGAGGGGAGGGGGCTAGTAGGTGGTGTATATGCGTGTGAGAGAACGTGCTTGTGTGTATTATGTACACAATTATATGTACATGAGTATGTGTGTGAGTGAGCATGCACCACCTTCCACGTTACCTTTGCTCTTTACAAGTAAATAAATAACAAATGAGATTTTCTGCATATGATATTTTTCATGTCTTACGACAAGGCGCTAGAATTTTTAAAAAAAATTAAAAATGAAAACCATGAAATCATGAAATCAACAGATAGAAGCAACACGAACGGAGAAAATAAACCTCACTGTAAAACAACTTTAGGAAAACAAACACAACAGGTAAGTAGTCGGACAGGTATAGCATCCTAACTGTGAGCCTCTATTCCCAAGTAAAACTACGCAAAAACCTTTAGCAGATTTGGAGAGACATAAGTGTGAGCAATAAAACAGACAACAATTTAAAAAATAAAGAAAAAGTAACGCAGTAATGAAGGAAAGAGGGGCTTATGTTCAAACATAAAGCGCGGCTGCAGAAAAAGCAATGAAAAAAAAAATGAAGCCTCAAAGACAAACTCTCAAATTACAAAAACATATAATTTGATAAGCACGTAAAAAAGACAAAGAACAGTAGTAAGTAAAAAAAAGTATTTAAAGAAAGAAGAGTGAGAAGAAGATAGAGAGAGAGAGACAGAAAGAGAGAGAGAAAGAAAAAGCGAAAATAAAAAGCTAAAGAGAAAGATTTAATTTTGAACTTAATTTTTTTTTATTGAGCTTGCTGTTAAAACCCAAGTTCTTGTTGGCAGTCTAGTACATGCAGTCCTGCCATACCCATGTGATTAATAAAATATTTCTCTTGTTTACTACTTCCCTCAGAGGAGAGGACCTACCGACATTTTAATTGGGAGGAAAGGTACAGGATGGAGAATGAGACTCGGGACAGATAGACAGACGGCGAGAAAGATGAGATAATGGAGAGAATGGAAGAACTTTCGCCAAACCCATTTTTTTCTGGAATTTCCGTGCACCCACACACACAACAGTGCATGATTCACTTTCCCACCTCTCGGTGAACAAAGAGTTTGTCATTACACCCATTTGTTTGCCAAGAGTTTGTTTGTTTGTTTTTTCCCCTCGACGAGGGAGTTCAGAGAACGGCGAGGAAAATGGGGAAAGTTTTTAGCCTGGGGACTGGGTTAAGAAAACTGTATACAGGTCTTACATGTTTCTTCACACCCATCCCCACCCACATTCTTCTTAATAATCTTGGCGAGTGTGTGTTTGTGCGCGCGTGCGCGCGAGCACATGCTTACGTGCGACTGTGATCGTGAACAAAAGATTGTATTGCAGTATGTATCATTATAATCTCTTCTCAGTTTCTACTTTATGCGTTTTTGATGTGGTAAAACAATGGTGAATGCCGCGAAGCTCATAAACGACATAGTTCAGATTTATTGTTCTTTGTAAAAAAAACAAAACTGCCACAAATTCAAAATATATAGATATCGCACCCGATCCTCCACAAACAATTTCTCTAATTCTTCTTCCTCCGCCCCCACACTGAGTGCAGCCACGTGTGTTCATCACAATTTGTTCCTTTTGTTCCTTCACCACCCACAGTTGGAGGTTGTGGGGTCACGTGACCTGACTCGGCGATGCGGGAAAAGTGTGAAAGTCTTGACTGCAGCATATATTCTTTTCCATCTTTTTTTCTCCTTTCTTTCTTTTTCTCTTTCCTGCACAAAGCTAAAACATTCGTTGGAGAGATGGCCGAGTGCGATATACTGGGCCAAACAGACGACGACTGTTGCAAGCTTGACTTCAGGGCGGCGAGGCACGAGTCTGCGGTGTCGCTGTCTGCTGCAACGGAGAAACGGAACTGCATTTTTCGTTTTTATCGGCCTAAACATTCCGATTTGCGATGATACCCCACTTTCGCCGACAACGACTACCCCGCGCGCCGTCAGTGTTCCGATGTGGATGCTAATAATAGCCGGTGACAGCAGCGCAAACTTAATAAAAGTCGAACTTATTTTTGCTGTCAAAGCAATGTAAGTAAAAAAAAAATCTTCGGATTATTTTTTAGCAACAGAACCTAAGAAAAAATGTTTAGGCTTATTTGTTTTTGGTAACACCTGAGGTGGATATTTTTATTCTCACCATCCGCGGTCTGCATAGTTGTGCATTTTGGTCTATTCCCTTTGACCCCGAGCGTGGGGTAGAAGACTACGGTGAAGAGTGGCTGGATTCAGTATGCAGTCAAATAGAAATTATATCTCGAGATATGCCTGGTGTCTGTAGAAATCAGGGAAAGACCGGACCTTCCCCCTTCTCTCTTCCCTCCATCCACACCACAAAGTCAGACGAAATCAATCAGCTTAGCGCATGTCTGCTGGACATCAGGGGGGTGATGGCGAAGCCTCATGAAGGCGCTGAAGGAGGGGTAAAATTCTATTCGTTTTCAGCCTGAGAAGGCGCCTAATTCGACCGAAGAGCCTCCTGGGGGTAACATTAAGTCCAGCTAGATGGAAGGGAGAAAGATCGGCTGGACACTGAAGAGGTCACTTCGACCAGAGACATGCTTTCTTTCCCGAACTTTCTTCATCCTCTCTCTCGGATCTCAAACCATCTTTTGAGTTTCTTTTTCACTGATGTCGAGCCATTCGTATTCATTCTCTGAAAGCAGAGACTCCCTTGGGACGAGCTAAGACTAGAAGTATCACACTTAAATAAAAAATCATCTGTCGCTTCTGACTCCCAGGACCAAAGATCAGCATACAGCGGCTGGGACGGTGCCAGACGCCATATTGGCAGCTAACGCCGAGCTGTCGAGTTCACTGATTCTAAACTGAAATATACCTCTTCGGAAAATCCTTGCCTGAACCCGCGATGACTAAAGAAGACTGGAATCGACACTTACTTAAAGGAAAACCCGACAGACTTCTCAAAGAATTGGTTACCTAATCGCCGTGTGGTGATATCCATCGTAACTGTGTAAATACGAGGTTGGTGGAGCGGGGCGAGGGCCACAGAACACAAATTTACTTGTCTATTGGACTGTTGTCTATTGGACTGTTAACTCTGGTGATGTAATCGACTTCTGGAGGAAGAAGCCAGCCGCGTCTATCTTCATTTCCGTATCTTCTGTGTCTGATCTTCGCAACCTTAATCGGTTTCATCTGCACACACACACACACGTTAGAGTTTCTTTCAATATAATTTGTTTTCACACAACTTTTGCTGAAAACAAGATTTTTTAAACGCACATTCTAGATGTATTTTAGCTACTGCACGTGTTTACATCCATTTGAAGTGCATGAGGGCCTTGCGACAAGAATTTGACCTACCTGGGACCAGACTATGACTTAGAAAAGCACAAGGGCCGGGTAGGAGGAGACAATCATCCACCCAACCCACTCTCGAGCATGCGCAATGACGATGAAACCTAATCTATTTTTAGCTCAACTCTACAGCGTGCATCATGCGGACATACAAGCTCCTGGTCGTAACCGTGACGAGCAACAGGCCCCACAGTCGACTGAACTTTGTAGGTAGCGGCCTGAAGTTGCCATGCTGATCCCTTGTCTAACCCCTTCGTGACTTGCACTTAGTCTTCCATTAACTTCCTCGGCTCCTGTTCTTGCGAAACCTACCTCGCGAGCACTCAAGCTATTTGGCCGAGACAAGTCGAGGTTTCAGGAAGGACTGAAAGCAAAAATGTTAGTGAAAACGTCTGGCAAACCTGCGTTTAGAGAAAGACCGGCCGGGCCTGCCGTTATCGCTGAAAGGAAATTCAGTTTCTATAGTTTAGCCTACCGAGACTTAGTCGAGACTGTACGGGATGTCATTTCGTAGCTGACGTCAATGGTCGGTTTATTTAGTGGGAAAGTGCTTCCACCTTGAGGTGATTTCGCGATATGGGGGAGGAAATGGGCATGTTTGTTTATATTTTAGTTTCAGAAAGTAGCAATCTTTTCTGATTTCAACATTCAACAGTGACAAACTACTACCCTACCCCCCGTCCCTCACTCAGAACAGTCAGAGTTAAATTTATTATTATTATTATCTTTTTTGTAAACACCTTAAGCTCTACTATTAGAAGTCCGTATAAAATTATTATTATTAATATTATTTTTACAGATGAACTACCCAAGATTGCGTCACCTCACACTAGATCGCCGATAAAGTTTCCTTTACCAGTTACCTCCAGTGTTGCGGATGTCCGTAGGTATAT
Source organism: Pomacea canaliculata (assembly GCF_003073045.1). NCBI lineage: Eukaryota > Metazoa > Mollusca > Gastropoda > Architaenioglossa > Ampullariidae > Pomacea > Pomacea canaliculata. The sequence goes on along the minus strand of NC_037595.1, from coordinate 25,560,551 downwards.
TTCACAGTTGACTGAAGAACAAAGAAAAGCTTCTGGAAGAGATTTTTTCTCTCCTTTCCTACCCAACCCTGCTTGCATCAGACTTCGCCATTTTCGCGCAATAAAAGTCCCGCGTTGACCTCCTGTCACCACTTTTTAGCCTCGCTTTCGAACGCCATTCCTCCCTCACACGCCCATAAGAACCGAGAAGCGAACTTTCTCACGAAGGATGAATTCTTTCTTTAGCCCCACTGCATTCATAAAAAAAAGGTCTTTAAGTACTTCTGCTCTAAGAACCGGCTTTTGCAAAGTGTGAATATTTTTAAGCCTTTTGAAGCCTGAGACATCCGATTTCTGTTGCCTCTTCTTTTTCTTATTTTGTGGTGAGCAGTTCAAAAACACAAAAGAACCACGAGTCAGAGATTTTATTTTTTATTCATTCGACTCAAATGTTTTAAAGCCTCTCTCATTTTTTATTTTATTAAAAGACCCACATGCAAGTCCCCATCTGATGTTAACAAGAATGGAAACCCAAGGGACAAAATGTGAAATTAAAAAGAAGAAACTGTTATACATCACACGGCTGCCGGAAAAAAATGTAATCAGTCAAATAACAATAATCTCTTGGAAAATACAAAACACTAATGTCTGAATATTTAGTAATAAAGTGGTTGATGGCGTCCAGACCCGGCATGACAGGCTGGCTGGGAGCATCTCTGGCTACACACCAGTGTCATGAATACAATGAGATGAAAGGTCAGTGTTAAGTCATCCCCTGACAGCTACCTGTGTCAACAAATGTGACCTGACAGACGTGTCAGTGCCAGATATTGGTCTCCTGAACAATTATTTTCCCACTGATAGAGGTGTGAGCTGTCCTTGGTGATCGATGGGGAACCCAGAGTGTCCTTCGATTGGCGCTGGTTGACACGGGCCGTTAGTGCAAGTGTGTATGGTTTTATATTTAATGAATAACCGGTATTGCAAGAACTTTTATAGTCATCTAAGGTACATTGGAAATAGGTGTGGATGAACATCATTAAGATGACTTTAGTAGAACGCAGCGAATACATATTGAGAGAGAGAGAGACGATGTGAACGTGTCTATATAATTGTGAGAGACAAAGAGTGAGTGTATATATGTGTATATATGCTAAAGAGAGAGAAGGTAAGGTAAGTATGTCTAAAAAAAATGAAAGAGCATGTGTGTGAAAAAAGTTACATTCAAAGAGAGAGAAAAAAAAAGAGAGAGAGAGACTGTCTGTTTGAATCACAGAAGGACGAGGGTTGTGGTAACGTCGAGTCTCACCCACTGTCACGCCTACCTGTCCGCAAAGCTCGGTTGAACAAGCAGTCAGACCTGTCCCAACAGGTTTGTCTCCTCCGCCAGCCCCAGATCTGATGTCATACCACAGAGCACGCTGGGCGCTGACGTCGCCGTCTCACCTGTCTCCTAGTGCACACCTGTGGCCATGTAATCAACCCTCCCGCTCTCCCCCACAAGCTCTCGTGACACAGTTCACGCCAAATTACTCTCTTTGTTTAAACTTCCGCGGCACTAAGCGAAAAACGGTCTCCCCCTCCGATTTGAGAGGGATGGGGGGTTAGAAGGGGCGTAACTCTCCTTGACAACAGTCGAAACGCTTGCTTGCAAGCTTGGGTATGCTTTCTTGTAATTACGGGTGGGCTGGTTCTGCAGCACCGTTGAATGCGTCCTGACCTCCACTAAGTACGCAGTGTGTTCAATCGTCAAGGTGCAGTTGTCTGCTGTTTCCTGTCAAGACCCACCCAACCCTCATCCTAGAAAAGAGGAAGAGGAAGTGTGGATGCCATCTTTGCCAACAAACTGACAGCCACGGACGTGCGATGGTCGGACAACGTTTGCGCATTATCTCCCCCGATAGACTAAGATGGAAGATGAAACGGCAAAACAAGAAAAACAAAACAACAAAAGAAAAAGTTGCCAGGGAAAAATAAGATAAAATCTAGAAATGAGAAACAAAAATTACTCAACACACTCACCCACTTCACCCTTGCTCCGAGAAAAAAAAAAAAAGGAAAGATGGATCAAAAAGTGTAGAGTTCGCTTAACGACATAATCGCGACAACATTTCATCCACAACGAATTCCCAGTTGAACGGTCAACTGTCCTGGGTGTTAGGCCGGGAATTCGGGTATCGTCCCAGCAGCGACGAGCGGACGACGAACGAAGACAATCGTTTGACTACCCGTTTTTCAAAGACCATGTATATGTGCATTCAAAAGCCAGGCCACTCGTGGTGCCGGTGTCGAGACGAATGAATTCTACTTTATATCTCCTATGTCCTTGCATTCTAAACCCTGACCCCACCCTCTTCTCCCCTCCCATCCTGTCTCTCCTCGCAGGGTACGAAGGGCGCGTGTCCAAGACCAATGTTGTAGACACTACCGCGGGTGCTCTGATAAAATATGGGTTGGGGTTTGTAAACAGTACAATGCTGACGACCCGATAAAGAAACCTTAGTGCAAGGACTGAATGACAGCTTTTCAAAGCGAATCAATTAGGGTGTAGAGCTTGTATCCCGGGTACAGACTGCAATCATAAAAGGATACTGTTAAAAAAAAACGATTCTTTGTGCGCCGCGCGATGGAATGTTCTCGGTTCGTGTACACTGCGTGCGTGGAGGGAGCGAGGAGGGTCGTCACTAGGCGATGAGCAAGGAATACCTTGCACCTGACATGTTATGTCCCGCTTACCTGTCAGCTGACCTCCAGCACCGTGAACTAGAGTAAAGGTCAGGCAGCCGGGGCAGAGAGACGAAGGGGGTGAGGGTAGTGGAGACTGTATGTTTGTGTGGTGGTTGAGAGGCGGGAGGGGGAGGTGGAAGACGATATATACCTTCAAAAGTACATCTGTGTACTCAGTCACGCCTCACCGAGCAAGTCAGGTGGGCTGTTGTTATGAAGAGGTGAGTGAGTGGCGAATGAGGGCAGACATCTTGTTTCCCAAGTTTCGACTCGGTGTGCAAAGAGGTAAAGCAATAACTGAGGTTTCTGGACACTGCTTTATTACTGGAGACAAGACGATTGTTGACCATTGTCGGGTGGCATCCTCATGTTGCAATGTTCCACACTTTGCGAGGTTTGCATGCATTGCACAAGGTCCTCAGAGCTTTGCGCTCGGATTGCAAAGGGACCTTGAAGCAAGGTTTGCATGAATAGGACATGGTTGCTTTTCGCAAGGCGTGGCCTACATTGCATGACTATAGGCACTCGGAATGCTTCAACACAGAAGGTTCCTTTTACCTCCAAAAAAAGGTGAAAATGCGGAAGTTAAAATCAACATGGGAGAATAATATACCCAAGCCCTCATTACATTTATTTCTTCTTCTTCTCTCTCTGAGAGCTATGAGGAAGGTAATCACAGCAGTTATCTTTTCGTCAGTGCTGCTTACTACCCGGATACATACATACTCCCATCTTGTAAGACACTTGCTGAGAGGAGAACAGTGTTGCTACAATTGCAAGCGAAATCGTGCACGTGCAAACCATGGCTGTCGCAGGTTCAGATCTTGTTTCAGGCACGCTGTTCTTTCTCTGCATGTGACACCCGTTACAGGGTTGGCCTGGCTGCTTTGGCTATGATATTGTCTTAGTCATTGGCTCGATCGCCGGATCGGGGTAAAAAAAAATTCCTCCATTCCAACCCAGTGCTCTTCAGGGAAGTTGATAAAACCATTAGGTGCAGAATCAGAAAAAAATCCCATTCTTGTATGAATAGGAAAGAATAAAATTAAAATATAAAACAAATACGAGATCGTGATTCTGTAATATCACAATAAATATAAAAATACGCCGGAAGACACGAGCACTAAAGAAAGATCGTGTCAATGATTATATGTCTTGGACTATCTTTGACAAATGACCAATGTCGCTAATCCCAACGGACAATTATATACTTCTCGGTGGCTTGACAGTAGCAAGGGCTGTAACTGCGTCCCGCCTTCTCGAGTTCACGCTTCACTGGTTTTGGTGGTCCGTTTTGTTGTGTGGATAGAGTGACAAAAGTTGAGTGAGTCATCCAAAACAGGAGACAGCGCATTAATCCCGAGAAATAGTTCCAGGCGCCAGGCAGAGCCTGTCAGGATTTTCTTGGCGTTGGGGGAGGGTAGATGTAGACAGGGTTGACATACTAGTGTCTTATTCTGAAGGTTGACCTGACATATTCTACAGGTTGACACGACTTGATGTCTCTGATGGCTCACACAGGATTAGGTATCCGCGATTCCTCCACGTCGCTCTTGCGGATGGAACGACAAAAAGGATGACGGGTAAAAAAAGGAGTGAAATAAAAACAAGACAGGAAATGAATGAGACATCGCGTTATTTTATTTCTTAAAGACTTGCTTTTAGAAACAAGGAATCCACACTCCACCCCCTAAAAAAACGTCACACTTAAAATATCCTAGTGGGCTTTAAAAACCCCAAAAAAGGGTTTACCGTGGGAGTGACTCCTCAGGGAGCAGCATCGACTGGGTTTGCACTCGATCCTCGTTCTATTTTCTTTACTTTCATTTGAAACCCGTGAGACGCGAGACGTCGCGAGGTTAGGCGGTATTAGTTACAGCCATGCAGACATCACTCCAGCCACTAGGCAAAGCCTGTAACCGACTTTACTTTTCCCTCCCACACATGAATATCTTCGCTTATTTTGTGTTTACAATTGTGATCACCTCAACCTCTAACCCTAACCATGAACTCTAATCATAGACTAAACCCCAACCGTCACTTATTCAGAGCCCACAGTCCACACAATGCCTTCACAGAGTGCACTTTTCGATATTAAAAGATACTTAACTCCCCAAAAACAAACAAACAAGCAAACACTCAATACAATAAATATCCAGGACACACACACGCGGAAACAAAGATTTTAGGTAAATTAAAAAAAAAAAAACCGACTTTGATGAGAATCGAACCCACCAATGTAGAAGAATAACAGAATAATAATATTTACGTACAGGGGAGTTAGAGAATTTTAATAATATTTCTCAATCAGCAAGTCACTAAGTAGAGGGGAAAGTTGCAGCAAGGTCGGAGGGAGGGTGAGGTGCGAGAAGAAAAAGAACAAGTAGGTTGCCATGTGCTCAGACAGCGAGGCGAGAAGGATCATCTGTGTGCGTTACTAAGTTTCTTCTTGTTTGAGAAAAGGGTAGGGGACTGGGGTGGGTGGCCAAAGAGCGGATCCAGTTCGCCGTGGATCAGACGTCTGCCGACTGTCGCAACACGCCACCCTTACAGCACGCGATGCACCCCGGCCTGCAGCAAGTCCTTCTCAAAGGCTTACCCCCTCCGATTCCCCCCTCATAAAAGGGGGTGAGCTCGGTATTGTAATGACAGTATCTATTCACTCCGCCCACCCGTTCCTTAACTAAATCTGAGTGAATTAACATTTTCAGCAGTTCCTCGGAGACCTACAAACCTCGTCGTCGTGAACATAAATAGGTTTGAACTCAACTACAAGAATCTTTATGGCTACGCTGACTTTGCCAGAGGGTGAACAGGAGTCATCTGTTAATTAGGTGGATTGGTGAATGATCGTGACATCACTCAAGCTTACAGTCTAGTCTGTACTTACCTTCCCTAGGGGGAGTGAGGTGTTAGACTAGTTAGAGACTTCACTTACTTCGGGGCAAACTTTATGAAGGCGGTTCCAATCTCGTCTCACTTATGATCTTACCTTCCCTACTGCTATCGGGAGTCGGGTACCCGGCCACTCCACGCAGCAGCAGACAGACGTTGTGTCACACGATTATCCATTAGTATTCTAATCATTGGGTTCGAAGCTCGTAGCTCTACCTCCTCCACCCCAACCCCAACCTGACGCACACACTTTCTTAGTCTTCAACTTTCTCTTAAAGTAGTAATGATTAAGATTAATATTGTTACTCGATTAGAAAGAGAGAGAGAGAAAAAAAAAGGATAAAAAGGAACGGAGCACATATACGAAAATCAAACAAACTACAGTAGATGACTAAAATGTCAATGAATGGCAGCCTCCAGTACTGGGCTGTGTGTAACAGAATATCTCATAGGAGGGTCAGAGTTCAGCACATTTTCAATGCCATGGACTGCTGCATTGAGTATTACCGTGGAGAACACCTGTGTCACGCTGTGTTACACGGGAGGGACCCACATTCCCGGCCGAGTGAGTAGTTCAAGATGTCGTCGTCGTCATTCAAGCAGCGAGGAGAAGACGACTTGCCAGCGCGCTCACAGGGCGTTCAGTCCGCTCCACGTGCAGTTCACACACGTCTGACCCCAGCGTGCGCTCGTCGTCTGGGGACACTTCGCCTGAACGCAGCTTTCATCCATTCCCTCCCCTCTCCTCCCCTGAGAAACAGATTAAGGTTGTGTTTCCGCTTACATTTAGCGATTATTCCGGGCGGTTTTATGACTGCCACCTTCTGAAGATAAGACCGCTTCACCCACCCTCCCCTCCACACCCTCCACCCTCACCCCCACACCCTCCACCCTCACCTCCACACCCTCCACCCGCCGTAGACTGCTGCGACTACGACAAATTATTAAGGAGTAGATGGGTTGGAAGGTGGTGGCTGGACTAAGGGGAGGATTGAGGGCAAACCTCACAATCAACTTCATTACACGTTCCTGTGTTCAGGCCAAGGGTCGGGAGGGACGGGATGTGGGTTGGAGGGGAGGGGCAGGGGGGCACCACGGCCTGCAGGCCGCTGCAATGATTGATGCCGCATGAGGAGGTATACTGGCAGTCTCCCTCCCGCGGTTTAATGAGTAGCAGGCTCAGATGGGGGTGAGGGAGGGAGCCATGGCCATGGGTCAGTGGTTGTAGAGAACACAAGTCTAGTGTGCGTCGCCGCCATTTCTGACCGTCACACGCCGTGTCACAAGTCGTAAACACCGTGTCATAGATCGTAAACACCGTGTCACAGATCGTAAACACCGTGTCACAGACCATTGGAGACGCATAGGCCAGTATCCGACAGAAGAGAGAGGAAGAGGTCTAGTTTGTGTGACTCCATGCTTAGACTTTGAAAAGGTTTCATGCTGTTGTATCACATACAAACCTTTCTCCGACATTGCTTTTCTCTCTCTTTGTATGAATAAGGGAAATAGAAGAGTGAGTTCAACTGTTCAAACTATTGTGTAGCACAGACGTATGTGTGTATGTGTGTGTAGGAGAGAGAGATCACGGCCATGCTCTGGCGATCACTGCATGAGGACAAAAAAAAAAAAAAAAAAAAAAAAAAAAAAAAAAGAGGTCTCGTCATGTCGTGTCACCCATCAGGCACTCCAGCAAATGAAGTGCTTTGCAGTCAACCGAAGCGAATGAAGCGGGACGTTGGTGCATCTCCTCTCCACACATAAAAGAAATTGCTAATTATTCAGGTGAGCGGGTCCAGAGGAGGATTTTTGTGAATGGACAGAGCGTGCGAGCGCTAGTTCAGCGCAGAGGAGCTTTCACGAGGACACTCAATAGACAATCAACACTTACACACGTACTACAAACACACACACATACACACACGTGTGTTCCTCTTTATATTTTAGTGTGTGCTGTGTATTGGAGGTGACCCCACTCCGTCATGACCTTAGCTGTACAAAGTGCGCACACTGATCATGTCGCCTCTCAGAAACATATTTACATTTACAAACAAGATGACCACAATTTCAACATAAACTTCTCAGATAAGCTTTAATAATAATAATAATAATAATGTTAATGTAATAATACAGGATAAACGAAAAAGCTATAAAAATGAACACAATCACAATTTTCTCACGACATTCTTGCACTCGCATGAAAAGATACACCATTTTAACTCCTGATGTAGGAAGTCAACTTTTGTGAACGTTCACATCCAATACACAAGGACATGATCAGCTGTCGTGGAAGGTAAAGATAAACCGACAGATGCATGGCAACAGTCGTAGTTTTTTTTGGTCTTTTATTTAACATTCTTTTGGTGTTTATGTGTTTCTCTGCTGCAATTCTTCTTACTTTCGAGGAAAGGTTTACACCTCGCCTCACAATTCATGGCCTTCTGACCGCGAGACTATCCGTGACCTGTGTTTTTATTCACTCTAAAAATAAGTTTATGGCGCAGGCAACGCTCGGGCGCCTCGAGCAGCAGCTTAACACGAAATGCAGTTAAGAAAATCCTCTCTGTCTCCTTGCCGTGGATGCAGTCTGGCAGACATGTCCAGGGAGCCATCAAACTTCATTGTTTTCCTGCCTTGTCCTTGTTGAGCATCCTCAGATCTTTTGAAATGCTCATGGTCAGCTGTCTCGAGACTGCATACATGGGGCGGTGTAGCTGTGTAGTCGTAAACTTTTGACGATTTCAACACATTGGTGTACAGCTGTGTTAGGACAATATGTGGTCAAACTATCTTAGGACATTGAAAGGTACAGCTGCATTTGGAAATTGTAGCACAGCTGTGTTTGGACATTATGAAGTACCACGAACTTGCCTTATTACTGGACTGCGGGCAGACGATTTTTTCCAGTTATGCCAAAACGAGGCAGGTGTGTACATAGCTTCCGGTTTATTCACATTTTTTTAGTTTAGGCTAGCCGAGACTAACTGCGGAGAACTTCGCAAGAGGCTAAGCGTTGGTCTTGGCAGACAGACAACAATCCACCTATACACGTCCGTGGTGGTACATCTATGTTTTGATTGGTGCAACTATCTTGAGACGATATTAATCTGTCTTTAGGCCATCTAGGAACTGTTAATCTCCTCCATGTTAATAGCCATATTAATACACAAAGTATTACAGAGGTCGTTGACCGGAGTAAGTGACTGATGTCTAATGAGATCCACAAGTCTGAGTAAACAAAATAAGCAAATAAGTAAGCAAAAATTAAAAAAAAGGACGTAGTGAGATGGAAGACAGACAGAAAGACGACAAATGAATTCACGAGAAAATAAAATGCATGCAAAGCTTGGGTAACCTCCCCTGTAGTCTCGCGGTCCCCATTTTCTCGGGTCTTAATCTTAATCGAAATCTTAGAGTCTGTGCCAACCTTTGAAGAAGCAGCATGGAGTCGATGGACCTTCTCCCCCACTACACCTGATGCAGTTAGGTGTGACGAATCATGTAGCGCACCACGACAGCAACCTCCCATGGTGACGTGCATTGTCAACAAGCACCGACGTCTCCTCGCGTGACGTGCACGTACTGTTCGTCACGGTATACATCCTGTACTCTTTGGAGCGCCAGATGGCGGTCTGATCGTCCTGCATGGCTGGATGAGCTCTGCGTAGATACAACGGGCTGTACTTCTACACCCGAGGTTTGTTTTCCACCTCAGTACCTACACCGTCTGTAGATACAGCAAGTAAGTCTGCAAGACGATTATCATCCGACCCTGCACCTGTTTCCAGTTACAAGACTACACAGAACTTCCGGTCCGTAATCAGGGGCAACGGTCCCTACGCTTTTGCGAAATACTGCAGCTAGTGCTTTATATGTGAACTGTGATAATAACCGAAAAAGGATGGAGGAGGGTAATGAGGGGAAGAAAGTAGGGTAACCGGGCTTCACGACGGTTTTTATTTATTTATTTTTTTTTGGAAAACAGGTGCGTCATTATTTATATGTGTGAAAATACTGTACACTACAATAAATTTATCCCAGAGAGTGATTAGGAATCATTAAACAACTAAAGTAATCACCAATTTAAAAAAAATCCGCAAAGCTACAACATCATAAGACAAACACTTTCAGCAAATCCAGGGATATTGAGGAACATTGATGTATATATAAAACCTTAAATGATATTGTATCAGATATTTATTGTAACCTGTATACATATAATAGTAATAGCATAGGCTATTTTATGAATATTATAATACTCGTATTGCTTTGTGTACAAACTGTACACAGGCGTCACACACAAGGCCCCGAACTTGCCATGAACACACCCGAACTCCTCAACATCTGGAACAGATGAAAATGCCAGAAAGGGTTCATTCTCAAAGTGGGTTTTTTTCCCTCTCTGATCCCTCTTTCCCTCATGCCCTCTCCTTGCCGAGACCCCCACACATCCCTGTCTTTGACATTCTTTTCCTACAAAGTCTAATGAAGTTTGTTACTCAGTCATTCCTGTAGATAGTCTAACCATCCGTCTGGATGTCTGTCCATGAATCCTGTGTGTGTGTGTGCACGTGATTGCGTCCATCATGGAAAGTATCTTGTGATAAAATAAAATAACTCCAGTGCTTTGCTGCCTGCTACACCTATATTCTTGCAGGGAAATATTCATTGCAGGTGAGGTGTTTGTATTTAGTTTAACTCGTCAATAATCACCAAACCATCACCGCAGTAAACAAGCTGATGTCCATTACGAATCAGATTGTCTCCCACAATCCAAACGGAACGTGTTTACGAAGGAACAAATCAGCTACAGCTTTGTCAACAAGGGCTAACGGTGGCATGACAATCCTATCCATCCACCTTTCTCTCTGTCTTTACTCTTCCTGCAATGCGCGTGCCGTGTTTCCCAGAAAGCCGCGGTTTCCCAAACAACGTCGAGCGTTTAGCGCAAAGCCCGGGGAGCGGGAACCGGTCCCTGTGGGGACTTCTTCAAGCTCCTGCAAACTATTGTTTCTTTGCCGACAGCCAACCGTCTCGCGGGTGAACACAGTTTAAAAAAGTCAACGGTAATCCTTCTGTCAGCATGGCACCCGACTTTCGACTCCTCTTTCATCCACCCGACGCTGGCTTCGCGCGTGTAAACGAGACGGATACACAAACATGGACCGGAGGTGACAATGATCATGATTTTTAATTTTTTCATTAATCTAGAGAGAAAGAGCATTAAGAGCACATCATCTAGAGGGCCTGACACAGGACTGGAAGCAGTAAGCAGACAGGAAAGAGGAAATAAATCCTGCTGTCTGTTCCTCTCTAGGATGCTCTCGATGGCGAGCTTCCACTGAGGACAAGCAGCAAGGCAAAAACGAAATTTTGCCGCAAGATGTGGAGGGCACTGAAGTCCCGTGCACATGTTTGTCATTGTGCAGGATGCAAGTACATCATTCTGGCTACAAAAATTGGGTTGAAAGATACAAAAGACTCGGAGGTGCCGCCCAGGGGTCGTAGTTTGGAAGCGAGGGCAAGCCGTTGCCCCGGGGCAGCATGGAGAACTCCGAGCGTGTTGTCTGTGTTATAAACATGTCTTCTGTCATCTAGTCTTATCAAAAAGGATGATGTTGTCATAATATTTTCAAGGTAAAAGAAAATTCGTCGAGTGGTGTGTTACCATCTGGGGGATTTATTTTGGGAAAAAAATTCGACGAGATGATTTATTCTTGCCGTTATGAAACGGCCTGAAATAATTTTTTTTTTTAGTTCTTTACGACTTCTCATGAAAAATTTGTGCTTTATGTGATATGCGGAGAGGACTTTGCAGAAATGCAGAGTCATAAAAATAAGGTATTTGAACAGAGGTATCGGGAATGATCCCATTGTACAGAAGGGAGTGGAACTAAGGAGGTTGAACAGAGGGTTAGTCGCGCGTGATGTCTGGCTTTAATGAACCGGATGATATAATTCAGTTTTTTTTTCATCGGTTCAAATTATGTCCAGGCCTTTATAGCCATTTTACTAACATCAGTTTAGGTGAGACACACTGGTTGAATAAAGCTTCAACTGCTGATACCCCTGAATCAAATATGTTCCCATAATTTTTCTAGGCACAACAAATAAACTTAACAGGCGTTATATTACAGAACTTTCTGGTATACATCGTTTTTATTAAAGTAGGCATCTTAGAAAAGCAGACAACATAAAAACGAAACTGAATATCGCAGTCAAAATGGGGCACTGCTGTTTGTCATTTTATTTATGAATAAACCTTAAACAAATGTCACTTAAGATGCTTTTCAATCGGAAGTCACTCTCTCTATCTGGTTAACACATACAGCAGGTTCGCTTCCCAAGTCAGGACAATATTTTATTCATGAGTAAATTACTATCTTCCTTGAGTTCAAGTCTTGCCTGGTTCTCTCACTTAGCAACAAAAGATTTGACAAGAAGCTAAGCAGGAGACCAGAGTTCGTGTCGCACTTGTCGGGTGCAAATGCTGAAGCCGTTAATTACTTTTCAACTTTATAAACCTCGTGGACTGTTTGACCAAGTTTAGCAAAGTCACGTGGGAATGCCACTGGACAACCATTGGGTTTGGGGACAAATTCTTGGGACATTGGAGAGCTTGGTTCAAAATTGTAGTGCGGGAAGGCTGTGAAAGCAAACCACCCAACCAACGAGCCACCCGGAGTAAGATCTACAAAATTTAAGGGTTTATTTTTCTAGGAGGAAAGTGAATTTCACACAGACACTGTCCGCATTGGAATGGCGGGTTTATGTTTGTCTGCTCCGTTGTGTGTAGTTGCAACTTGTCTCTCGTCATTGTCTCCCCCTGAATGGTGTGAGTTTGTTCCCCTTCCTGTCCTGTTGTCACTGCACTTGACCTCTTTTCGATAGCTGCAGATAGCGTTTCTGGTATCAGCCTGTTGAGGACGATGACGATGATAATGATGATAACGACGACGACGATGATGATCCTTTAAAAATCGCCAAACAATTTAGGACCACATTACACAGTCACATGAGAACTAGTCAACCAGATCATAAGAGTCAAATAAAAAGAACAACAACAACAACAATAAAACTTTTTTTGATTAGAAAGCCAGTAACTGGCGTGACTCCGTCTTTTGCAAGACTTGCTCCTAACCCACTACCCCACCACCGTCCCTTCCACCCCATCCGTCAACGACTAAGCCCCGCGCATGCGCTGGCGTACGCCACAAGCCAGTCTCAGCGGTCCAAGCTTAGGTCACGTGACTGCACGATGACGTCAGCTGGTGTGGCTGGTGCACGATGTTACAAGTGGTATCCAGCAAACTGATAATGGCTGTTTCTTGTTGATTTGTGGCCAGTGCACGGCAGCCACATCGATTGAGCGCCATACCGGAGATGACGATGCAGATGGAGAAACAATATGGAGTGGGTACTTCCAGCGGCCCTTGAGTCGATATTCTGTTCATTATTCTCAAGTTCTCAGCTACTATTGGCCGTCTTTGAGTAGAGAAAGACTATATGTAAGATAGCATTATGTGGCAGAGGTGTGTGTGTAAGGAGGAATATAGAAAACAGGAAAGAATACACACACACACGAACACATAGCTACCGAGAGAGAGAGAGAAAGGTCAGCACGCGCCACACAGAAGGTCAGGACCTTTGTCAGTGTTGCTATTACACTATCGAAGCATCACTTAGTTTACAGAAAGTCTCTAGCGAAAGAGAAAACTTCCGATAACAAAGACATCCCAGTCACAAAGCAACAAAGCAGGACTGAACACTCTTCCCTCCCAAATGTTAGACGACAACAAGAGAAATGGAACAGAAGCCCTTCTGTCCAAGCCCTGTTCCTTGAACAGGGAAAGATGATAACAACACTGAAGATCCCATTGTTCCAGACACAGGTATAAAATTTATGACAAAAATATTCGCAGTTTTTTTTTTTTTTAAATTTGAAACCTGCACTTTTATTAATCTGAAATCAAAACCCAAACTGCGAAGTAAAGGATGTTCTCCTCGTACAAATCGAATCCCTCTTTCACGCCAACCATTGCGTCACTTCCGCTTCCCTTCAGTGTCGTAACCAAAAATCAGACTCCAAGACTGTTAGTAAAAACGGGTGCCGATGACGTCAGTGTGTGTAGATATCTAAGACCCACGGCACCAGTATGTCAGCACTGTGTATTCTAATGAACTGTAGGGTCGTGGGATCAGCAGACCTTCTTCCACCCACCCCGAAAACCCCTCCCTTTCCTCCACCCGACCTCAGCAGACCTTTATTGACCTTTGCACGCGGGTGGCTGACACACTGGGTGCAGTAGTGTGTGTAAGAGCTCGTCACACTCTTACCTTTGAGTCGATGTGTCCGAGATTTATCCTCTGCAACTCATGCAGTGAGGAACACACGTGTGCTTTCGTTACCCCGTCCATCCTTCCACAGAAGGAAGAATGACATTTCCTAGACAGGGTGGATCAGATAAATTCACTGACTAGACTATGGGGCCTTTATATTTTGTTGATATTTATGTAAGGTATCTCTCTCCATCCGTTGTGTATATTAACGCTCCTTTAGTAAAAATTACAAGCAAAGATGGAAAAGTTGTTGTGAGTGATTCAGATCTCGGGGTGGGAAGGTGGGATGGGGGAGATGGGAGCAATGTCAACCAAACTCGAAGGCTCGTCTTTTATGGTTATATATATGTCGTGTGCCATGTTAGCGACCCCATCAATGCCCTCCTGATGTGGTCACGAACTGGGACCAGCTGTTGGGTCACTGCACCCCGTGTATCGGGGGGACTGCATCAGTACCCTAGAATATTGTCCCCCACACACTGTTCTAGTTACAGGTTCCGAAAAAGCAGTCCTGTCATCACAAACTCCGACGGTTTCGTCACTTTAGTGGGATGAACATTCATGAAACCACGGACAAATGATGACAGTGTGTGTGTGTGTGTGCATGTGTGTGTGTATGTGTGTGTATGTATGTATGTGTGTATGTGTGTGTGTGTGAGATTGGCGAGGGGCAGGGTTAATGCGCTGTGATGTGGGGGCGCTGTCTGCACGGCGGCCATGACAGCAGCAGGGTGACGATGTCCGTCGGTCGATCATCCGGCGCCGCGGTGATGAAGGCAGCTCACGACCCTGGATGCATATAAAGACAGATTGTGACTGGTGTTTACACACCGCTCAATACAATCATTACCAAGTCTCGGAACGTTGGGCTGCAGACAGAAAGGTCTTCTCTATCAACACAAGACGTAGAATGCCGTTGAAAACAAAGAGAGATAATCAAAATGACGTTAGGGATGAGGAAGAGGAGAAGGGAAAAACGAACCAATGAAAGAAATGGAAAGGAAAGAAAAAACAAAAATATGAATTTTACAAACATAGAAGAAAGACATACAAATGTTAAAAAAGAAAGACAAAACTATGAAAGAAAGACAGTATAAATGTAAGAACCTAAAACTGAAAGGAAAGAAGGAATAAGGGAAAAAAAACTTCAGAAAGGAAAATAGCACGAATGAACTAAAGATACAAAAGAAGAAAAAACGAAAGAGAGAGAGAGAGGAAATAATAATAATAATAATACAGGAGAATCAGAAGAACAAGGGAAGTAGACAATATCATTGCTCTCGCTGGGAGCTAAAATAAGTTCTTGTGACAAATACTGACAGGTGGAACTTGTCTGGAGGGACTGGAGATATGAAACCGAGATGTTGGTGATATGACATCGATTACTAAGTGGACAGAGTTTGTATCTTTGAGAGCGCCATCTAGATAATCTCCCTTTCGTGTCAAGGAAACCTTCTTTTGAAAAGCAGACAAGCTTCGGAGGAGACTGCTGGGTTAAAATAAAAAATGTTCATCTTTCTCCCTTGTCATGTGTTACATTGCAACCAGAGGATGAAGTCTCTTAAGTTTTTTTGTTGGTTGTTTCAAACTGCTGTGAACTCAAGTCAGCCACTCTTTTTTCACTCGCTCCGTCTCTCTCTGTCTCTCTCTTCACTTTTTCTCCAATAAAATCCAATCTCTTACTTACCTCTCTTCTCTCCAAAAATTATTCCGTAAGGGTTTTTTTTCCCTAGAAAAGCTTTGTAAAACTGAAAGTTTGTAATTTTCTCTCTCGTAACATTTACTTTGAAATAACATATCGAAACCAAAACTCATTCTAAATCGGTTTTATTTCCTCTGTCTGTTAGTGTGAACGTTTGACGCAGTGCTCAGGTATGCTGACGTCACAAAAAGCTCCATCATCACTGGGACCAGCAACAGCAGCGACGACAGCAGCAACGAGAGCAGAAAAAGGAAAGGGACATAAATAAAAGAAGCGGGAGGTAATCACCGTGATCATCATTTGAAATAATGGCCTGGCATACATATTCCATCCCTTACACGACTCTGTCGACATTTGGGGAAAAAACCCAACAAGTGGCAGCCCACAAGATTTACTGCACAAAATATCGGGAACCTGTCGCAATCTCTGATTAATGCTGATTTTTTTTTTATTCACAAGGATTTCCATGTCTTCTTCCTATTTTCCTCTTACTTCGACAGTGAACTCTGTTCTAGCAGAGAGAGTTCAGGTCAGGTTATATTTAGTTAGGGTTGTTTTTGGTGAAAAGTTCGCCTGGATTTAATGCTTTGAAATGACACAATGAACGTCAGAAAATGGAAGGGAGAGGTTGAAAGTAGTTGGGAGAAATGATGGAAAGATGAAGAGAAGGCCAGAAATGAGAGGGGATAGAGGGCAAGCTAGGGGCCTGAGGTCATTTTGTGAAGTCTTTCTCTTTTCCTGATTAATGGCACCCTTTCTGGGATTGTACACGTACCCCTACTCCCCTCCGACCACCACCAATCCCCCAGGGAAATTGTAAACATTTTGTTCCCATAGTTGTTTAATATGGTGGTTCATACTGCTACAGAGACTTTTATATGAGTTATAGGCTAACTTACATGCAGAATTAGCTCCAAACAGCTGGATTTAGTCCTTTTGGATATTTTAATTCCAGAAATCATCGCGAACTTCTATTCCGTGCACGAGGCTGGAATTTGTACAAAGAGACCAACGCCTCATTTCTAGCGATGTCTGGGTGCGACTTTCCATCCCATCATAAGTTCGAATACAATTTATTTACTTGTGGATGATCCCCCAAACCCAGCAATTAAAAAAAAAGACGACGAGGACGACGACGACGACGACAACAACAACAACAACAACAACAACAACAACAACAACAACAACAGCAGCAGCAGCAGCAGCAGCAGCACCGATGGCCATCGAATCTTTGTGAAAAGTAATGTGATTACTATGTTCCAGCCACACAGGGATGTGGGACATAATATGTCGGGTGCCTCAGACTGGTCTTTAAAAAAATTAAATTCGTGGGCTGGGAAGATATATTCTTTCTGACGGCGTACGAGGTTAGTGCCGGTGAGGGAGAGACAGACAGGAAGATAGAGATACATACGGGCATATATATAGGCAGACAGAATACAGAGTATTACCTTGATTTAAAAAAAAGCTTTTTTTGTGGAAGATGCTAAAATCAAAATTAACCGACCAAACTGTTTACATTCACAAATACAGAACAGACAAACTCTCACCCTTTCACCCTCTGACCCTCACCCTGCCAGGTGTAAATACATTCCAGTGTTTGCTTCCTTCCTCACCTTCTGTCTCTTTATCCAACACTTCCAGTCACGTGTGCAGGTCAGTGTCTTCCTTGTTTACAGTTGTTGCTGACAAAATATTTCATGATCCGCCTTGTGTTTATGAGCGGCATCTGTGGGTGAGACACCGGGGTCATGGCATGAACTGGGCGTGAATTCCGACTGGTGAACAACTTCTCGTTGTCACTGAATCTTAAAAGAGAAACAGGTCTGGTACAAGGGTGTGTGGTAGGCTGTGTTGTGCCACAGGTGAAAGACAAATCCTCCCGGCGCCTCCTCCACAAATAAAAAGTGAACCAGTTTCAACATTCAATCATTAATTAGATGTGCTCTGTGTGTGTGTGTGGGCGCGTGAGAGAGAGAAGGAAGGTGAGAGAAAGACATAGAGAATGAGAATATATTCACCTTGCAGATGGATTGTGTAAGTTTGTTGTAAATCATTCATGCAAAAATGTAAATGAAATCAGACATTTATGTTCTCCTCGTTAAAACAACAACAACAACAACAACAACAACAACAACAACAACAACAAAACCAAACCTTCAAAGCTATTATCTCACTAAACCATTTCCTTGAATTTGAGTTTATCGCCTCATTTTGTGGACAAAACCATCGCTAAAATAACTTTTTGCAAGAAGAGTGGTTGTTATTGTACCACGCTGGCGAGCAATACTCTCCTGGTTCCCACCCCCGTCTGAACGAGCACGTCACTTGAACTCTACCTGACTCTCGTCACGTCACATAAAGCAAAGCTCGCGAAGTTTTAAACATTTAACAAGCTTCACCGGGTACACATATATTATACTTTGTGTTTTTATTGCAAGCCTGCCTTTAATCGCCCAGAGAACTTTGTGGAAATGATTGCAACAGGAAGACATATTTTTAGCTTTGAACACGTGTTTGAAGAAAATGAGATAATATAGGAAATATTTAAAGCCCGGATTAAAAAAAATACTGTAAAGGTAGATGGGAGGGTCATAAGGACATGTTGGTGCGTGCACTGTAATAGCATCATGGATGTGTAAAGGTAGACTGCTGTCTGTCTGCCAAGACCAACGCTCAGCCTCTTGGCGAAGTTCTCCGTTGCTAGTCTCGGCGAGCCTTAACAATGTGACTAAACCGGAAGCTTTGTACACATCTGCCTCCTTTTGGCAGTTAAGTGGAAAAAAAATCGTCTGCCAGCAGTCCACTAATACAAGTTCGTGATAGCACTGGAGATTAGGAGGCTGTACAGACTGATGATAATTTCGGAAAATTTGAAAGTTAAGGTGACTTGAGTGCCGTTCTTAATCAAGCAAATGCAGTCGAAGGTTTGAGCAAAGTAGGGAGAGTTCTTGTCTGAGAATGCGACAGAAAGGCATTTGTTTGGGAAGCGAAGTTTAGAGACATTCTATCGCTAGTCAACATGCTAAGTTTGTTTGCCACTATTTTCCAGTACATTTTCTACAACAGGACTGTGAGGTACTCGGCAGATTAGACTCTGTGGTACTTTGTCCTATTAAGAACACATCATTAGTTCATTCACAGATGAGTTCGAGACATGATAAGCGGTGCTGTGATACCCGACTCCACTCCCCCATTGCTTGAGACATGTGAAGACTAGAAGCTAGAAGCGATCGAACTTCGAGAAGCCACGGCCTCAGTAAAGTCGCTTTGACCTCTGACATCGTAACTCACCTCATGCCTGTCTGAGCTTATGTTTGAGTTCAACGGACCAACTGGTCTCTCGAATTCGATGGCTGCTCAGGCATGTTTTGCGAAGGATGGAGGGAAGAATAGGCATTTTCCATTCTTCTCCACACAGCGCAGGAGTCAGGGTCGATTGTAATAGAGCGTGGGTAGCCTCCCCTTGATGACCTCACGTTGTGCTCAATCATCTTGTGACCTTTGTGCTTACTATTCTTTCCTCCAAATGACAGTTGACAGGTTGGTTCTCGAGATATTCATATCCTTTGTTACTAATTTGCGCTCCGGATAATTCTTGTGTTTGTCGCAAATCTGTCCTGGAGGTACGATGGTACAGATGGTACGAAGGTACATACGATGTGTGGAACGAGATACGAGAGAAAAATGAGTGCAGATACTGCGTGACGTCACCCGAAGACTGATTAACCTACCATCCGCGACGTCACTAGAGTTAACCGACATGAGCACGTGACTGCACCAAAAGACTGGTTAACGCACTAACCAACACACGTCACGTGACTAGAGGACTGGTAACCCGAGCTCTCCTACAGGAGAGGTGCGCGTGAGTACGGAATGTAGCGTCAAGAGCAGACGACGAGCGCGTTACCCAAAAACAAACAACCGTGAAGGGGAAAGAAACGCTGCCAAGAAAAAAAAATCACCCTCGTCAAGGCTTGCCCCCTGGGTTATTTGCACAAAAATAATTTATTTACCTATTTAACCTCCATCCCCTGTTACTCGTAGCTATATTGTTATCTAATATTATTCATGGACTGCTGATAACTCTAACCTGCGGGCTGAGGGGACAAGTGAGTTTTTCTCTGGACTACCCTTTATTGTTGTGAAATCTGTGCTCGTTTCTTCTCCCTGTTTTGGCCCTCAGCTTTGTAATTTAACCCCAACACCCTCATTCCCCATCGGGTCAACTGGCGGTGGTGAAGGGGTGAGGTAGGGTGGGGTAGGGTGGGGTGGGGTACGTGTGCTCCTCCAGGCCGAGGACCCCGACAATCTAACCTCTCGGCAGTCCACTTCCCCGTTGAAGTGTAAATATTTTTCTCTCTCAACAACACGCGACTGTGTTCTGCCCTCTTATCACTTCGCGCACGAGCTTCTAAAGGTCTTTCACACCTTAGGGTCATTATTCCCAGCCTTTCCATATCTTTTTCTGTATTCAAACCCGTCCCGCAGATCGAAAGGAAGAAAGATGGGCTCTTTCTCTTTGAAGACATAGACGGCAGCTGAGTCATAGAAATTCCTCCCTCGCCACCCAAAAGCTTCAGATTGTGCACATCAAACTTGAATTGCGAGCAAGAAAGGGCAGAAGGTGTGTATATTACGAAAGTGACTCTTGAAGAGATTTTTGTGTAAGCTCGTAAGGGCAGATCACACAGACCAAACAATTTCCATAAAAAAAGAGGCAACAGGCTATCCATTCCGGGGGGAGAAAGGCAGGCAAGCAGTGCAGGATTGAAAAGACCACCCCACAACAAAAGAATGTCTTCAAACACATAAGGACTACCGTATAAAAACTTGCGAAACTCCGGACTATGGTTATCTAATGCTTTCTGATCAGGCTCCGAGGGTCAGGGTGGTTCATTGAGCGAGATCATACAAATACAGAGAGCAGGGCGATGTTTCTCTGGTCATGTCTGTGCGGATTTCATGGAGATAAATCTTTCTTCACTGTCGAGGTTCCCATTAAATTCCCCTTTGTTCCATTAAGTCTCGAAAGCCTCCGGTAAATACATAACCATGCCAAAAAAAAGTCTCTAATGGCAGGGTCTTTGCGAAATTGGATTGCGGTTAATACCCATCCCCACTTTTTTCCCCTACATTTCCGCTTAAAAGGAAGCCCTGATCCCATTTAGTATCTCAGGGATCTGTAGATTAGTCTCCTCTCCCTCGCCTGACCTCATCATCATTTGTTGGGATGTTCTTTCTGAACAAAGTTGTGAATTTCCAGAGTTTGGCTCTGGTATCGCAAGTTGAAGTGGTCCTCGTTCTGACCTGTTCTTTGTTTTCGGTCCCCTCACAACCAATACAATCCACGATGCTTCCAGTCAAAGACCTCAGCTGTCATCTTGGCACAGGCAGACATTGTAATTCTCGAAATACATCATATATTTGAAATACTTGCTCTTCTGGAGTAAATTGTGAAAAAAAAATCCAGTGATGCGACAGGTTGCACTCAAGTGTCCCGGTTTCCTCTGGACGCATTTTTGCGGAGCAGGAGAAGCAGAAGGGCAGTCTGCAACTGGCAGCTGGAGGGCAGCCGTGTGGATGAGATAAACAACCATTACAGTCAGACCAGTCGGGAAGCTGGATGTGGGGATGCTTTTGCTGGGCTCTATTTAGTTCTGTAAATTGCACTGCCTTGATCAGCCAGCTTCCGTCCTTTCATCCAACGATGGGTCTACCTCCACTACTCCCATGTCCCCTTCCCCCAAACTCCTCCTCACCACCACCACCACACCACCACCACACACCACCACCACCACCACCACCACCACCACCACCACCACCACCACCACCACCACCACCACCACCACCACCACCACCACCACCACCCACCACCACCACCACCACCACCACCACCACCACCACCACCACCACCACCACCACCACCCACCACCACCACCACCACCACCACCACCACCACCACCACCACCACCACCACCACCACCACCACCACCACCACCACCACCACCACCACCACCACCACCACCACCACCACCACCACCACCACCACCACCACCACCACCACCACACCACCACACACCACCACCCACCACCACCACCACCACCACCACCACCACCACCACCACCACCACCACCACCACCACCACCACCACCACCACCACCACCACCACCACCACCCCACCACCACCACCACCACCACCACCACCACCACCACCACCACCACCACCACCACCACCACCACCACCACCACCACCACCACCACCACCACCACCACCACCACCACCACCACCACCACCACCACCACCACCACCACCACCACCACCCACCACCACCACCCACCACCACCACCACCACCCACCACCACCACCACCACAGGGAAGTCACTGTGACGTGTAATACCTCCTCCCAGCATGCTCTTTGTTCCTGTTGCAACAGGGAAGGTAATCATCTAGAAAAGAATGGACATCGCAGGTTCCCTCGCTCGCATCTGATATCCTTGGCTCTAAAGAAACTGTTGGCTGTCGTTCTGTTCCATGGCTACAGAGGCTGACTGGTTTCTTTAGCATACTAGCATACTAAACAAAACACAATACAAGTCATGCTAAACAAAGCACAACACAAATCATACTAACCAAACCACAGACCTTATCAAACACAAAGACTCGCGTGATGTGTGTCCATCACGGGGGGACAGGGGAGGCGAGGCTAATGGAGCTAATGGCGCTCAGAGAGCGATTAAGTCACCATGCTGCCAATGGAATCAGTGCGAAAATGGTGCGGACAAGTTCTGATCACCGGTGTCGAGAAAAAAAAAACAAAAACAAAAAACAAAAAAACCAACAAAATCCCACCACAGAGTGCCAAACTCTTTTAGTTTGAGAATCCGCTAAGTACTCTTCACGGCACTTCGGCATTAAATTTTTTCTTCTGTTTGAAGAGTTTATAACGGTGTATCTCGGCAAGAAAAAAAGAATTTAAAAACAATCCCAGAAAATTGTGTTTATAAAAGTAAATGTTCATCTAAGGCCGCATCCCGTATTTATGTTTTTCATCATGTTTGTTAAAATCGCTTTTGTTTATGCTAATCTCTGGAATCTCTTATACTAGAGTAGTAGGTAGATTCACATTCCATACACCAACGGCCACTTCCCCACCATTCCACCCTCAACCACCATAATCACAAGCTGGACAAGTGCTGCACGAGAAAATACTTCTGCAGCAACAACTGCAGGCGAAGAAAAGGAAGAAGGATGAACCATCGATGCACAGGAAACGAACAGAACTTCTTTTCTCAAAGAGCCCAGGTCCTCAATGAAGTTCTTGAAAGCATTTATTACTGCAATTTCGTCTTCCCTTTGCTCGAGGCTCTATTGAGTAGTGAAGATAGGACATGAGTGATCAGTTCTTCACGCGTGCAGGGCCGGTCCCTCCCCGACACCCGGAAACCGAGAACCGGTTATTGGACACCGGCGTTGGTTAACTCCGTGAAGAACTTACTGGAGGAGGTTCGATCTGTCTTACAGAACAAACAATTTGTGGTCTGCCCTTAACAGCAAGACTTGCAGTCCCTGGAGGTAATCATCGACGTCTCTGGTTTTAAGTGGCAAGAGTTCTCCCCCCTTCCTACCCAATTATTTGTTTTTCCATACTTTCTTCTGGATACAAATGCGGCTTAGAGAAGCTCACAGAGTTCTTGGACTATCGGAGTTTGCTGCCATTATTTGTACCCGTTTCTTTGGCGATGTGCCAGGGAGAAAAAGTAATAGTTGGTATAGACAGCGAGAGTGACTTCCCATTGTTTCCAATCATTTTGCATGAAGGCAGGTTTGAGAAAAGATGATTAGAACAATCGTGTTCTGACCTTTTGAACTCTAAACACTCACAGTTGCAAACTAGCAATCCAGTCCTAATACCTTGCTCACACTAACTGCCGAGATTCACTTACTGCACACTATGATCAGAGATTGGTCTCCCTTTCTCCTGTCTGAGTTTTGTTTATTGTTTATTCGTCTGTTCATGGCTTGGCATTAGCTGCCACGAACACGTCAACACAGGGACGATACATTTCGATACAATGACGATACATCTCTTCGCAACAACGGTACATCCCAACAGAGATGGTCAGACATTCGGAAAAAAGATTGCTGTGAACAGCTAAAAAGAAAGTAATTAAGCAGGCAGGTACAATAAGCCAAGATGCATACTTTATAAGTTCTCTTTTGGATTTCAGGATTGCTTCACAGTAAAACTTTTGTAAAAGGATCAATTGGTTTTGTAGAGCATGGTGGGCTTGGCTTTCAGTGGGGTACCTCACTAATTATTATTATTATTATTATTATTATTAAGCAAAGGAGTCTCGTATAAATGTCATATGTTGTAGTAGTTGTAGCCATATATACACAGCGGTACACCTCCATCGTGTCAACGTTACATCTCCAGACGCCAGCAACATCTCGCAACAACAATACATCACAGCAGATCATTTATGCGCAGATAACCGTGAAGATACTCTTTTCACCTCATCTGGCAAATGTCTTTACCCGATCCTGGAACAAATAAGCGAGTTGCAAACACTACTCACTACACGCGTGCTTCAGAAGCTCGCATGATAGACACAAATCGACAGAACAAGAAACAAACAAGTCGGTGAACTACCTCCCCCTGCCCACCCCAAACATACAAATGCGTGTAAGGGAGAGGAAAAAGAGAAGGCCCAAGGGCGGATAATCATAACCATCAGGAGAGCAAACAGCCAACAACGATTCTCGAATCGATGCAGACGACAAAGGGATGTGAGGAGAGGCCGAGCAGGAGGGTTGGGGGAGGGACAGTGGGGATCACATCAGATAAATGAAGATTCATGAGGTGATGCTGCTGACCATGCCTGATCTGGCGTGACAGAGCATTTGCAGAACGTCAGGTGCGCGTCAGTACAACGTTGCATGGAGTGGAGTTCAGCGAATGTTCGCTACTCCGTGTTCCCCACTCCAACATGCCGGCAGGTCGCATTACTCTGCAATGTATATTCTATCATGTCAAAAAAAGTGGGGGGTCTGGACCCTGCTACCCTCTCCGCTGTTCACAACCACATTCTCCATGTTCTGGACCATTGAAAGACGGGAATTATGCGTGTTTGTGGGAAGGGGTCAGGGTCACGTGGGCTCGCGCTGACCTGGCGCTGCCGATGGAGACGTCAGACGCACATGCTGCTGGAACGTTCGCCCTGTTGCATTTGATTTATACGCACCCATTAAAAAATTGTTGGAGAGAAAGGAAGGGTGGTGCGAAGGGTGTCGGGGTGACAAAACGCCATGTGCTCCAATCTTTTCATCATCATACCTGGCAGTGGAATGTCTCCTGGCAAAAGGCTCGCAAATGCAACAAGGAGGGTCGGTACAGTCCAGAGCCGGTCCACTGCAATGGAGTCGCTATGGAGGATGCTGCGTGAGCACATCTCAACCTCCTCATGGCGGGGAGAGCAGCTTCTTTTTCTGTCCTATGTAATTTTGCTTATCAATATTTATAGCGTCTTTCATGTTGCGAAACATACATCCAGTCTTAATTAATAAATAGCTTTGTGTGTTAATCGTGTTTAATCCCGGTTAGGGAGCGGTTGATACCCATGAATAGGGTAAGTATACGTGGATCTGTGTGTGTGTGTGACATAATTTTCTGTTGTTCTGATGATCCACGAACACGGTATACTCCATTTGCAAGACTCTCCGCCTTACAAAAAGAGCGAGGTGGTTGTTGTTGTTGTTGTTTTATATTGTCTGGGTCTAAACCAGTAGATGACATAGGTCGCACCCTTGTTCGAGTCTAAATCCGGGACACTGGGCGCCCCCTGGTAAGAATCCAAACCAGAGAGAGAGTGCGCTCCCTGCCTTGTCATTCTTACAGAGGGTGGACAGCTGTCATCACTCGTCATTCACAAAGAAGTCATTCAGTGCAGTCATTATTTGATAACAATCGAAGTGACAAGCCGTGACATCCCATCCCATATTTTGAAAGGGTCCGGAAATATCGAAGTGAGGTGCCTGTAGTCAAAGTAATTGAAAACCGATCATATTAGTTTGTCCAAACGTTTGCGGGTTTGCAAATCTTACCACGAGTTCTACAAACGCTTGACAGTTGATGATCAAGCCAATGGAACCAAACACAGGATCCATCTCAGTATTTACTCAGTTTTCTTCCGTATTTCTTGAACTTGATATTTCATAAGTGACTTCCACGAAAATTCTTGGAACACATTTTTTCCCCAAGTGGCCATGATTCCGAACGCAGTGACCTGACTCGCCGATATGACATTACTCTTCCGGACGACAGGCAAGCTCCATCTTCCATTAAATTGGAAAGTCATTTCATTTTAAGACTGGTAAAGACGCCAATATAGAGATGACGATCTTTGAAGATCGATTACTATAAGGATCTTTTAAGATTGATCATCATCCAAACGTTCATGCATCATTAATTCACTTCGAGAATAAAATCCTTCTCCCTCTCTCTCCTCTTCTTTGCTCCACTTTCTCCGAAGAGGCGAACCTTTGACAGATGGCCACGTCCTCCCGGTACCAGCGGACCATCTTAATTGCTGGTCATTCAGTCCAGGCATCAATAATGATGAAAGATAAATTAGTTGTAACTTTTATAAAATTTAAAAAATCTTTAATGGCGTGGATGTATTGTAAATTTTTTGTCACTTTGTGGAGAACAAAAACACAAAAATTGAGAGAAGACTGAACGACACAGAAACCATGTAAACAGAAACGAAAGAAAGCAAGAAAAAAAAAGAGAAATAAAATAAGAAAAAAGAAATAAAAGATGTAAAGTCCATTCCACAGCGCCAGGCAGGAATTGTGCTTACCACTTTATGGAACAAAACCAAAACAAATAAGCAAAAGACAAGATTAAAAAAAAAAAACAACAACATACCAACAGTCAAACGTTGCTGGTCTGACAAACAACCTTCGTGGCGTCTGGTAAGACAGGAGGAGTTAAGTAAGTTCCCATTGCAAGACCACCTGGGACCCGTTAAGGATCCCCACAGACCTCAGCGAATAATGATTCAGGAATTCCACGTCGTTAGGAAAACAGGAATCTGGGAACATTAGTCGATTAGAGAAAAATGTTTGCTTTGCATGGATGGAGCTTGTTAACGCACTTTGCATATCTCCTCACCATTAAAGTTTAGTTAATTTTTTGTATTTATTATATTTTTAAACCAAGATTCAAAAATGTGTGAAGACATTTGCCATCTGCTGCAGACGATGCTGGTAGAATGCAGACCTACAGTCAGACAAACAAAGGACGAATTGTTTCCATGTTTCATGTAAATGTTTGGGGTCTGACAAAGTTGCGACATGTTCTTCTGTATCGATGACTGTTAAACGAATAAACATCGAACATGGAGAATCAAATTTTAGGTTTAGGTTTGAAATGTAATCCAAAACTAAAGAAACACCTCCCCGCTCAAAAAAAAACAACAACACAAAAAACAAATAAAAAAAAAGACAAAAAAACAACAACAAACAAACAAAAAAACGGAAAAAACAAAGAAGAAAGAAAAAGAAACAGGGAGAGCTAGTCACCTCCACCGATGAGGCAAAATTATTTTAGGTCCCATGAATACTTTCCTTTGGAGCCAACATCGCAAGGTGTGAACTGAGCTGATGGTCAAGACACAGTTTGTCTGCCAAACCACTTTGGCTTCGGCTCAGATCACATGTTTCTTAACATACTCACTCTGCTCCTTCAATCCTTCCATTCGATGGTTTGGATTTGCAGCGCCCTCATCTTCCCTGGCTCATGCGGAGGTTCACCAAAAATTTCTTTTGTTTTCCGCCAAACTCCTTTCCCATTGCGACGATCATGACATTCGCAAGTCGCGAGTCTCGAACGACAGCCACACACGACTGCAAAATCTACAATAAACATAATTAAAAAATTATAGTAAAGTTTTTCTTAACTTGACAAATACAGACAAACATTTGACCACATTGGGCAAAGCTGATGTTTGAAGGTTTGTCCATATTTGTGCAGTTAAGACCAGAATTTCGATGTAGTCTGTCGAAAGAGAACTAACCATTACTCGAGATAGGGTTTGCCACAAAATAGTTTGAATAAGAAACTTACAATGTGAGATAAATGAGAGATTTATTCATAACTGTTCCCGACAGACAACATCAGGCTCGTCACAAATGCAGAGCTCTCAAGTCTGTATGAATTATTGATGGCGAGGAGGGGACTGTGGGAACCAGGGGCGCACTTTGCTCTCTTCACACGGAGGTATAAAGTGTCTTGATAGGTCACAGCTTCCTGTAACCGGAATAAGACTTTGAGAGCAAAATCTTTGAACTCAAGTGGAATCGGACGTTCAGACGTTCAGTGCAAAGTATTCAACTCGGTGTTTCATTCCTTCAATCACTCCATGTAATGCCTTCTTTACCCTTCACTCGAAAAGTGTGTTTTGACACGTGCTGCGAGGTTGTTAGTGGAGAAGTCGGTTATGTGTTTAGAGAAATGAAACCTCTTTACTCTGTGGTTCAGTTCCGGTGTTCCTGAGTCTAGAACCATTTTCCGTTGGTGATAGTAACCGTAGGATAAGTAACGTGACGAAGCAATGACGTGATGAGGGAGATAAGAAAGGAAAGAAGTCGAGCAACTAATGGATGAGCGGCGACGTGGAGGACGTCATGAGCAGCGACGTGCTTAGCGATGACGTGACAATGTCGTGATTACCTTAGCAAAGACGTAATTAGCAGCGACGTAATGTCAAGAGGGATGACGTTGCAATCAATGTCATCAAACCTGACATTTCCATTCACTGAACTCTGAGTGACGTCATTTCGGCGTTTTTTTTTTTTAAAAAAAACCTGGTGAACGCAGATGTGTGTTTGCCGTTACATCGGCGGAAAAGCCCCAAACTGTCTGTTTTTATTCGTTAAATCCTTTATTCACGCCAGAACGAGAAAAAATTCATAACACTTTCGAGAGTAAACGAGTGCATAAAATAGAAGACGTGTAGTAGAGACAGCTACAGCAGCAAGGGTTCAGTAAAAGTCTGACATCTGTCGTAAAGAAGATGCTAGCAGAACCCAAGATGTCTCTTCATTTTTGGGTGGGTGGTGCGGTGGGTGGCGTTACTCTGATGTGTTTCTGGTGTAGCTTACGCTGGACGCCATCGACTGAAGCAAAGAAAGATTTTTAGGGCAAAAAAAGCCGAAATTTAAAAGGATGCTGTATGATCTTGCCTCTTACACCAGTTGCATGGCTTTATTGCTGTTTGATATGTTTGATGCCACGTGTGGACGTTTCTCATCCGATGCTCTATTTATTTATTTCTTCTCTGTAAACAACTTTCAGAAACTTTCCGGGGTCTGTCGAACGGGTACACCAGCAGTTTAGCGAGAGAAATCTTGAAGTTGGGAGGATGTCATGTGGCTAAGGGAGAAGGACGGGGGCGAGCTGGTAGATGATTGGGTGAACATGAAGTGTTGATGGCGGTTTTTATTGTGTGGCATCTTTCGTATCTGAGGTGTACTTGTAAACATGCACGTGAGTTCGTGTGTGAAAAAAGAAATAGAGAAAGAGAGAAAAATGACTTTTATCTCATTTGAAAAGGCGCCTTTCAGACTTTTGCAAAAAATGAAGCTTAATCACGTCTACAAAGTATCATCAAAGAGCAAAAGTGATAAAAGTAAAAAAAAAAGTAAATGGTAAATAGCCATTTTTTCCATTTTTGGAATCCCGCAATGTCTTGTAAATTTTATTATGTTCGCACTTATCCATAAGAGCGACAGATAGTAAATTGTTTCTCGCCCGCACACTTATCTGTCCTTCAGACTGAACTGTCTCAATCTCATCATCTGTCTATTTGTTTCATCCGACGACTAGTACCGGTCAGCATAGATGGTGGTCAGCTGGTAGCAGTTAAAAAATGAATAAATAAAATGAATATGAGCGAAAGATAGCGAGAACGCAGGTGGGAAGTGGGTGGGAATGTTGATGGGGTAGATAAGCTATTTATTTATGTTTAATGAAATTATCATCAGCACGACTTCCGACACTTCGACACATGTTGTCCGAGGCAGCAACATGTTACTTTGACTTTCACTACGAGGCCCATGATCCTCCCTGCTTAAACCTGTCCTTCAGCAGCAACCTCCAGAGAAACAACACACAAGGCCAAGGAAATTGGATGGCGTCGGAAGATTGTTCAGGTTATGAATAATTTTCGTTGCCTTAGAAACGGTCTCTAGCCGCCATTTTGATGTTAAAAAAAAATAAAAAATAGGGTGAGGACACAGACGCACGAAGACACACACAAACTAAATGAGACATCATCTGTCAGATTGTCATCAACATCGATCCGCCGTGCTGACGTCACGGTTACCGGTTCATCGAAAAGTAGGTACTGGGTCAAAGTTCATGAGGTGACTCAATCCTGTCACTGCTTCCACTTTGACATCCTTCCTCAACCTCCGCTCATACATTCATCGGAAAAACAACAACCTCACCATGATTACAGACCTTCACATATATACACCCGATTAAGCACACCCCATGTACACCCCGCAAATGACCTACTTCAAGATATACCCCCGGGACCCAGGTACCATCCTCGTGTTTTCTTGCAATTTTCATACCCTACCTCCGTATTCTCCTGGCTGCGAGTAGTCTTGGAGATACACAGCCTGATAAGTTTTTGCCGTGCAGTTGTACTTGTTCAGAGTTAATTTCCCTTGAGATTACCCGGGTAGTCTACCTTGCTTGATGTAAGACAATGGTCACGGTCGTGCAACATTTATGTCGCTTGGTGTTCTGTGCGAAAGCGCCGTAAAAGAGAAAAGATTTAAAAGGCTAACTCACTTGATTATTTAGTTACTGTACACGGCTAACATCAAGAAATCACCAGGAAATTGGTTTCTGTTCTTTTTTATATCTATTTTTTTTCATTTGTTTAGCCAATAACCTTTGATTAAAAATTCCCAAAAGAGAACTCAAACTAAATTTTTTGAAGAAGACTTTTATTTTGACCTTCTCCGATCCTTTATCCTAAACGTGTACTTGAGCAGTTGGAATTGTTGCACCATCTTGGCCATGATGCAGCAACAAAAAGTTCGCTAGAAACTAGAAGTGGCATCAGCAAGCACCTTCCTCCCCTGCACCCTCCCACAGCCTCCCCGTGAGGTGGACGGACAGCAAGACGCACGTGCGTGAAATGGCGGAGGGCTTCAGACGTGCGCGAGGACGACAATGATGGATGCAGGAGGCGCGTGCGCTCCCCCATCCTGGTCCCTGTCAGCGATGCGGCGCATGAGGCTGGTGTACTGCACGAGATGGAGCGCCAGACGGTTGGTACAGCTTTGAGACAGTCTGGAGGAGCAGACGAAAGTTAGGAGTCTCCACGAACTTGTGAATCCAGACTCTGTCTGTGTGACTATGTTTGTCTGTCCTCCTATGTCAGTCAGTCCGTATGCTAGTCAGTGTGTACGCCTGCTTGGTCTTCTTTCCTCTAGTTTCTTTCCTTCCTGTCTGTGTAGATAATAGACTTGTATTATGCTCATGAACGCGACTTCCTATATATATATATCATACGGGCATCTGAGTCAAACGAGGTGTTAATACTGCATCTCATTGTTTGCCTGCAATACACGGAGAAGGAAACGTCATCGCTTTGAACTTCCTAACCACTTGAGAAATAAAGGGGAGGTAATGGGGAGAGTTACGGCCCCTGTCATGGCCGTGTACTCTCTCCTGCTTGTCAATCCCCTCGCTGAATCAAATAATTAGAAAAACCCTCAGATAAAGCTGATAAAAATTATGAAAGCGGTCTGTTCTTTCGCAAAAAAAAAAAAAAAAAAAAAAAAAAAATCCTTTTCAGGGTTGAAAGTTGTTTGTTAAGCGCTGGACTTTTCTCGACAGAACGACGGCTTGAGAGTAAGCCAAGCTAAGCGCAGCAATTACGGGTGACTTAAAATGTAAGTAAACAGCGTGCTTGCACTGGGCTTGACCCTCCTCAACTCTTTCTCTCCAACGGCGGCTGGCCTTCACATGTTTCTGCTTAACGAAGCTGCTTATGGCACGTCGGGATGTGAGTTATCGTCTTCTTTAAACAACACGATAATCATGACTGACGATAACAATGATGTTGACAACAATGGCGATAAGGACGACGATGCTGATGGCGATAAGGAACTTAATGATCGCTGAATATATTTTCAAGAGGAGGTTCATCGATTCACTAATCAGGCAACCGACCTCACTGGCAACAGCAGGGAGGAGGGAAGGTAGTGGACCCCCTTCCTTCGAATCGACCAAAATTTTTTTTCTGAAATCGTGAATAGTTTTCATTTTCAGCATGAGCTATTCAAACATCCAGGACGTGACCTGAAGGGCGGCCATGATTAGCGCTGGCCGTCTCCATTACTCCCAGAATTCCATTGCAAGACGTCATCCCGGACATGCACCTCCACGAATCAGGCAGTAACCAGGGTATGTAGTCTCGCGAGATCCGAGAAGATAAACGGAAATGGAAATCCTTTTGTCGGTTTCTCGACGACTGCCTTTATACTTTAACGATATGTTTACCTGTTCCTAGTGACACACATCAGACACACCTGTCAGTCCACTTAGTGCGTCAGCACGGCCAGTAAAATATCCAAGTACGCAAGTGTGATGACACATAAATCTAGTAAAATATGTTCAATTCAAGAGGAATAGCTTCCCTAATTCTTGTCTTGTATCAGTTGTTCTTTTACGAGTTAAAGAAGTAGATGTTTATTATGATATTTGTTTATTTTTATTGTATAGTGCGATAGATAGTTCGATAGCTAGCTAGATAGGAACGTGAAAGAGATGGGGTGGGTGGAATTGAGAGGTTGATTGTTTATTCAAGGGTCGTAGAAGGGGAGCAAACAACAATGAAAATACAATGTTACATTTACTAGTACAAAGAAATAAAAATACAATTAGGTAATAACATTGATTAGTCTGTAGATTTTTCTAACTTAAAATGTATAAAAAAGGATACAATGACAGGTTCTTGACAATCATTTTATTGGTTGAAGACAATAGGAAACTCATTTTACAAGTGTTTGAATTTAATTTTCTAATGTAGGCCTGAGCAACAAAGTTAACTTCATGTTCCTCACATTTGACACTATGGACAAACTATCAACCCTTATCCTGCTCACATGAAGTGGGAAAGAGAGAGGGATGTGGAAGAAAGAGATAAATATAAACAGAGAAATAAATAAGTGGATCCTAAGGAGACTAAAGTGATGTTTTAAGAGAGAGATAGAAGTATTTTCTAGATAGATAGGGAAGGAGAAGATGGATACAGAGGAAGAGATGAAGAAGAAAGAGATGGGGAAAAAAGAGAGGCGGGGATAGAGAAGGTGATGATAAAGAAAGAAAGAATCATGGAAAGAGTGATTTTTCAGACCCAGACGATAGAGAGAAGGGAGTGGGATGCTGGGAGGCCGCCCAACTCGCGATATTTATAACTAAAATCCCGCCCCAGCATCGATTCCACCACCGACATCAATTCTCCGGATATCAATAAGTTGCCAATGGGTAACAAAGTGCCTGAGCCACAGGAGCCAGAGGAGCCACCTAGAGCTGAATTTATAGACAGCAAATTTCCGTTAGGACGTGCATGCAGCTCTTCTATCGCCCCGAAACTCCAGGTCGTAGCTTTTCTTGTGGAAGAGCAATGACATGGCGATATTGGGAGTTCTGGAATATGACCACTTCAAACGGCGGCTTTGCTATACCTCTCTTCTGCGCATGCGTGGACCGATCTTTGGCCAGGCGTATACAGATTTAAATAAGACGATGAGCTGGTGTTTTACTGAGTAGTTTGGAAGATGACTAACTTTGAATATCTTTTTTGTTTCATCATCATCATCGTTGCGAAGGTCAACCTTGTACTGCCTAAAATCACTAGAAACCAAAAGGATAACAATCAGGACAGGGAATTAATTATAGAATAATTATCTCCTCAACTCAGCGTGGGCTACCAAGATGGTACAGCATACTCCTTGGTCTCGGTAATCAAACACCATATGACCTGATATATCTGTTAGGCCTAAGTGTTGACTCTCAGACCCGTCCTTCTTCGACACAGCGAAATGTAAACAACATGGCACTTGACACGAAATAAACTGAGAAGAGACAAGAGTCGTGGATGCTGCAGGAAATGAATGTCTCCCATCGCTGCCACAACCAGACTCTAAGTACCCGACCTCGTCAAGGATGCTTCACCATTGTCAGAGTGATTCCCTTTATGTCCTGGAAGGGGGAGTAGGGGTGGAGGTCTCTATATCTTTACCTTTCACCTGTTAATTAGTATTTTAAGACCTGGCGCTGTCACTCTACCGAGGACTGTAAATACGAACTATATTCTAACAACTATGAGCATATATATTCTGTTTGCATTCTCACAGCTTCGACACCTTCAGGGCGTTTCGTGGGTGGGAATAAGTGAATCCATTATTAATCACAGGAAACGACACTAGCGCCGCCACACTTCCTGGGGAATCAATGGCGGAAACTATGGGATTATACAAGAACTGGCAAAGCTTGCTACAATTCTGACACCAGATAGTAATAGTCTTCCCCTTCAATACGTTCCTCTTCCGTTCCTCATCTTTCTGCAGCACGTCGCAAGCCGCCGACCGGAAGTGATGATCAACTTCCCTGCAGGCCGCCAGCAGCAGACGATGATCCAAGGATTACATCCAACAAAATGGCGTCGCCGAAAAGTCCCGAGGATGCGCTGAGTGCGTGTGAGCAGAAGAAGAATGTTAAAAAAGCTGACTGTGAGAGCAGAAAGTTCCTGTCATCAAGAAAACATTCCGGTAAGCGCTGTAAAGCCGAACTGGAAAAAAAAGTTCTAGAACTATTTCTACTTTGTTTTGGAATGTACAGAACTTTTAGGTACAAACCCAACGAGAGAGTTCTAAAAGTGAAAATGGAAACTTTCTATCCTATGACTTATTGGAAAATACTTTTCAACTTGTTTGTTTCTCTTTGTAAACTGTTGGCGCCCACAACTTTGTGTGTCAGTGCCATGTCATAACAACTCTTCTTTCACCACCTCATCGGGCTTGTAGTAAATCGTTTTTCTAGCCATCCTTTTTTAAATACCGCCAACATCAGAGAAGAAGCAAAAGGTTTCTTTCTTGGGAGACAAAATTTGCAGTTTGGAAGCAAACGCTCCTTCTTTGATGAAGCGACTGATAACACATTGGTTAGGTTAAGCCTTGACAATGATGGATGCCATGGGGCTCCGCATGCAGGTCAGCTTAGGAAGCCATCGACTTGCCGACATTTGTGGAGGTTAGTTCTCAGCAGCGACACCTTCCGACTGGGGAAGAAGAGCTCCAAGGATGGCGTTTATTGGAACAAGAAACTAGAGAGTGGTGTAGTGCAACCGGGTTTGTGTGCTCATGGGATTTAGGTACTCATCGAGGGTTCTTGCTCCCCTCATCTCTCTCTTTTCTCCCACTTTTCTCTCTGTGCTTGTGTGAGGGTGGGCAGAGGGCAGAGGGCAGAGGGCAGAGGGCAGGGTGTACATGCGTCGCTTTAGCACGAAACAGTCAAGTTGGTGACAGAAGTGGGTTCATTACCTTAATTCCTTCATTTCTTCAAGGAGCTCTTGTGATACTGTGTTATAATAATAATAATAATAATAATAATAATAATAATAATAATAATAATAATAAAAATAATAAAATAAATGATAATGTATCAATCTTCTGTTATATCCTCCCTTCATGTTCATAAAAGAACGTTTGACTGTCTATCCTTGCTACACATGTCTACAGCTGCTATAGTCAGTATAGACACTTCTTGAATTTACAAGACTTTTGTTTGCTGCTCAACTTTATTTTGTCGCTCTGGGGGTAATCGTTAGGTTTCTTTGTGATTATAGATAACAACGGAGATGAACAACCGATGGGAATTGTTTTTGTTTGCTTATGTAATCTCTAAATCTTGGAGTGTTAGAAGTACTCAGTTACCTTCAACACCATCTTCACTGTAAACAATGCAGCATTTGCAACGGACAAAGAGTGAGAAGATCCCTAATGAGCATGGAAAAGATAATGAGAGAATGATATATGGACTGTGTAAAATCATGCAGTATAAATAATTACTGTATGCACTGTGTGCTTTGTGAAAAGCGTATGGACTGTCTACACTGTCTACCCGCTCTACTTCGCATCTAGAAGAGAGGTTGAAGTAGTCTGCAGGTGCCTGGACGTGTTAGGGCCGCTGGAATGTTTTTGCAGATGCGAAGCTGCCATTTTTACTACCAGGATGCCAGACTTACTTCGTGTGGGTCTATCCTCTCTTTCGTGCAATTCCCTCTGAAATTTCTGTCGAGTACTGCTTGTTGGTGTCTTTGTTTGGGCCAGACAGAATTATTTTCCATCGAGGGACCGGCGATAATCGCATCCAAACCAGAGAATTCATGAACAGCTAACTTGACGCTAACTAAATTGAGATAAGAGCAGTAAAGACTGGCAATGAAGGTCTGTGGTAGGGAAGGTAACTGCCACCCGTAGCTTGGAGGACTTTACAACAGGTATACACACCGTGCCTTGCTGCCCCTCCACGTGCGATAAGCACAGAGCAGCGTGGAGCACTGACCTCGGGGGAGATAAGATGCCAAGACGAGGACTGAGCATGATAAGTGTGAGTCACGTGCTGGTGTAAACCAACCCCTATCGTGCTTCATTCATTCCTATACTTAGCTACATGGGCTGGCAGAGAGAGAGAGATGAAATAGTGGACAGAAAAAAAGATTGAAGAGAATGAGGAAACAGGAGGAATATAAAAAACAAGAGAGAGAGAGAAAGAATCGAATACTTAATCCTATATGGCCGTGCCGCCTTTGAAGAGAGAAAGTATATGAATGTAAAATCAATAATACCATTATATAATATTGTGATGAGAGGGGAGAGAGAGAGAGAGACAAAGACGAGAACTGAGATAAAATGGAAGAAAGAGGAGATACAGAAAAAGAGAGAGAGGGAGGGTAGAAAAAAATTGAGAAAGCCTAGAAGGGATGACAAAGAAAAGAGAAAGAGGCAGAAAAAAGGAAGAATTGAGAGAAAAAGGAGAGAGTTAGAGATGGGGGGAATAGGGTACAGAGACAGTAAAAAGAGAGAGGAGTAGGAAGCGGGGTGAGTCGGGGTTGGGGGAGAAGGTGGGAGTTAACTCTCCTAACCCCCGGAGGTTGTTTCTGCCTCTTGCACACGTACAAATGAAGCCATTCCATTTCAAGATCACGTAAAGAACGACCAATGGAGGGTCGTTGAAGCTTCCTGCCCGGGGTTCTCATGAAGCCCGCGCTTGTTTTTTTACTTCTTGCCAGATAAGTGTCATAGCACGTGTCATCGCACGTGTCACAACATGGCGGCTTCCGGTTTGTGGCTTGCATTGACCGCTCCTTACCTTCAGTAGACGTGACGCCACACGCCGATTAAACTAATAAAACAGAGGTTTTGCAGACGTCTAAATGCAACTTTTATCACTTTTATTACTCTTCTTCTTCTTCTTCTTCTTCTTCTTCTTTCTTCTTCTTCTTCTTCTTCTTCTTCTTCTTCTTCTTCTTCTTCTTCTTCTTCTTCTTCTCCTCTCAGAAGTTAAGAATGTTTTTCTATTTTAGGGCAAGACTTACATAAAAAAAAATTGACTCACTTGCCCTACCACCATAGATAATAAAGAATGTTAATTGTCATCGTCACTCTGGTAAATAAAGCATTGCCATTATCAATTATCGTATGATCGTCTTTGTCTCTCTCTCCCTCTCTCATTTAAAAAACCCTTCCTCCCTGACAAACGCCATTTTGTAAGTTTTCACGTCACAGCACAACTTACGCCACACATTGCGTCACGAGCAAGTCCTTGACGTCATACCTTACATCACTGTGAGTTTGACGTATTGGATGGTTGCCATGCCTCTGAAGCACGGACACACGGAGAGCACTTAGAGAAATTGCACTGAGAGGAGGGTAGAAAATGAATTCCTCCTTCTCCTTCTCCTCCTTCTCCTTCCCCTTCTCCTTCTCAGGCGCTGAGCGGTATCCTGTGCCAAGCGATTACTCCCTGCAGCTTGCTAATGATTTTCGCATAATTCTCTCTGGAGAACTAGTTGCGGTTCTCCAGCAGATCTTTGACGCGATTTGTGGACAGAGATGTGGGAGGATGTTTATCACAAGAAATCTCTTTGAAACTCCTCCTCGTGCCCACAGCTTCGCGGAGTCACTTTGCTGGAACTGCGCAAGTCACAACCTTGTTCATCCACCATCACGCTACCTTTCCCTCACTCCCTTCCACAACTATCCCACCGCACATACCCAAAAAAAAAAAAATAAATAAAAAAAAAAACTTTTTTTTTTCGTTGTTGAAATCGAAGACAGAAATGAAAATGAATCTGTGATGTAACGACAAAAGAGTTCCAGCATAAAATCTTGAGAGCGAAAAAGCATGTAACGAGGCTTTGAATTCCACGCACTCCTTCTCATGAAAGACAGATTGTCAAGCTATTCCCAGTAAACTCAAATTTTACGAGGAGGTGAATCCGGCCCGCGTTTACTGGGAATTCCTTTTTCTCTCCTTTTTCTCTTTTTTTTTTTTAATTCTTTTTGTTTCAGTCCGTCCCCCCTTCACCTGGAGTCTTAATGACTTTCTATATCTGGGGTGGGCACCCCAACCTGCGAGTCTTCTCGCAGACGAGGGTCATGAAAGGCGGTTGCTTGTGTAAACATCAGCCTCTTTGATGCGACGGTTCTGGACTGGGTCACGTGATACCAGGAGACTTTATACACAACTTTGCTGACGAACTGCCGACTGTTTTGTTTTGCTAGCTGTTGCAAGCCAGTGACATTCTGTAAATATTGTGTGTTTGTATCTGCGCCGTATCTAGATTAGGGTTCACCTTTTAAACTGCAGATCTTCGTGTAGTTTGTCTGGGTCTGCTTGTTCTTGACTTCTGTGGGTTGTTTTTGAGTGAAGTTTTGTTTGCAGCCCTGTCTTGTTTAATGTCAAATGTGTATGTGTGAGAGAGAGAAAGAAAGAGAGAGAAACAGAGAGAGAAAGATTAAGAGGGAAGATTCAAAGGAGGAAGGAATGCGAAGTGAACTATTAGTGAGAGCTAGAAAACACGCACATACAAAGAAGCGAAAGAACACGATGGAAAGAAAAGAGAACAATTAAAAACCAATTAGATGTTTAGGTTCTTGGCATATAGCCATGGCGTAAAACCCTTGCGTTTATCATACTTTATTCCAAAATAATCTCACATCATCATTTTCATCATCATCATCATTACACAGTAGTACAAATCTTTCAATATGTCCATTAATCTCACCTTGTCTCTACTTCATCTTTTCATTCCCTCCTGTATCCAAATATTTAAACACGGATTGTAACCAAACACACACACACACACACGTGTATCCCGAGAGACTCACTCATCAAGATCAAACAATTCCTACCAACCCACTTCCACAAAGCCAAGTCACACAGACAGGTGCCAGGTCATTGATACACATCAGAGTGGGGGATCGTTTTTCACCGTGCGCACAATCATTACCCTAGAGGCCTGTGGGTAAACGGCTTTCATACCTCAGGGTTAGCCTCTGTGGTTTGTTCTGTTTACAGAGTTTCCCAAACGTAGGTGGCAGCGCTTAGAGAAGACATATCCTGCAATCAGACCCAGAAGAACTGGAGAGTATTTGTGGTCATGTTATGAAGAATGCAAATGATTTGTTTATAGAGGTTACACAGTCAGCAACACACGGTGCACCCTCACATTTCAGGGTATGCCAGCTACTGCTGCGTGATTCGTAGAAACTCTTAACCGTTTTCTACACAAGTACACCAAGTTCTGATTTTAATTAATGAATTTAATTCCGTTTCTAATATACGCACTTACAAAATTTAGATGGGTCAATTAGTTCGTTGTAGGTTGCAGAGTTCGTTAAGGAACTGTGTGTCCATCTTTGCATTCAACATTGTAAATAGTCATTAACGTTGCCATGAATAACATTTGTTCACCAAACCTACGTTTTTCCAAAAAAAAAAAAATTCCCCCTGATGGAAATTAACTGATTTTTTCATGTCTAGATCAACGATAAGACATTAAACAGACATAGACATATTGCCAGTAGACTGTACATCCTGATCATACTTTGTTCACCTGAAAGACTGAACTTCAGAAGGAACAAGATTAATGGAGCGCCCGAAGCGTCTCACATCACGACAAATCCAGGGTCACGCAGTAAATCGTGCAGAACAACAAAGGACACCGATGACCTAATTACAGGTGAGCGATCCTCTTACAGGTGGAACGTGCTGCAGCAACCGCCGCTGTCCGGCAACTGCCGCGTGCTGCACCGGACGCTGTGGTGAAGATTGGAATCTTTTGGCATCAGGACAGGACAGCCCAACACACACACATAGACTTGCAAACACACACACGCATGAACATATATACACGCTCGCACACACACACACGGGATCTGTGGTTGCCATGATGTGGTCCACCCGACTTTGCGTGTCAAGCAGTGAAGACAAGTCGGGTGGACTGGGTTAGTCACGTCACCACTGTGGCCGTTGTCAATATTTGTTTGTAGTCATGGGGCCAAGCTTTACACCCGGATGTAAACATTTGCCCGGGGGCATTGGGGGAGGGAACGCTTGTTTGGAGATAAAAAGATATATTATTCTTCCAACCTCTCACCGGTATTGAGATGTTCAAAAGTCAGTTATCGGCATTCATATAATTAAAAACCTCTATTACATCAAATATATACATCACTGATTGCCTCACTCACTCGTTATATCTCTCTTGCACATTTTTATATGGAAAACGAGAAGAATAGATATTATACTATAGATATTATAATATAGATATTAATCAAGAAGTAGAGATATTAATCAAGAAGTAGAGATATTAGGTGAGAAGTATAGCTACAAAACAAAACCTAAAGTACAGATAATCAGCTAGAAGTATAGACATTAAGCAGAAGTAGAGATGCTCAGTCACTTGCTACTGAAGATTAATTACATCTGTGAAGCTCATCAATAATGGGTTCAAACCTACACAGTTCTGTGAACCATGATGTAATGCTCCTTGATTGATTTTTGCGTCCATCAACAATTCATGAGATTTCTCCCATCGGTTTGCTTGGGTAAACCTGTAATATTATGTTTCTCATGCCCGACTCTAGCCTTCCTCCCTGCGAGTCACACCGCAAAATGGCGCCAACGGCTCAAGAGATTATATACATATATAAGGGGGTGGGGATGAGGGTGGAGAGTGGGGGAGAGGGGAAGGGAACAGCAGATCGATCTTGCCCCAGACAGCACTTATCTTTCTGACAATTTGTCGGCACCACATTCAATCACGCAGGAAGAGAAAACTCTTCAGCCATGAATTTGCTACTTGTGTATCTACTGTCTTCAGCCTCCTTCGCTGCCTGGATGGATACACCTCGTGACATCCAGGGAGCCGTCAGCATTCTTTTGAAGGAAGAACATCTCGATGTTTGGTGTAGCAGAGACTGAACACTACTCAGCAGCCGTGAACAGACAACGAAGAGGCATTGACTGGAGTGAGGTAGGGAGAGGTGGTTGGGTGGGGATGGGGTGGAGATGGGATGGAGATGGGGTGGAGATGGGGTGGGGATAGGGTGGAGATGGGGTGGAGATGGGGTGGGGACGGGGACCGCATCATAATGCCATGGCAGCAATGTAAGCTTTAAAAAGCTGTGCGCTCAAATTAAAAATAATTTGTTTTGTTTAATAACCGTGTCGTGGAAACTGGTCCATTTGCTGCTTCATGCTTCGCTGGGCAAGAAGAAATATTAGTAAAGGCTGCCAATGTGGTTGTTGGCATGCTTCATCGGAGAAGAAAACAATATTTGAAAATGAAAAAAGTTGAAAAAAAAATGTAAACAAATGGTAAGAGAGTAAGGAGATGAAGATAACAATGACGATGACGATAATAATAAAAAAAGGCGGCTTTTTGAAAATAAATTGGAAGCCACTTCTCTCTACATGCTTAAAGGGAAAGGCAAGTTAAACTAGAAAGTTGAGTTTAAATAATATATATACATAAAACACTTTTTTGAAATATTTCCGATTTCAGTTTCGGATTGCAAAAGAATTGTTTACTTGCAATCGTTTCTGGCACAGCTACAGGAAGGTTCATGAATACCACGAGTTTTTCAGACCGCAGACATTAGCATCTGTCGAAATTCTGCTTCCTGTTCAACCAGTCTCAACGCAAGTGTTCCAGAAGGAGGTTCTTTCAGTTTTGCAATGACATTCATCATTCAAACTGAAAGTGAGCGCGAAGGTGCGGAAGAAGTCCAAACATGGCGGCCACGGTGCACCGACCAGACCTGTGCTTTTCGACGAGAATTTAAGTGAAAGGTTCTTTGGAAACCAAATATTTAAACAGGAAACGATTCAACTGGTTCTCTATCATTTAAGTTTCATTTGCTATCTGAC
The DNA here is from genome assembly GCF_003073045.1 of Pomacea canaliculata. Lineage (NCBI taxonomy): Eukaryota > Metazoa > Mollusca > Gastropoda > Architaenioglossa > Ampullariidae > Pomacea > Pomacea canaliculata. Next base: position 25,518,373 of record NC_037595.1, on the reverse strand, counting down.
TGGAGTGTTCATTGACAGGAAAATTCGAGTGAAATGATAGGTTGAGTTTAAATTATGTATGCTGACCTCCTGACTCAGGGATTTACACGAACTGTTTATTTACAATCATGATTAAAAGGCAGCTGCTGCTAGGTCTCGTAGACTGCCATGCTTCATATTATAATATAAAACAACTCTGACCTGATTCACAAAAGGTACCACGTGACCGGAAAGGAATTCTGTGTCACGCTAATGTCTTCACTGTGGTCCGGGTGGCGCAGCGGTTAGCGTTTTACTGTCAGCAAGGGTCACGCACTGCCGAGTAAAAATTCTACTAAGTGCAGTTCTTTAAGAAAGACAAGACGAATAATAGAGAGAGAAAGGAACAAAAAGTAAAGATTTTGGCTTCTGCTATAAAGTACTGAATCCTCCTCATGTTTATCAGGCGCGCAGAGTAACAAACTTGATTCACTCACTCATCTGACATTGTAGTGAATTAGCGTCAGAAAAAAGTACTTGGCTGACTCATCTAACATGATTATCTGAAACCGAGCCAGACAACCCTCCCCTCCGAAAAACAAAAATTCCCCGAGATCCTTCACTCACACACACACCATCACCCTAGGACACACTTCCGCACAGCGAGCACTCGGCGCACCGCCGTCAGATATCAGACGTCACGCGCACAAGTCACGTCTGCTGCAGATCGCTTACCGCTTTTTATTTGGTATTTCTCTGGTTTCAGGTTTATCCCTGTTTGATTTCTGTGTAGCCCTTTTTTTTATACCTCCCTTGCAACTCAGGTTCATTCCAGCGTTTGCCTTTCATTTAGACGCTGCCCTATTTTAGGTTAAGTCTTGCTTCTAAGTTTATTTGTTTGTCGTTTTTTTCCCTATTTCAAGAATATTCCTGTCTTTATTTTATGTTTGGCAGTTCTCCTAGTCTGTGTATTGGGAATACTTTGTCTTAATATCATCTCTCCATTGCGCACAAAACTTCACATCAAACCAAACTTTAAAGGATGACTCTGGGACAAATGGAATAGAAAAGAAAATTGGAGAGAAATATTAAAAAAAGAGAAACTCATAAGAAGAAAAGATCCTGAAGGCATGGTAGATAATTTCTGGAGACTTCCAGATAAATTTGAGTATTGCAAAATGTCATTGCGACCACACTCCAGACTATTTTACACCTGTCTGTGACTCTCTGTGTTCAAACATCTCGAATTTAACGCTCGTCAGGATCAAATTTAAAACCTCGTATTGACAAGCCTGACATTAAATGTGTTTCTTTTTTAAACAAACGGCCGTTATCCTGGCTGTGTTTGATTAGCCAATCTTGAGCAAGGCGCTCTACGATTTGTTCTGTGTTTTAGTTGACACGTAGAGGTCAGTGACGACGTTGCAGTCACGTGCAGTCGTTAGGGTGATCACCGAGAGTGCTTTACTGCGGTGCTTCATGGAGATGAGATGGAAATGTTCGCTTTGAGACCACCCTTCCCCCCGTTTTCAGTTTCCTGAACAATCGTTAACATGTTCTTTTGTGTGTGAAGACAATGTCATCGACTCGTATGGCGGTTGTAATGGAGTCCATTAGAATAAAACCTCATTGACCGAGCACGCGCCGCAAGCTCTTTTTTCCACACCATTTGAGATGGTTTTTATTTCATTACACAATGAAATCATACGAATACACATGAAAAGAACTCCACATACACATAACATAATCACTTTTACCAGCAAAACAAACCAAGTCACACAATGGCGCACACTTTCTTGTCCACCTCTCGTCAATGTAACAGCACTGCTCAGTATGACATTGATGATCAACGATAATTAATGATCAAGGAAGATCAAGATATATCGAAAGTGATTAAAGGAAGATCGGGAGAAGTCGGTGAAGATCAGTAATGTTTAGTGACGATGAGATGGTGTCGGCAGGATTAGACGGTTCAGCGCTGATCGGGTGTCCTGGGGTTCAGATCTCGTCTCAGGCACGCTTTCTTTTCACTGCATGTGGGACCTCCTACTTCGATGTGATAAAGTTTCAGCTGCTGGGTAGGAGTTATAAACACACACACAATGAAGTAAACAGAATTTTGCCCAAGTTATAAAAGATCTTTACAGAATGTAGTTCCCGTGAACAAGAAGCAAGATTGTGAACATGCAAACAAAACTGTGAGGGAAACACACAAACAAAATTGTCCAGATTGCATGCAAGCGAAATCGTACTTGTGAAAACGTAAACAAACGTACATTGAAAAACGAAAACCAAATTTAACTTACAGACATGCAAATAATTTGCACAGAAGAGCACTTAAATCAAATTGTACTTTGTACAGGTAAACAAGCAAACAAAATTCTACAGGTGAAACAACAGAGGGATCAAACTGTATACAAAATTGTACTGTGAACACGCAAAAATCTTAAACAGAGCCACAGGTAAAAAAAAAATTGAACAGGTGAACACCAAATCCAAACTGAAGACGGACGACATGATGATGGATGGACGGGCGGGTATGGTAGGGAGGCTCGACTCCAGCACCGAGGCGCAGAAAGATACAAAGTCGTCAACCTCCCGATAGCGAAGGGAGAGAAGCCGCCTCTCTTTTTTTTTTTTCTTGTAATCTTTTCCAGTTCCCTTCTCCTCATCTCTGGAATCAGCCGCGATGCAGGGATGGAATCTTATCTGCCGCCACACGCAATTTCAAGGCATGCTGATAGGCTGTGGGCGCGCAATTCCTGCCACTGATGGAAAATTCAGTTTGATACGCCGAGACCCCTACACTTCATTCATTGTAGGAAACCAGGTGTGCAGAAATTGAGGGATGGGTGGGGAGGGGGAAGATAGAGAGAAAGAGAGAGAGACGGTAAAAAAAAATCCTCCTCCAAAACGGGACTAAACTACGTTAGACCATGAAGTCGTTGCCTAGCGACTGTGGAGAAAAAAAAAGTTGCTGGTGTTGGTATCTAGTCCCAGGAGCCATGTTCCAGTTCAGAACTGTGTGTTGGTCTCCAGAAAGAGTTCTTCAGCTTTTGCTGTGTCTACAGGCAGCAGAAGTGCACTTCAGAAAGGCAGGAGGGAAATACCAACCCTCCCCCCCGCCACCTCCAAAACAAAAACAAAACAAAAACAGAAATGGACGGGTGAGCTGTTCTACACATGTTCCGCACGAGAGGAATTTGGTGGCTTGTACTTTATGACCAAGAGCAGCTTGTGGTTGTATGCATGGTCTGTGCTGTGTGAAGCTTTCATGTTTGGGATTCATAAGTGAGCATTTGTGAGTGTGTTTGGTGTTGGACGAGTTGTGAGATACATGGTTTGCACAGGATACGAAATATTTTGAACGGTTGATTAATGAGTGAGGAGGAGCCACGTATTTTGTTTCTCAATCAGATGAGGTTTTCTAGTGAGGCTTGCTTGATTCTCTTGGTTCAGACAAAAAAGATAAAAAGGAAAAAAAAGAAGAAAAGAGGACAGAAAGGAAGGGATAAAGGGGTAAAGAAGGAAGGAAAGAAAGAATGGAAAGAAGAAAGGAATAACAGAAGAAAGGAATAACAGAAGAAAGAACGAAAGAAAGAAATAAAGGAAATGTATGGATAAAGAAAGGAATTTAGGAAAAGAAAAAAAGAAAGGGGTAAAAAAAAGAAGAAACGAGGATAGGAACGGTGAAAGAAATGGAGCGAAGAAAGGAAGTGAAAAACAGGGAAAAGAAACAGAAACAAGAAAGAAAAGATAAAGTAAAGAGACCACAAAAAAAGGTTTGGAGAGGTGGGGTGTTATCTATAGACAAATTTCTTTTCCCGATCTTCCCAATCTCCTTTGTAAGGACAGAGTTGTCTTCTCCCAATCGATTCTCTCCCTGCTTCTTCCTCCATCTTATCTTTTCGCTTAGTCTTCAACGGCTCTGGCATCGGCATACTACACTCGACTGCCAAGCCACAGCTTTTTGAGCGCCATGTATTTATTTGTTAAACGTGGGTACAGACTTGGCCTTTCCTAAAAGCTCTGTGGCGCTCTTTCATTCCTTCTATCACCCACAATGGATCTTCCGGTGCTGAGGCTGGACAGGACAGGGTGCAAGAAAGCTGACTTTTTTTTCTTTCTATATCTCTCTGGAACTACCAGTAACACGACCAGCTCTCTCAGTCTAAATCCTGTTAATGACTCTACAGCTTATTTGATAAAAAAAAATAATGTGCATTTATACCCTACTTCCACCCAAACAGCATGTAAACACGATCATTTTAACCATAAAACCCATCATCAAATATTATAATCGTAGAGGATGAGGAAAACATTCAAACCAAGACCGGGTATGATTGGACTCAAATTGTAAACAAACTCAGAAAATATAAGCCAGACAAAAGAAGTTATTGGGGGTGGGAGGGCGGGTAAAGTGTTAAAGGTGAAGCGAACTTGGACGGGCAGCAGACGATCGGGATGAGAAATGCACCCAGCAAGATACTCGTATCTAGAAAATTCCCATTTCCAGCGATCAGGTGACGGGATGTAGCAGGTCTGTGGGCAGATGTATGGCTGATGTACTGGCGGCGTCTGTAGGACGAGGGAGACGATAAGGAGAAGACTATTCAATGAACGGCAAGGGGTTTGTCAACTAAGGGCCTGAGTTTGATATGATTGTTTTGTCTTTTTTTCCCCAGCGAGAAGTAAGAACTTTGATTATTCAGTATCGAGAAAAGGTATTTTTCGAGGGTTTTTTATCTGCAAGGGATGAACAGACGAAGATCAAACTTCTGGCTTTTTTGTTGTTGTTGGTTTTGTTTTCGTGGGGTTTTTTTTGTGGTTCAGAGAAATGCGTTGGACGGCATGGTTGACTGATGTTCAGACAGCAAAGGATGATGAATCTCCCATCCCCAGCTTTTCAACTCGCGTATTTCTGGCGCAGACAAGTTTGGTCGACAGCGTGCACGTGATCAAAGAAGCATTTCTCTCAACACGAGAGACCGGCGTCTCTCCGGCGACCCAGAAAGTTGTGAGGTCGTTGTACAAGGTTTCCAAGACTGGCAGTTATGCAAGAAAAACATGTTGATCTCTGTGGACTGTGTACCCAGTGGACTCCGTATCCTATCTCTGGCGGTGCCGAGAGAAACATCTGAAAGAAAACTGACAAATCTTAAAAGAATTTTTAATTCTTTTTTGTTCACGTCCTCTTATGTGTGTAACTGGACACGAAATTATTTTCCCAAATCCCTGGGGAACATAAGGTCTTAGCCTATCAAAATTATAATTATAATATGTAGGAATAATTGAACAGTGTCTATTTTTCTACAGCTTCGATGAAACTGTTGTAGCACAGAGATAGGAACGGGGATTGTATCTAACAATCCAAAGCTGGCGGGGAGGGGTTCAACCCTTGTTTTGTCGTCTTTTGTACATGTGGTAATGTTTTTATTTATTTAATATTTCTGTTCTTGAGATCTTTCGAGATATAGCTACTGCATGAGTTAGGTTTATAGTTTGCATTCACATACCCTGTTAGTACTACCCTGAAGAGCGTGGCATGATCCATACTGATGTCCAACAGACCAACGAGTCCAGGCTGAAAGCTTGCTGCCAATCTCGATCCATCACTTCCAAAGGTTTACAGGCAATATGAAGATCAGCTTCTGGATCACGAAAGTCTGGTGAAAGAAGTCTTTTACTGGCATCCCAGCGCAGACAGGAGTCGATCCCGGAAGGACTCTTACCGTGAGGTCTATAGTGGCATCACTCTCAGCGCCTCTGCGCATGTCAAGAGCTGAATAAAGAGTCCACGGACTAGAAAAAGGTTTTACGGACATCTAGGGAGACCACAAAAAGTCGTCCTCTCTTGGCAGCACAGATCCTTACTCTGGAAGGTTGGGAGGGGGGTTTCAATAGAAAGGAGGACCTCAAGACATCAACAGGCCCCTAATTCTTTTTTCGGTAAAACTCCTCTTTTGTGTCGGAATCTCCTCCAACGGAGGTCACAGGGAAAGCTGTGCGTGTCAATGGAGAAAGTTTGACATGGGTGACGCTGGTGCTAGCCAGCCATTAATAAATCCCTGGAATCTCCTGAATGTCAAAGGTGAGAAGCAGCCCGTGCTGTCAGCCCCCGACACTTTCACACCAGATGTGGAATTTAAAGAGACTTTAAAAAAAAAACCTCCAAGTAAATGGAGATTCTATGGTCTCAGCGTTGTCCCACATGCTCTTCATTCTCCCGAGACCTAAAGGGTTAGCCTGCAATGAGTGCACAGACTTCCAAACAGGTTCTTAAAGCTAACAAAAGAACAAATAGACTTCATGACAAGGCAAGGATACAGAGAATCAGTCCAGTCGCTTGAAACAACCCGCAAATGGGACTTTTCAAATCCGATTTTCTTGATGCAAGGGTTTGAAGTTGGGGAAGGTAGTGGAGGTAGCCATACCTTACCCATGGTATTCATTACTGAATGAGTTCTTGTGAATGTGAATGTGTGTGCGTGTGTGTGTTTGTGTGTGTGTGTGCATTCGAGTGAGTGCAGGAGCTGGGCTTCGTGCTGTTTACTAAAGCTGCTACAAACAAGAGCACACAGACACATCTGCGAAGAGAAACAGCTTCAAGCCTCCAAAATTAAAGACTTCCTGCCTCGTTATAGGGAAGGCAGCAGACAACATTACACTCCCCTCCCCCAACCCATCCACAATGCTTTGTGATCTATCATCTTGTTAATATGTTTTCCGAATAAACTATTTAATCACAATGGAAATGCATAAGATAAAACAAACATCCAAGACACGACACAACCCAAGACAAACCTTTGAGTGCTCACTTCACCACAATGAAAGGACTGACAAGAAAAAGAGAATGACGAATAATTAATGATGGACTAAAAAAGGACTTTAACTTTGAATGAGCTGTTACTAATATTGGTGGAGGTTTGGAAATCACAACTGGTGAGTATTTTCCCCCTTGTAATTGTATCTCGACATCATCCCTATCTTCATGTTCTCCAGGGCTTCAATAACATTTCAGTCTACTTCTCAGAAAAAGTGACTTGCTGATAGTGTAAAGGATAGAGGGTTCTTTAAAAAAAGGATAAAATGGTTAACGCATCAAGTATTGGCCATGCCTTGCCCAAAACTATCTCCAGAGACAGTTCCCATCTGGTGGCAGGGTGCCAGACATTCTCGATAAGTTTTACCGTTCTTACATCTTTGGGTTTGATGGACCTAACATGTGCTGCGTTCATTCCACAAGGAGGGAAACGAAAAAAAGGTAAAAGAAGCAAAACGAAATTGCGAAATTGTAAATATTCTTCTGCCCAAATTGACAGGTTAAGTGAAGCGTTAGCTCCCCATAGAAGCGTATCGAATTGCCAAAAAATTCTCCCAAGTCTTTTTTCTTTCTTTTCAAAATAAATAGAAAAACACTGGCTGTAGTCGAGGTGCGTGAACCTGGCGTCCCTGTGATGGCGGAGGAAGACGATGGGCGATGCTATGAGAAGCAGGGAGCTGCAGGAGCCATAGTTGTAAATAAGATACACCCCGGGTACTTGCTTGATCCCTGCTCAATGCCCCGCTGTAATAAGCTTTCAGCTGACTCTCTAAACACCTGCACAGCCTCTACACACCTGTAGACTCTGTATATCTCTAGGACTGCACCTTTGCCCAATGACAAGACCCAGGAACGCTACCTATTCATAGTCTGACCCCGAGGTCACCTACTTCGTATTCTATTCATGACTACGGACCTAAACTAACCAGTGCACTTCACTCGGTTTCAAAGCGAAACTCGTCGGTTCAAGACTCGCTCAAGGTCCCTTTGATTGAAATCTCTCCTTGCACACCTAACAGGGAGAGGCACGTGATTTATGCAGGTAAAAGGCGGAGAAAAGTGCTTCGTGCCGCCATTATCAACGATGAACCACTTACTGTGACCTTCCTCCCATTGGCCACTACAACAACTTGGTCTTTAAGTTCTTTATTAAGCTCTCGTTCAACCATTGCCAGCCAGTCTTCTATTTCCTTTTTTCCAGTCAAATAAAAAAGGATTCAAAGTGGCAGATGATGTGAGTGTTTAAGATACAAAAGAAGTGTTCTAGAAAATATACGTGAAACACACCCATGACACAAGGAAACAGTATAAATAAATACGAAGAGACATAGAACATTGAAAAAAATCTTTATTTAGAAAACCAGAGAGCGGAAGAATCTTTTAGATCGTCGAAAGGAAGAGACCGGAAGAAGCAAAAATTGCGGTTGATTTACAAACAAATGAGAAAATAAAACTAAGGAAGAAAGTTTATGAAGGAACAGACTGTTGAATTAACAGACTTTGATTATATTGCAGAGATTTCTCCCCCAAGATAAGATACACCCATGCATGAAGATTTATTTTTTAATATTTACACGAAATAAAGCCACATGCAAGGCTCGAAGGCCGCACGAAGCTCGCGAACAGTCTGACCAAACCACTTGCGCAACTCCTTCCATCCCCTCTGCCGAACTTTCCACACCTGTAGTGAGCACAAAAGTAATTGAAACGTGTACCTAATTCAGGCCGGAAATTCCGGTCCAGTTTGCAATAAATCACTGACAGGCAGGTACAAGGCGCGCACGTCCATTGTGATTACCTCATGAATATCTGGAGTGCCTCTCATTCCGAGCTCTTTGTGTTTGCATGGTAATCTCGAGCTCTACTGGGATTGTTTGTTGTTGTACTTGTATAATCACTCCAAAAAAGGTTGTATGTATTACGTTTTATTCAGCTTTCTTTTTCTCTGTTTGATGTCACATTATTAGTGTTTGAAAATTTCTCAGAATGAATTTAAATTTGGAATAATTCTGTTTACGTGTGTTTACATGACCGTTATTTTTCTGAATGGTCGGTTTACTCCAAGGTACATACAAACTAAATATTATTTTAAAGCTGTCGTCTGACAGCATCAGGTGTCTTTCAGGCTGGACAGGTGTTTCACGCTCAGGCATCCGAGCTTTAAGATGAAAAGCTCGTAGTGGTGCACCTGTCGAGCTTGTCTTCTTCCCTTTTTAATTGATGCCCCCCTGAAAGCACATGAAACCTGACACAAACTCCATAAAAATCCATGTTACGATACACAAGGATTTTCCTTCTATCACAAATCATTCTTAATTAGAAAAAATCCTGTCTCTCCTTCTCTGATCCACGGCTGAGAGCCAGGAGTAAACACTGTCAGAAAAATGAATTCCCTGCCCTTGGTATAAAGAGGAGAAACAACAAAACCACAACATGTTCTGGTCTTCAAGAAGGTCAAGATGCCTCCAGCGAAAATCCAAGATAAGCAAGTAAACACTGTGCACCTGATCGGACCTTCTGAAAGACTCGGACATAAAACAAGTTTTAAATGTCTCGGGCCTGGTGCTGTAGTATCATGCTCCACAGATTAATGGTCCGGATCCAGAAACAGGCGAGCTCTGTGAAGTGTTTAATATTATCAATATCGCTAAAACAGAAATAAAGTGGTGTTTAATATTATCAATGCCATAAATATACCAAAAAAGTAAAGAAAGTGAAGTAAAAAACCAAACAAACAAAAAAGACCCCCCCCCGAAAAATAAAAACCAAAAACAAACAAAATTCAAGTAAACAAAAAAAAAAAAAAACAACAACAAACAAACAAAACAAAAAAACAAAAACAAAAAAAAGCAAAAACGAAAAAACAAAAACAAAAACACGAAGAAAAGAATAAAAGACAAAATAAAATATTAAACAAAAGAACATTATAAAATAGAAATAAAATCCTCTCAACCCCCAAAACACCAACAAACGAAAGAACAAATAAAGGAATGAACGAAAAGAAGAATAAAAGACAAAACAAAATGTAGAACAAAAGAACAAACATACCAAAAAAAAAACAAACCAACCAACAAACAAACAAACAAACAAAAAGCAAACGACAACAAAAAACAAACGAAACAATAAATAAAGGAACGAATGAAAAGAAAAATAAAAGACAAAACAAAACAAAAGAACAAAAGAAAGAAAGAAGCATGCAAACAAAAAAAAAGGAAAAAAAATATAAAATGAGTAATGGAAGAAAGTATGAGCGCCTGACTTGTCCAAGCTATGGAGGGCAAAGCAGGGACTGCGTGTTGTCGTGAAGCATTATTGCCAACTTTTCCAATATTGCCGCAGGCCAGCAGCATGAGCAATTTCTCTCTTCACGAAGTTTGATTGGCATTACCTTAATTGCTCATTGATTTTCCCCTTGTACTCTCTTACCTGCAGCTGCAGTCGGCGTGGCTTTGTGCACCTACGTCTGTTCTACATTCTGTGTTTTCTCTGCAATTAACAAACCATTAGGTGGGGACAAGGTTTCCCTCAAGAAATCCTCTTTTCACTTCACTTGTTTGATTTCAATGACGCACACATCAAACGATTCTTTTTTTCAAATATAATACATGCGCTAGAGTTTCTGTGCAGGACAACAATTTTTTTCGAGAAATAAAGACCGGGAGCTTCTTTTTTCTGCTTATCTTCTGTAATCTGTCACGTGGCTTTGGCTGTCAGCTTGGATAGCCAGCTATGTTGATTCAGCTATCGATCCCCAGTGACGTGTGTTGACCTCACATTGATTACATTTAATAGTGTTTGTTGTCAAGGGAAGTAGTACTGTTAGACAGGCTTTGTCATTCAAGCTATCCATTACCTGTGGATCAGTCGTGTTGACTTTTGACCCTGGATGGTAGAGTTGTCCATTGTGGTTACCATTACCAGTCGTGACCACCGGTCCCCAGGGGATCAAGTCTGGAATCCAGAGGCAAACGCAGGATGTGAAGATATTTTCAGTTGACCTCTTCTGAACTCTGTGTCTGCTAGCACGTAAAAGGACCACGCAGTCTTTCCGGACCATTGGTACCTCGTGGATAACTTTTACCTTCAGTCCATGCGTACAGCCCCAGACCTCCTCAGTTGTTGGCCATTTTTGATGGCTTGAAGATGTTGTTTTCTGCAGCCAGTGAGGAAATGAGGCGTTCATAGTTTCCTTGCCAGACCTTAGCCGACAGTGTTATTTTCATCGCCACCTCTCCTCACCAGGTCGTTGAATGGAGGTTCGATTCAGCTGGGGTAGCATGCAAGTGGCTGGGGCCTGAATACAAAGACTGTGTGTAAGTGTGTGTGGAGGGGGGGGAGGAGTAGAGAGAAAAGGGAGAAGGTAGAGTCATGACGATCACCCGAGTGCATCATCATCCAAATTGTTTCTTTGTTCTTTGTCATGGAGGCGCAACGGGGGTCGTAACTCATGAAGCATAAGATTGCCTACGGCTTGGTTATGGACAGGAAATGTTGTAATGGTGTTGTAACAGGAACAAGAATCTGAGGTAGTCGATGATTGACAACCTGGAAGTCCGCATCTTGCGCACGGTCCTTCAATGGCGCCATCGAGCTATATGGGACTGGAGGTCGTGGACGGGGTTAAAGCCAACCCCAAGGAACTGATATTCCTCTGTCCCTGAGGCATTCTCCTCTTTCCTGAGGTAAGCCATGATAACAGTTTTTTTTTTCAAACGGTGAGGAGAGATCAATAGTGGAAACTCAGTCTGTTGATACAACACTTACGAGAAATAGAAGTCTGGCGAAGTTTCGAACAACTTACAAAGCCTGGGAATGATGACGAAGAGTCCTCTGCAGTTACACAATATCCTCCACAGACAGGGTTAATCAAAACCGTTCTCTACTGAAAATTCAGATTGATTTCCTTTTGCTTGTTGGTTGTTAACACATTAACTGTCTCCTCTCAGCGCCTTGAACTTCTTTTCTTTTCAGTGGAGAGGTCGGCAAGTTCCCTGTCCACCATCAGAGTCAGATGCTAAGAGGGTGCAGTCACGCGGAGCTGGACATCAAAGAACAGAGACCAAAGGACAGTGGCTAACAGGAGACACTTTGACGACCTTCGATCTCCTCGTCCGAAAGCTTTGTATACTGTAAATGTAGCCATTAGGGAGGATCCACTAGGGGGCAGTTCAATAGCAGATAAGTGTTTAGAGCAAATCAAGTAATCAATCCTAATATTACGCTTCAGTAAATTGAATCACCTTCGGAATTTGAATTAGGTCGTGTTGAGGTTTTAATTTGTAATTTGGCTATTTATAGTAGTTAGCTATTTTGAGTATGTGACCTCTTCTGTACGAACACCGTGTAGAAATGGCTTTGGAAGGGAAAGTGCTTCCACCTCGCAGTGATTTCGCACTGCTGGGGATGGGGATGATGTCTCGTTAGCCAGCAGCCTTGTTTTACTGAACTGAGGTGATGGTAGCACCACCATGGACATTATTTCCGGAATAAGGACTCGTGACTACAGTTCTGTGCTCTCTTGTTAGCCAGCAGCCTGCAATGATAGTAGTTACTACAGAAAATGTCAATCTTCTCGGAAGGTACAGTCTTGTTGACCTGCAACAACCTTTAACCCTTTGGGTGTGTGTGTGTGGGTGGGTGTGACTGAGAGTGAGAGATAATGTCTATGGGGACGGATGGGAGTGTGTTTTAATGTGAATATATATATATGTGTGTCTCAGTGCCTCTTGGAGGGTGAAGGAATAAGAAAAGAATTCTGAATACTGCGATGATGAGTGCGCATGGTGCCAGTGAACACACACATGAAGTCATCGTGAAGAACAGAGAGTGAAGCTCATTTTAAGTTTTTTTTCTTTTCCTTGCTCTGTGTGGTTTTGACTTTTTTCTTTGTTCTTGCGTTCATTGTTTTTGTCATCTTTTCGTTCTTTTGCTGGTTGCTTTTCTTTTTTGTTATTGCTCTTGTCTTTTATTTCATTTTTCTTTTTTTTATTCGTTATTTTTTTTATTCTTTTGTTTTGCTTTCGTTCTTTTCTTGACTTTTTGTTTATCTTTTTCCTTCTCGATTTCTTTTTTTCTCTCTGTGTATTCCTTTCTTTTCTTCTTTTCTTTTTTCTTCTTCTTGCTTCAAACTTGCAAGTCGAGCGAAATTTGAAATGGAATGGTACCATCCTTACCTACCACTTATGATCTTTTTCTCACACGTAGTGGAAGACAGTCAAATTCCCTTTTCTCTCCCCGAGAGGAGAGGAAAAAAAAAACCTTGCCGAAAACGCATCTCCCGGCAGTAATGATGTTTGATGTTTTACACATCTCCCAGTGTTTAGATAACCAAAATCGTGCCCTAGGGGCTCCCTTCACCTCGGTTGGACGAACTCTGCCTTCCACGCCTTGCCTGCCCCCACTGCCCGTCCTTCGCTGCCTGGCGGCCTGGATGCATCTTGCCAGCCTCCTCATCCCTCATCCCACCTCTCACACACACACCAACACACCCACACACCAACACACCCACACACCCACACACCAAGACACCAAGACACCCACACACCCACACTGCCCCAGCCCGCTCCATCCGCTTTTCAGCATGTGCACCATCTCAAGATAACCCTCGGCGACCATTACGGAATCTGACCCTAAGAGTCTCGGCAATGAATAAATTGATACAGAGACCTCTCCTACAGTAGATATCACTGTCCGCCATCATCTTGCCAGCAGCTACAAACGTTTCTTTACTCAGAGCCAGACTGCTTCTACTTCCGTTACTCGGCGTGTGTGCTTGTGTTTGTGTGTTTGTTTGTGCGTGTGTTTGTGTGTGTATTTGTTTGTGTTTGTTTGTGTGTGTTTGTGTGTGTTTGTGTGTGTTTGTACGTTTGTGTGTGTGTTTGTGTTTATGTTTGTGTGTTTCTGTGTGTGTTTGTATGTTTGTGTGTGTTTGTGTGTGTTTGTGTGTGTTTCTGTGTGTTTGTGTGCCTTGTGCAGCTTAGTGTTAGACCAACTCTCCTCTGGAGAACAGGTTTGACGGAACTAGTACAGGCTGGAAATTGAATACCTCTGCTTCTTCCTGTGGGATTAGGATCTTTTAAATGGGATTTTGTTTTTCTTTCTTAATGGTGTTGCTGTTGTGGCTGTCATGGTGAATCTGTACTCCCTTCTGTACCTGTCGAGAATGAGGTGGCATTCATGAAGCGGTTTGCAAGACATCCTGGAACATTTGGTCCCACGTGAGTAACTGGTAGCTGCCTGGTCCTTGTGTGCCAACAATTAACGCACATGCGCACAAATATACACGCACGTACACATAATTGTCTCAGAAAGTGCACATGCGAAAAGGCAATACATTTATGTAAACATATGGATTTACATTCACGGACTAACATGCTAGGAATTTTCAAGAAATTACTCAAATACATTATATATATATTTTTTTCACCCACCAACCTACCCACCCACACACACATAAATTCTGACACTCATACCCCCTAGGGATGGCTGCCTATTATTTCCTAGCACTTAATCGCATAATAACACAAGCATACTTTGACGGAGACACATTCATTCACATAATCCTCTTAAAACAGGAATATTCGCCACACAAAACCAATTAGGGCCTAGCGATGATAACGATGTTGATCATCCACCGCTTACAATAACAGCAGCGATGAAAGAAGTTTTCATCTTCAAGTGCCTGTTTGCATGCTTGCCCTGTGTTTGCGTGTCCGCCCCGATTTTTACCTTTTCTGCTTTCCTTCTACCCCGAGGCCCGCAGTCTACCCCGTCGTTAAAATTAGTTGACCGCTCCATCATCTCCTGTCTAAAGAATAGAATACCACACCATTCTGAGAGAAACTACCGAGATAAGCTGCCAGCAATAAATAAACAAATAAACGAACCGTTTGGGGGCTACAGGTGTCCCGGCATGTTGATCCCCAATCCCCGTTTGTTTGTCTGTTTGCTAATGTAGCAGGTGGCGAGGTTTTTGCCAGCCCCTAGTTTCAATGTCTACTTTATTAATATCGCCCTCCACCCGGCACCAACAGGCCTGTGGGTATTTATACATCCCGCCATAAAACTGTTTCCTCCGCTCATGCTCTCTGTACATCACCACGTCCACCAGTGGGCGCAGCGGGAAATTGCTGTGGAGCTGCTGATGTCGGCTGAGCTGCGGCGCTTGCAGTGTCATTTCCTCCAAGGGAAACTACCGCGTGGCGAGGAACCGGAAGTACTATTTCAACCTCTTATTTTGGGGTGCAAATTTCATTATTATTTCCATGTTGTGTCAGGTGTTTTCACACATTTGTTTTCACTAACTTATTGTAAGAAACGGTTTACAACTCGCGTTGAAAGAGCGGCCATGGTTGGCCATTTTATTTCGAATCAGAAGTTAAAAACGGCCGCCGAAGGGAAGGAATGTTCAATCAAAAGACAAGCCAAGATCTTTTCATTTTCAATTTACTTTCAAACAAGCTTGTTAGTTACTCACACGCTTTCAATCCGAATTAATTTGACACAATAATTGTATTTAGACAGAGCCTGAGCAGAATGAACTAGTCTTGGATAATTATGTAAAAATCCCCCAAAAAGGAGGAACATCCTTTGAATTATTTTTAATTGTTTAGAAGATGGACATTGAGATTCAGTGCTTCTGCCTGTCATCATGTAGATAAAAGTATGTTTGTGCAAGCAGGTAAAATTTTCTCCTTTTATTCTTCATCTCTCCAAATATCTAGTCTCTATGATGTTCTATCAGTGCAAGAGGTTGTGGGAAGGAGTTTCATGTGTGAGTGGGGAGAGTGGGGATGTGACAGAAAATGATCCTGTTTCCCCATTGACTTGATGGCATCATCCGGCATTGTTCCTACAAACAGCGATTTCTGTCACAAAGTGGACTCAAGTGTGGAATAAAATGTCACTGCAAGTCTGGCGCATCCATTTACATTGGCATCTCGATCTCGTTCTTTCTGTTTTTTCTGTCCATTCGTCTGTTCATTCTTTTCTTTGGTTTTCTAAGTAGTTCAGCTATTCTGTTTTTTCATTGACCTTTCTGTAGAAACTCTTTCCGTAAATTAATTTGCACGTATGTCTCCTTAAGTTACATTGCACTTGCTCCCTTTATTCCTGTTTAAATGTGTGAACGAAAATGTTGCTTTTTTTTTTTTTTTTTTTTTTTTTTTAACAAAAAGAGACCTTTCAGAAGCTGGGTGTCCAGGAAACATTTATGTCCATTTTTACCTTGTAATATTAAGTAATTTTTAAAATAATATATTTTGGGGTACATTGTGTTTTTACAAGCTTTGAGCTTAACTTGCAAATATTTCAACCTGTGACTCCCCCAATAGCAACATAATCTGTTTATCTTCTGTGATCTTGATGATAATCATTAAGTACAATCCTATAGAAACAAATATAACTTCATAATGTCAAAAATATCGGGCACTTCAAATCGTTTCTAAATTCAATTTAAAGAATTCGCAATGATAAGTGAACAATAAAATTGCTAATACGAAAGTATGGCTGCTATAAACCCGCAAATACTGAGGTATGGCTGCGATAAAACTGGGTGCAAGAACCCTGCAGAAATAAAAGTATGGCTGAAATAACACTTCAAATACGAAAAGACCTTTTTTTATTTACAAACTGGTTTTCGGGCTTTAAAGGTTGGTTAAAAAATAAAGAAATTCTGGTTTCACAGAGAGGAATAGCAATGAGGTTGGACAGACAGAATTATAAAATCTTTCAAGGTGCTTAGAAATGGCTCCCAGAGAAGATTGAATGTGGCACTTAAAGAGTTTTAAATGTAATCGGATCAAACTTGAAGGATATGTTACACCTTTACAGTCTCGTAAAGCAGACCGCAGGGTGGACTAATAACTTTACGTGGCAATGACAAGGCCTTACAATCACTTCTCATCTGTGAAGCTGAAATCAGAGAACGAAAGAAGTGTTATTTAAAAAAAATGAAACCTTCTATATTTTCCAGACTTGATCTAGATATGTACTTTCATATTATTTACGCACAAAAGTATAAGAAAATGAAGAGTATTGATGATTTTGAGAATACTTACGTAGGTGGGCGGTCGTCAAAATATTCTTTGATCGATTCTACAGACTCGATGCTCAATTAATCATCATTAACGAGAGCGCAAAGGCACCTGGGACTTTGTAGTGTTGGATGCGGTAATCAGAATATGAGGTGAAGCTAGAGAACAAGGAGGAGGAGCATTGTGTGTGTAAATATATTTGTGTGAGCATATAATATTATGATTATTATACATAACCTTGGAACCCTCTTGCGGTTTCATATTATAGCATTTCTCATTATTCTCAAAATTACTCATTATCTTCCCAGTATTCTCCTGATGTCACTAGCTTTATTTTCTGGAGTCGTTATCGTTACATCTACAGTTATCTCCCTTTACTGCCGGAACACAACGAGTCCTCACGTTGTTCTTCCTTCTACATCTTGTTATTATTTTGTGATCTTGTTATACATCTTCTTACTATTTTGGTTCTTTATTCGGTATCACCGACAGTCAGCTTGTCATACACTACCAACAGTCAAGTTCCTATAGAGTGGCCTCATCATCCTAGCACATCCCCGACACACACACACAGCGTCCAGCCTGGGGGGCAGGGGGAGCCACTGGAGGCTGGCCCCTAAGGGAGAGAACTAAGCGGAGCGCAATAAGAAGGCGGAAGCCAATACATTTGAGAACACGACCAAATCGATATTGCTTCCAAGTGGGGATGGGCGAGCTAATGTAGTTTGATAGCTTGTGTTTAGCGCCGTCAGGATCGTCTTTCTGACCTCTGACCGGGCCTTGCTATTCCTGTTGACCTCTGGCACTGCCTCGTTTCCACGGTGACCCACCAATAAACCCAGCGTGTCGAGAACCTTTTAGCGAGCTCATCAGAGAACTCGGCCTTGCAGTAAACGCAGAATCTGTTCCGTTGACAGCAAACCGTCTGGACTGTGGGAAATATGAATTCAACGGACACTTTAAGAACGACAGTTTCAGCCTCGTTTTGGGTAGGTACGCAAGTTCTCTGCAACCACGGCTACAACCGCGACAACATCGTCACGATCTGGCCCAACTTTCCCTTTGCTTTGAATCGTAGGCCAAAGGAAGCGGAAGTTCAGAAGTGCACGAGCTTCGATCATCTGTAGGACAAAGACCAGTCAAACAAGAAGCCCGAAGTACTTTTACCTGCGAATGCTGCGTCACGGTCGTCTGCGCTCAAAGCGATCACGAGGGTGTTACACGGATTTTCATTGAGTTTCGTCATGCCTCATCGGCCATCAGAGCTAACCCAAGGGTCGGAACCATCTGCACTCCCAGGGAACGCCCACCTGCCCACCGATGACGTCAGCAAGGTGGGTTGAACAGTTGCGGACTGAAAATGTCTTCCAGGAGACCAACGGATGACTATAATAAATAATAATAATAATAATAATAATAATAATAATAATAATAATAATAATAATAATAATAATAATAATAATAATAATAATAATATAATATAAAAAATATTCTTCTTCTTATTATTATTATTATTTACAGAATATAACACCAATGTCAGAACTTCGGGGTTTCGAGTTGTCTGGTATCCCGTTAGCAACAAGACCTTTTCTGTTGAGTGAGGGCGATGACTCGTCCCCCTTCTCTCTTTAACCTTCCAGCCCGGCTTCAGGGTATCTCTGGCATTGTCAAACGTTCACCAGGGAAAGCAGGGAGTTAAGCGACAATACAGATACCCGATAAATCCTCATTTCCTGACTGTTTGCGAAGGTCGTTGGACGGTGTCACATTTCTTATTGGAAATCAAGAGAGTACAGATTTATCTCTGCTCCCAAATGAATATCGTTATACAGCGGTTGTCGACCTTGTCATCAGCAAAGCAAATGTCTGTCTAGAGAATGGAATGTGCCAGAAGAAAAAAATAGAGCACAGGAGGATAAACAAGAAACCATGGAGCAGAGTACTGAAACTAAACATTTCAGAATGGTTTTTTGGATGTAATTTATCACGTGAGCCTAAACTGTAGGTTAGTAGACAACTACTCGTGGGTCCATTGGGTATTCTAGGGTATGTACTCCTGGGCCCCAGTGGGTACAATGGGTATGCTGGGACCTATTCCTGGGTCCTTGTGGGTATGCGAGGGACACGCACTCGTGTGGTCTTTGCGGGTACTTGTGGGTTTGGGGATTTGCATTTCTGGGTCTCTGAGGGTATGTTGGATTCATGTACTCCAATTTGATCAGTGGCCTTGGCCATCACAGTACTTATCATGACGATGAGGATGGTAGCAGCTGTAGCGGTTGTGATGAATGTAAAGAGTTCTATTCTTGGCAGCAGAAGTGGTTCACAGCTCCTAGGACACGGTATATTGACGGCGGAACCCATCCCTCGTCTTCCGCCATCTTGACCACTCCTGCCAAACTTAGTACACATCCCAGCAGGACAACAACTAGTGACTGTTTGCTCTCCAGTACAGTTTTATTTCTGTCATCCAGAAGACCATCCCTAATATGGTGTTGCTGAAGCAAACAATGGAGTGTCATTGATGGATGCGGTGAATGGTGGATGCTCGAGCTGTGTGCAGACTATGACATGGGAAATGAGCATTGGGCGGTGTGAAAAGACGGGGATGGGGATGTGGAAGGACAGCTGTTGCTGTACTAGAGATGGTAATGATTTGCATCAACAACAGTAGAAGAAACAAACAGTCACATCGGTGTCTTCTGATCATTTTCCAACAAGAGTAAATATTTTATTAAAGTCCTCCAGGTGTCCAAAACCTTTTATTGTTGTTTCGTTCAAATTCCTAAACCGAGTTTGATGAATTGTATTTTGTACGAAGGTTCAACGGTAATAAAGTTTTGCTTCCTTGTAGACCTTTAAATTTGTTGGCTTGTGTTTGTATCGGTATGTAGTGTATGTCCTTGCAGACAGTCTGCAGCTGTGTAGCCAGCCATTCGTTGCTCGTGCAGTGTTTCAAGTCATTAGTGTGAGCTGAAATGATTTTTTTTTTCTCGTGACAGGTGATGCATGTATCTCTCAGTCACGACCTGAACTCAGTTCTGACCCCAATCCCCACATCGTGGCAAAGCGACCACACACTTGGTCTTTTGAGTACGCCAGATATTTCACGAAGCTTACAAGACTAAAAAAATAAAATAATTTCTCGTGAGACGAAAGAAGTCTCGTGAGACTACGCAGGCAGGCGATTGATGGCAGCCTGTTGCATGATATCTCTCCCAGTCGTTCAGCAATTTCCTTTTATTTCTTTTGCAGTACACCGTTAAGGGACATTCCTGTCTTGAGATATCTATCATTGGTGAGTCTGAAGTGGCACGTGAGAGT
Source organism: Pomacea canaliculata (assembly GCF_003073045.1). Classification (NCBI taxonomy): domain Eukaryota; kingdom Metazoa; phylum Mollusca; class Gastropoda; order Architaenioglossa; family Ampullariidae; genus Pomacea; species Pomacea canaliculata. Next base: position 25,498,234 of record NC_037595.1, on the reverse strand, counting down.
CCACAGAAAGACACCAACATCACGACTAAAAGGTTAAGCACTTCACCAGACTTTCTGATGTTTTTTTCTTCTCTCTTTGTTGGAGAGTTCCTGTTTTCGAATTCACGCCATGTCCGAACTGCTCAAGACTACTTTTTCACAAAAAAAAAAAAAAAACAACCAAAAAACAACGTGGTTGGTATCAGAAAGTGTCTTTTTAAAAAAAAAATAAAACCTAGAATAAATTTAGTTGGTTTCTAAACGCAAATTTGGTTATTTCAAATGATAGCTTTAAGGAATTAAAAGAACGCAGGAGACATGAATACTTTAAAGAATGGTAAGAAGAAAAAAATTAAAAATAAAAATAGGAAGGCAGGTGCTTCAAGTCTACAGAAGAAAGCGATTTTTAAAAAAGGCTTAAGGAGTGAGAAGCAGAAATAAAATGAAGGAATCCAGGCGGCGCTGTCATCAGTATCCCAGCGGGCTTTGCGGTGTCGTCAGTCGAACATCATTGTGTGGTCATCGGTTTGCAACGCCTCCCATGGAGATGTCGCTCTACCGTGAAGTTCTCTACTCAGCCTCAAGTGGTTTCAATCAAGGTCTAATTTGGACCACAACCTAATTACAGATCAGCGTCCTCCGCGTGAACACGACGTCCTTAGCCCTCAACCAATCGCAAGCAATCTTTCGACGAAAAAGCTTTGCATAAACACACTTGTTTTATTTTTAAAAATGTTACTACATAGCGCTGGAAGATTTAACCGTCCACACAGCTAAAAATATCCCTTGAATGCTTCAAAAACTACTTAATTTTAACATTACGTAACATTCACAAGTTGTCCTTTGAAGTACGGTAATTAGATAGAAAATAAAATAATAAACATAAATAAGTCAGGGCCAGGAACAACCGAAATCGTTAAACTGGGGTGACTTGCACAATATGTTTCTAACACTTAAAACTGTTTTAAAGAAAACTTAGAAACATGTATCGAAAATAACATGTCTGGTTTTTAACCATTTATATCCATCACAAAGCCACCAAGTGTGCTTACAGGAACGAACTTCTGGATAAACAGTTTTACCAGATTTAAAACAAGCTTAAAATTTTCTAAAATTGTGTTTAGCACAGTGTTTGTAAAAATAAACCTGATTATTTAAATAGACTTAGGGCCTAAGAGTGTTTAAAATTAGAACGCGTTGCACTACTGGCCCCAGGCAGGAAAGCCGCAGGGAAGAAGACTTAGTATGCTTTTGGAATACAACACTTGGGTTGCTGAGAGCCTGGGATAAACACTTAAACTCATTTCAGCCCCAGTGTCCGCACGGAGGCCTTCTTACGCACCGCTTGGCGCCATGTTGCGGCGCGAGAGTTAATCGCGGAGAGTGGTGTTCACACACACACACGCGCCATGCACGCGCCCCATCGACCTGAGGGTGGAGATCAAGGAGAGCCCGCTTGCAAACAAGCTTGGACAGACAAAGCTCACCTTTGAACTCATTTGTGGATCACTCCGTCGCGTGTGATCAGAAAGAGGATCTCTTCCGGTGATTTTTTTTTGTTTTGGTTGGTCATCGATCTCAGGAACCCTGCAGGGCACAAAGATATTACTTGCTTTAGCTGATCTTGTATCTCGAAGGGGCATGTTTAAACGGTTGCACTTTACCCAAACATTATTATCAGCTTCACTGAGTTTTCTTTTCCCATATCTCCCTCTCTCTCTCACACACACACGTGCCCAAGCTGGAAAAAAAAAACTATGATGAACCCATTGGTGTTCACTCACCCGCGCTGATCCAAGAATATGACAACTTGATACTTCCCATGGTATTTACGACATTGGGTCCTGTGATCGAATCCTGCTGTGGCATCGTTGGTGTATTATGGGTTTCAAGTGAACCACCTACATCAATCTTTGAGTAAGATCGAAATACGGAGATGTATAGAATTTTTTTTTTTTAAATCCTCAAAAGAAATAAAATCGAGCTGGTGACGGTATACGAAATGAAATACTCGGCTATCTGTATTGAAATTTGATTTGAAAGTATCTAATTTCCCTTCCAAATCAGTGATCTGCAAGTCTTGAAATATTTCCAATGAATTAATTTAAAGAACCTGTCAATCCCGCCATAGTGACCTACATAGGCAAAATTAAATAAATAAACTGAATTGGCCACAAACTGAGGTTGTGGAATATCTGAGACAGTCTTAAAAAATTCCCTTTCTTCAAAAGATTAATGGTTTTAATTCTTACGCAAATATAAGCAGAAAAAGATGGAAAATAAAAGAAGATAAGGAAGAGGAAAAAATGTAGATAAAGGGAGAAGAAGAGATGTGCGTGTATATATATCTACTCTCCTCCATAAGTTAACGTGTAACAGATGTCCAGCCGAGTAAAAGAAAACAAGATATTTTGATTTTTTTCCTCTCGCCCACGGTATCCACACACGAGGTTTACATCTTCCTTGCCCCGAAATCTTGCTCTGCACACAATCTGTCATCGCCAATGTTTTTGCGGCAGAAAGACGACACCCGTTACCGACGTCCAACACCGTCGCTGCGATGGAAACCATCCTCCAGAAAAACGTTAATGACATCTCCGCTTTCCTTTCTGGCCTCGTCTGAAAAGGCAGGCAAACGATGGTCATTGTTGGCTGAGTGTAGGATGTCTGTCAGTTCATCGGTTCCTGGAATCGATTCCAGCAAACGACAACAGGGTGGTCTCCCTGCATCCCGCTGTTCCATTAAGTCTTGAAGGACGTTCTTCTGGCTCCTGACAGCGATTGTGAGAACTTCGCAGCACCTTCCTGATCTTTTGTGGGTGCTTGAGGATTCATTTTTTCGCATTTATAATGTTCAATTTACCCTCAAAATCAGTAAGGTCGCAAACTCTGCCAAAGAGGAGCTATTTTGGTATCCTACAGAGATGATATTATACTCTACTAGTGCATGAAAGTTTCTGTATCCAAGTATTATGATGACAATTATGATTGCGGGGAAAAAAGTTTTATTGCATCATCCCAACATTTATCATCATTATGGTTTTAGGCAAAAGCTGAAGAGCATACACGGTGATATTTATCATCATTATATTTATACACGGTGGAAAGACGCCATGATCCTTGTTGTTGTCGTCCTCATTATCGTCATAGTCGTCGTTGTAATCTTAACATGAAGACCGGATCGGTCGAGGCCCGGATCAGCAAGCGTCAGACTCCAGGATGGGAATAGCAAAATCTGTGGTACCGGAATCAACGAAGACATGGAGTTGAGAGAATGAATATATTTATATTACAGTGCGGCAAAATGAAACAACTCATCGATGAACTAGAAAGGTAGAGGTGAGACATTGTGGGTCTAGCGGAGGTCAGATGGATAGGACTTGGGGAGACAATATTTCACTAGGCCCATAAACTATCGCAGTGGAGAGGAAACTAATCACGAGCATGTCGTGGCCTTTCTCATACAGAGGGCAATGGTCAGAGCCGTCATCAGCTGCTGTACACCCATAAACAGCAAGCTGGTCTCCATCTCTGGCAGACTTCACAATGACACTAAATTCCAATAATATACTCCGAATTCCATACACAAAGACAACGAATTAGAACAGTTTTCCCGACACCTAGAAGAGGTCATCATTCAGTATCGAAAAAGGACATCCTCGTTGGGCTCGATGACCGCTTAGACACACTTACCAGCAATGGGCAGGAACTAGGGGTAAATCTGGCGAAATCTTGGCGAAACCACCGAGAGTGGCCTCAGACACACTTAGTTTACACAGATCCATCTACTCTCCTTAGTCAATACCCGACATCCCCACCCAAAAGTCGAGGGCGGCAACTTGCTAGTCGCCAGATGGATCGGTCCATAACCAAATCGACTTCATCTTGCTGCCGACATTCTTCAAACTCAGCTTTGATGGGGCCAAGACCAGGACATAACTAAGCGCCGAAGTTGAAGGTGAGGACGAAGTACCGCTCCTACATCCTCAGAATTCACTTCGATTTGGGAAAACTTGAAAATCCTAAAGTTGCGAAATGTTCAAGTCCAAAGTTGGAGGTAAAGTCACCTCACTGTGATGTAGATGCTAACCCTGGAGACGTCTAGGTGCTACTGTCAACATCACAGGAAGTGACAGGGCGTCGATGAAAGAAGACAGAAGGTCATAGGTCACGAAGTACACCTAGATATGTGTGGCTAAAGGAGAAAAAGGAAAAGCAGCTTCCATGTATAAAACAAGATAATCAGGGAATGGATGAAGACAGGGAGAACTGTGTCGAGGGTCATTGTCGGGAATGCCGCAGGGTGATAGGGAAAAAAAGCCTAACAACTACTAACGATCAAATCCAAGACAGGTCAACACTAGACCTCAGTCATCGAAGACAGTAATGCCCTCCTTTTTAGCAAAAAACCAAAAAAAAACAAAAACAAAAACAAAAACAAAACAAAAGAAAAGAAAACAAAACAAAACAAAAAATCACTGATGTACATAACCAGTGGACTAAATATTATCTGTTATCGCTGTTGATGACGGAACCCTGCCCTCGGCAAACAGCTCTCGGTTGCCTGGCTTGCCAAGTAGGGCAACGAGACTCCGTCCTTTCTTCTGACAGAGGTGAGCAAGCCGCCAGGCCAAAGAAAACAAATCCTCAAAGGTTTTCATTCATCTGTGGCGAAAATGCTCGAGTGGAGAGATCGGGTTTTGCGGCGAAATGAAGCAGCAACAGAAATGGGGCGGTCTTTGTTTTTCTGGATTAAGTTACATATAGTTTCACCAGTCTTTTCCCTTTTTTTGAGTTTTTTTTCTTTCAAACGATCTTCTTTGCAGAAATGGGGTATAAAGTTACCTTTTGAAGTTTACAGTATTTCTAGGAGACGAAAATGCGTTTAATGTGTTTCATATGTTGATGAATGTTTGTAAACATGTTCGCTGTAAAAACTGTATTTTTGTGTTGGTTTGAGAGCTGAAATATTCTGGCTATCAAGTCGTGCGCAGAGAAATACTTTTTATTTAAATAAGAACACAAAAAAAAAAAAAAACCTAGAGAAATCTCGTTTGCATGATGATATAGCCCTCTAGATGGAAAAGTTTAGAAGAAAGGAAGAGAGTTTTTTTCATTCTTTCTCACAAAGCGGGTACCCGCTGAGTTTCTTAGAGTTCAGTGAAGTTCTGCTAAGATTCTGCTTTAGATTGTCTGTCGAGTGGTTAGCAGTTTCTAAAGTTGGTGCAGATCGTGTTCGTGGTGCAGGACTGGCATGCCATGCCTCCCCTCCACGCCACATACATCAGTTCAAACCCTTTTCTTGCAGCATCCAACCTCTCGTCTCTGGCCAACAATTTTTTTGGAGATTGTTGTTTTTTTTGGTTTAGTTTTTGTTGACTGGGGAGGGTACACACTGTATGTAGGTTCTGCCGTCTGCTTAACTGATTTCGAGGCAAGAAAAGACTGTGCAGACGATTTTATCGCTTCGGTTGGAGACAAGCATTCTGGCACTTGACTTCAAGGAAGACTTGGTCTGTCACATGACAAGGGGGGGGGGAGGATGCTGCTCTCACGAGCCAATGATGGGGGAAGAGGAGGGGAACAAAAGCTGACGAAGACAGCGAGAACTGGGGTGTAAAGTGCGGAATGGCTTAGAAATGTTCCGGAGAATGAGAGAGCTGGGTGGATGGAGGTGAATGTATGTGCAGGGGGGAGGAGAGGAGGGTGGGTATGGGAGAGGTAGCTGGGAAACTGAAGTCTGGCACATAACATATGTTCTCTGAGTTTGGCAAGAAAACGGACAATGGAGGAGGGAAGAAGAAGGGCGAAGAAGGTATGGGAGGGAGGGTTGCAGAAGAAAGATGAAGACGACAGTTGTGGAGGTAACATCTAGTCATCGTTGGCACCAATAGCAACGGCATCATCAACAGCAGAACCTTAATGATAATAACAGGACTTTGTGTGTGAATGTACATATGAGAGAGTGAATGTGAGAGTGATTTTGTTAGTCTATGTGTGCGTTTGTGTGTGTGTGTGTGTGTGTGACTTTGTGTACCCGCATGCAGTAATTGGATATATTATCGAAGCTCGTGCACCCGTTATTGACACAGACACCGGGTGGAGGATGACTGACGCAGCTCAATGATTGACTCCAACAGGCCGCAGCCACTGACTTGTGCATCTTCAGTCACTATAAACACATAAGACATAAATAAGTATACAAGACTGACACACCTGCTGTCACTCCCTGACCTACAGAGACAGATGAGGTGAAGTAAGTGCTGGCTGAACTGGGGGGAGATGGCGAGAGGGGATGAGGACTAGACGAGGAACTAGGATGAGTTTTAGAACCGGTGAACACGAGTTGTTGCAGCTGCCAGGACGACGCACCATCACCTGTTCCACGGAATCCATCAACATCTTTAACGAAAGACAGGGTGTCTCCCCCGAATAGCTACAACTTGTCTCCATTTGCTTCTCGAACTTTTTCCTTCATTGTCTTAATTTTATATTACCTTTTGTGAGTACATATTTTTTGCATACATGTCTTCTAAAACAAAAAACAATTTGGGGTCAGGCCAGAAAAACTCCAACAATCAATCCTTGCTGTTCATCTACTGTTGCTGGCAATTCGTTCAGTTTGTTCGTAAACTTCTTAACCATATGAAGAAAGTCTTTGGGTGGATGGGAGGAGAGTTTAAAGGAAGGAAAAAAAGGTATCTGAAAATAACTGTCTGCTTTACGATCTCGACAATATTAGTTCAGAAGCAGAGCTAGTGATTCATGGGTTTGCAAACCAGGGTAGGGTTTCACCCGAACAACCTATATTCCACGGTCAATAGTCAAAGCCAGGCACAAATCCCGTTTGTTCGCTCTCCTTCCCTAGGTATCCAAGTTTCTATTTTTCTCCTATTTTATTTTTAACCCCCTTTTCTTTCTCTTTTTTCCCCTTTTTCTCCTTTATGTGCTGTGTGCGCGCGTGTGGGAAAACAAAGAGTTTGGGAAGTGGAGGCCAAGCAGACATACATGTTTTTCTTTCACCCGTGAAGGCAGGGTTTATTTTAGATACCAAGACTCTTTGAATTCATACATCAAAACGCTTAACTAGACGACAATATTGTTTAGTCCTAAGCTACTACCTTTCTTTCCTACTTTGTTATCACCTTCAATTTTTAAATCCACACACCATCTTCAATCTAAGAACTACGAACGGCCATCTGCTCAACTCTGTATATAAGCATCTGTTAGCTTCATGCACCATCTTACACGAAAACATGTAGTTACAGCTTCCCCGCAGGTAAACATATTTATTAATATGATGTATTGTCCAAATACATGTTTCCAGAGCCACTCAGCTTGCACCAACTCGACCAGCAATAAAAAGGGAGGAAGACAGACAGGCGGAGGACAGACGGCCCAGATGAGCTGGAAACCTGTGCTTGAGGTTAAAAAAGTGAAGAGGAGGAATTTCCACCGTTTAGTACCCCGTAAAGCTGGGAGTTGCCATCAGCAGCTGTTGCTATTCAAGTCCTCGTCGTCTTGCAGGCGCCGTACAAAGTGTGATGAAGCGGGCCAGGCGCTAATGTCATCAACTGGAAACCTCTTTTTTTTCTTAAATTTAGAGAAAAAATTATAGATGTTTGATGTGATGTATGTGCGGGCATGCAGGCGTGTGTCTATATATATATATGTTAATATGTGTGTGCGCAGGGGAATTAATGGTTGATGTTGTACAGGCATGTGAACACATTTTGAACCATTTTGTGTCAGCGATACATTTCTCACTTTAGTTATCTACGATGGAATTACAAGTATTCTGATTACTTCTAAAGAAAAAGCATTGACGGCTTTAAGAATGAAAGCAGCGCCATCCTCTTTGCCTCCGCTGTCAAAGCTGATTTCATCATCATCTCCCTCTTGTTCTTTTTTCTTCTTCTTGGTCTCTTTTATTGTTCTTCATCTTCTTGCTCTTTGTTCTTGTTCAGCTTTAAGCTTCTTTATCATTTTCTCGAGCCGACTCAGTCATTGCGAATAGCTCTCAAGCTGTTTGCCTGGACCACTTCAATGTCCACCCTGATCATCGTCCTACAAGAAGTCAGACCTGTCTGCACACCTTCCCAGCTACCCTCCTCTCAGGAAGCACCTTATCGTCTTCAATATTCCTGCCAACCTCTTGCCTCGGCTTTTAAAAAGCTCTGCTTGTGGAGAGATTTATCGCGCGGCTTATGTGGAAAGCCAGTCGCACGAGGACTTTATCTCCGAAACCACCGTAAATTCTGAGGGTTTTTGCCTTATTTAAAGTCGACCCTCTCAAAAGGCGTAAAGCGTTTACTTACCAAAATGGTTTTCGCTCCATCGACAAGGTTGCACCCTCGCCAACTTGCACAGCGAACGAAGCCGGTGTGTCACGTGATACAGGGATAGACAGAACAGGGGAGGGTATTTTCGGTTTTCTTTGTAAAGTAAAGGGCACACGAGGTTGATTAAAACTAAAATAAGTGGTTATAAAATCTTGGACCCTTACTTGTAGCAGAAAAATTTTGGCGATTAAGAACTTAGAAATGTTCAAGAGGCTTGAATCTCAATGTCGGTTCAGAAAGAGTGAACGAATGAAATAATATTATAGTAAAGTTAACACCAAAGAGCGAGAAAAAAAGGTTGTTGACAGACAAAAGTAAAAAGATGTCGAAAGAATAGATGAAAGAACAAAAGAACAAAGAAAGTCAGGTAGTGACAGACACAAATGTGAAAAAGATGAGAGAGAAACTCAAGGAGAAAGTGAAGCAAGACCGGGGTAGGGGAAGGATGGAAGAAAGACAAAGAAAACGCACTTAGTTTTTAAGACCTCGGTGTGGTAGTAAAGTGATGAGACCTGAGCCAAGTGCTTCGATGTCTAGACGATCATTCATCATCATCTAGAAACTTCAATGTCAGAACTCGGCGTGGGCCGACGACAAAATGCATGTCTGCCGACGCCCACGCACTTGAAGAAGAATAAAAATTGTGAGGATTTTACTGTCTTGGATACGGATTTCATTTGACGATAAAAAACATCTTCTATCGTCACGAGTACATTGACATTCGGATCTGGGATTAAATGAGATACGAATAAAACATAAGCTAAAAATGTATGAGGGGTTGCGAGAGAGACAGACAGAAAAATTCTTTGTTTTGTAACAAAACAATGGCTTTAAGTTCTTCCCAAAAGCAAACGTGTCTTGACTTAAATTTAAAGCTGTGACGTCATTATTACCTACACCAATCAGAGACCTAGTCCTAGCACGTGTTAATCACGTGTTTCCATCATCCACCTGACGTCCGATAGGGTGGCCCGGTGGCGCAACGGTGAGCGCCTGTCACCAATACAGTGAAGGTTGGCTGCCCTGGGTTCAGCTCTCGTCTCGGGCACTCTGTTCTTTCTCTGCATGTGGCATCTGTTTACAGAGTTGGCTGCCTTGCCGTGATATATACTTTGTTGCTGGGTCGGTATAAACCACCAATTCCCCTCCTCCTACCCTCCCACGTCAGATAAACTAATGGTTTGAGGATTTTTATTTCTACGGAGGAGGTAAATTGTCTGTGGCTGAAAGTTTTGTTTCTGGCAAATGAAAATGAATTATTCGCCCACATCATTTTAAAGATTGTGTCAAAGTTATCTTTACAAACGCGAAAAAATATAAAAGGAAGCAGAACGATAGAGCTGAAGATTCCCTTTCACTGCAACATTTCTTTTTTTGAACGAGTTGACATAACGTGTTTACAAAAAGAACTCGGAGGATGGCTGGGGGAGTAAGAAAAATCTGAATTCCTCTCAGCTGTCTCTGTGGGTTAAGTGAAACCTGGAATCTTGGCTCTGTCTGATAAGCTGTTTCCTCTTCAAGATTTCAAAAGCGACGTTGAGAAAGTTCTAACAATCTGGTGCTGTTCTATTTTGAATCCGTGTGTCAACTTTTTTCACCTGAAAGACACTGATAACAAGCCTCAGCCTCGAGTGATATTTCAGGTAAAACCTGGAACTCCGTTTATTCTTAACCAGAGAATGAAGACACCTTTCCCAAAGTTGCCCATGTCACTTAAAGTTTAAAAAAAAACCTCAGAAGGTAAATGAAAACAACATAGAAAGATATTTCCAGACAATTTTCAATAGACATTCCAAATTGTTACAGTACAGGTTCACATGATCCCAGGCTGGGGGCAGGTTTAACTGACCCTGATCCTCTATTCAGGTCTGCAGCACCAGGGTGTATCAAACCCTAAACTGTCACAATGGTTGAATCTGGGAATGCGAACTTCCCATCATGCATTTAGTTAAGGTGACCAGACGTTTCGGGGGCGAAAGCGGGACACGTGCCGATGATGGTGTCGTCACCGTCAAAGAACGCCAAAAAAAGTGATTTTTAAAGACAACCGGGACATTTGATGGACTTGCCAGAAAGCCAAAAAGCGGGACATTGGGCGTCCAGCCCGATATTCAGGCGGGACACGAGGTCAAAAGCGGGACTGTCCCGCCTAAAGCGGGACGTCTGGTCACCTTAATTTAGTTGCACGTTCGTCTCTTCGCTTTGTATCTTCTTCCAGTGACCTGTTCCTGTCAGAATTACAGTTGAATAACCAAGATTCAACTGCTAGACAGTCGGAGCTAATGCTAGCTACCTCCATTAGCTAACTTCCTGAACATCCTCCGATGATCAAATCCAACGGACCACGTTCTGAAGAGTTCAAGGGTTAGCTTCCTTGGCTGCTAAGTGCATCCTACTCTACATCTCCGAGCAGATTTCAAGGGTTCTTAGGTGTCGGGGTAGGTGGGAGGGGGAGAGAAAAGCCTATGTAATCCACGACAGGAGCAATTTTAAGGACAGCACCTTGTGATACGTTTCATCTTCAAAATGCACGGGAAAAAAACGTGTTCATTGCATTACGTCCTTGCCACGTGAAGGCTAAGCGCAACCTGGCGGGCTGAAATGGAAAGGGTGAAGACCTCAATGGATGGCTCCGTAGGCTGCGTAAACTCGATCACGGTTCCGTCAAATTAACTCTCTGTGTGTCAGCTGGAGTCAGCATGAGACTCCAGTGACTAATGGATGGAAGGGACGTGGTTAATGCGTCGTAAGAAGAGGCTGTCTTCGCGTCCAAGTCAAGAAATAAAAATCGTCCAGAAGCACGTCCTCGCTGGGCAAAGATTCAGTGGGGAGTCATGTCCTCGTCCTTCTGTCGTCTGCTTTTTTATTTTGGTCTTATTTGTTTTTACTTTTAGCTTTTCTGATTAAACCCTTGACTATTATTCACCCCTGTCTAGTGATGTATTTATAAGCCAGGTGGACATTAGTAACCCCCGGGTTTGCTTTACCTCCGTGCGAAAGCTTCAGCCATACCTTCTCCCTGTTGATGTTCTAAGATGTTCTTTAGAGATATGTATTTTCAAGTCAGTATAGCATCCAAGACTTTTATGTTCTGCTATTAATATTGCTTTGACTGCCATCATCTTTGAATTGGTTGGGTAACTTAGTCTAGATTATTAGCCTGTTTCCAATTACAACATCCTGCAACCCTTCTCGTACATGGTTAAAACTTAGCTAAGCTTATACCTACTTCATGACTAAGACCGTTGAGATGTAAAGCCAAGTATAATCAGGTTCTAAAAAATGTCTATGATGCTAGATTTAACAGCGTACAGGCAAGACACGGAAATAGACTGACTTAATTAATATTTTAGACATACTCTGGAAAAGTTATAATTTAAAGCAAAAAATGTCTATGTGAATTAACTTCACTGAAACAGACTTCAATGCTGCACGATGAGAAAATCTTTGTTGTTGTTGTTGTTGTTTTTTGGCATTCTTCACATCCTTGACATTCTTCGCGTCACTAACGGTCGCAATGGGAAGATCATAGCATGACGACAGTAGAGGCTTTCAAATAAACAGTAAATGATAGAATAAATACATTATTAAATAAATACATGTTAAAAGACAGGAGAAATTTAGTTGTGAAGACTTGTCCAGCGAAAGGAACACGAGTTGTGTAGGAGAGAAATGCCAATACACATGTTGGTGACATATAACACCTGGTATCCTACGTCTCGACCATTTCATGGGGACATCTAGTATGCCTCCATGATCATATCTGCCATCTTGTCCGTAACTGTCTTTCACAACCGTCATCGTGATCGTCATGATGCCTGTCATCTCAACGTTCATGTGGATTGTGTAGGTAAGTTGCGAGGTAGATACTATTGTATATGTATGTTGCTCGGTATCTAATTTGTTATCAACAGGGGGAGGTCGTCAGCATGACAGTGTCGGCTATCTCTTATTAATTAGTCATGCTAGTGTATCAGACAAAAGCGCAGAATCACTGCTGTCTGCAGGACAGAGATCCGGGTGTTCAGGCCTTGTCGATGATCAGCTGTATTGTACACGTGTTGAGAGTGTGAGGTGCAGTGTACGAGAGAGAGAGACCGTGTATGTGTGTGTTAGAGAGAGAGACCGTAGATGTGTGTGTGTGTGTTAGAGAGAGAGACCGTAGATGTGTGTTAGAGAGAGAGACCGTGTATGTGTGTGTATGTATGTGTATGTGTTAGAGAGAAAGAACACAACTCTCGTGCCGTGAGTGCCCCTTGTCGGCATGTAACCTCCCGATTATTAAGCCTTCCGACACAAAATTGATGTGCCATAGGGGACATAACGGGAGCAAGAGAAGGGCCTGGTAAGGTCTCCAGATGAATCACAGGTGTCTAATCAAATCTCCTCCACAAATAACCCAACACCGCGCCTGACCACCTCCACAAGTTTCCACCATCGCATTGCGGAATAAACAAAGCCCTTGTCGCCACATCACTCACCAGTCCCCCACTCCTACTTTTCCCCCGAATAAAAGTCCTGACGTGCGAGACAAAGTACAGCAAGAAACAAATTTAATATACAAGAGATGTGAAACACATACACACAACAATCTGGCTCATAGGTGGTATCCGTACTTCCAAATGCTTCTACTAGTTAAGATGTCTTCAGCATGTTTTTATTAATTACCGTTTCCCAAATATAAAAAAAATCATTCACATTGCATTTGATATTTTATTTAATGAGCACCAGCCCAACATATTCATTGCAAAATATCTCAAAAAGAAAGCTTGCAAATTCATGCTTTAATAAACTAGAACTGAGAATGTCACGTTTTTATCATAAAAGTCAAACAAACAAAGCAAAACAATGTATCTGCTGAAAACTGTTTCATTTTATGAACACTGCAAACATAAATTTTCTCAATTAATTCAAAATAAGAAATTCTTACTTGCAGATGTAAATTATTCAGTCATTTGGAGTAATTTATCCTCCAGTAGGAACAAGATCTTCATGTGCATATCAAGCGTTACACAATGTAATAAAACTCATTTAAAAAAACAGATTGCAATTATCGTGCCATCAATTGCAATAAGGAAAAAGAATCAGAAAGCCAAAAAGCATTTTATACAAAAACATTTTGCCTTTATTAGGTCTATGTCAATCGCACTACTCTGCAAACATTAAAATTTTTTTTTAAATCAGTAAAACAGTCAATTCAATAAATGTAAATCACTATATCTAAAACCCACTGTATTAGATACTTTAAATAAAAAGTAATACTTTCTGTTTAAACAAATGTTATATGGAGAACTTTATTTTGCAGCAAAACAAATAATTTGAAAAAGAAATAAAGACAGAAAAATCAAGAAGAAAATAAATACAAGGAAAATTCAACAATAGAAAACCAAGAGGAGTGCCTCAATGTCTACAACATAAATTATTATTTGCCCCCTTTAACTCTTTGACTTTCTTTCCATCAATTACTATTTTCTTCTCACCCACACACACAACCCCAGCTCCCATTCTTTAATTTTAGCACATTAGCTGTGATTAAATAATACAAAAAGTTGAATATACCTGTATGTGTCAATATGATATACTTTAAACAGCTACAAATGTTAATCATTGCTAAATTTCTTACAGCCAGGTGATACCTGTATCTGATGGAGGACAAGTCCCTTAAAGCAGCTTTACACACACTGCAGAGGTAAGGTTTAAAGTCTCTCATGTCTGTAGCTTATTATATGCATTTCCAAATACTCTGCTCCCAAATGGTCTCTTGAAGTGAACTGAGGAGGCTTGGGATCACAGGGAATAACAATGTCATATTTTAAGCCAAAGAAATGACCGGAAACAGCTTTACACAAACTGCACTGGTGAGGTGTAACACAGCAACAAATGAGCATGTGTTGTTTGGCATTGCATGACCTAATCCCAGCATTACAAATATGGCACTAGGAAGGTTAACACCTCTAGGGATCAGCCTTCCTGTTTTCAAAATAGATCATCTAAATTCAGCTTTTCAAATTTTGCAAGGAAGATGACTTGATAAGAACTTCAAAGCAGCTTTACCTAGCATGCACGGGTAACAGCAAACACCATCATAGGTCATCATCTGTGTTTTTAAAGTAGATGCACACCTAAAAGCAGCTTTACACACAATGCACATGACACATCACTGTAGATTAGCATGTGCATTTTCTAAGAAGGTGAGGACTTCAAAGCAACTTTAGAAACTTCACAAACTGGTGAGGTTTCGAATCATTGTGACTCCCCTTGTCTTTTGAAAGTAGAAAAAGGTCTAAAAAATGCTGTACATACAATGCACTGGTAAGATTCAACATAATTATGAATTAGATTGTGTCTTTTCAAACCAATTAAAGAAGTTAAAAGCAGATTAACACACACTTCAATGGTAAGATTTGTTATTTCTGTGGACCTGCATATGCTGTTTCAAATGATATAAACTTTTGAAGGCAATGTTACACACACTGCACTTGTGAAGCTTATCACTGTGAACCTGCATGTGCTGTTTCAAAGCATCTGATTTTTTTTAAGGCAGCTTTACATATGCTGCAATGGTAAGGTTTCTTGGATCTGTGGATTTACCTATGTTGTTTCAAATAGGATAATGTTTCAAATACAGCTTTACAAACCCTGCACTGGTGAGCTTCTCATCCCTGAGAACTTGCATATGTCGTTTCAAAGTGTATGATCTTTTAAATGCACTCTTGAGGCTTCTGATCACTGTGAACCAGCATATGATTTTTCAAATTGCATAATCTTTTAAATGAAGCTTTACACACACTGCACTTATGAGGCTTCTGATCACTGTGAACCAGCATATGACTTTTCAAATTGCATAATCTTTGAAATGAAGCTTTACACACACTGCACTTATGAGGCTTCTGATCACTGTGAACCAGCATATGACTTTTCAACTCAAATAATCTTTTAAATGCAGCTTTACACACACTGCACTTTTGAGGCTTCTGATCACTGTGAACCAGCATATGACTTTTCAAATCTGATAATCTTTTAAATGCAGCTTTACACACACTGCACTTATGAGGCTTCTGATCACTGTGAACCAGCATATGACCTTTCAACTCAAATAATCTTTTAAATGCAGCTTTACACACACTGCACTTTTGAGGCTTCTGATCACTGTGAACCAGCATATGACTTTTCAACTCATATAATCTTTTAAATGCAGCTTTACACACACTGCACTTATGAGGCTTCTGATCACTGTGAACCTGCATATGTTGTTTCAAACATGATAATCTTTTAAATGCAGCTTTGCACACACTGCACTTATGAGGCTTCTGATCACTGTGAACCGCCATATGACTTTTCAACTCTAATAATCTGTTAAATGCAGTTTTACACACATTGCACTGGTGAGATTTCTTGTTACTGTGTACCAGCATATGACTTTTCAAATTGGATGATCTTTTGAAGGCAGCTTTACATATACTGCACTGATGAGGTCTCTCTGATCTTTTGAAAGCAGCTTTACCTACTCTGCACTTTTGAGTTTTACCAGTGTGGTGTGACATGTGTTTTTTGTGCAAGGATGAAAAATGGAATGAAGACATACACTCTTTGCTCTTATCAGATTCAATATCCCTAGAGTGGTGTTTTTCTGACTCAGTACTGATGCTAGCTTCTGTCAAATTTACATTTCTCTCATGCTGAGGACTTTCAGTCACAATATCCGTCACCTGTGTATTTTTACATCCAACAACATCCACATCTTGAAGTTCAGGTGATGATATGCATGCTGATATATCTTTATTTTTTCTGCAATTCCACTCCACCTGCTGTGATGCACTCTGTGCCTTCGAGTGCTCCATTATTGTGGACTGAGTGTGTGATTTTGTCTGCTCTGACTCTACTGCAGAACCAACGCCTTGACCAGAGAGATCTTCATGCTTGACCTCAGAAGTGACTGGTCCTTTTGCATACTGTGTCTTCACTTCATAAGCATCGCCTTGGCAGTTCCAATAAAATTCATTATCACTATCAAGTTGAGAAATTGCATCCTGACCAGGCCATGATCTCTCAGTCTTTACTATATGATTATGCTCAGTCCTATGTGGCCATTCTTTCTTCACAATGTGAGTGTGCTGCTGTTCAATTTTAATGAAAGAAGTGGAATCTTGAGAATTCATCTCCACTTTCGGAACATTCTCACACCTCAAGTTTGTCTGTGCAGCTGGTTCAATTTTTATATTATGGAGTTCTTGGCCAAAGATACCGTCATGCTGCATGAAATCATTCTGTAAACATTTTGTCTCATTATAATCAGAGCAAAATGAACTTTCTGCTTTAGGTATTATATTATTGCTTAAGTTTTCTTGTGCCTCAGCCATATATTTCGTTTCAGTCTTTATGAGTGTACATGGGACCTCCATCTCGCTCTTCATAGCAAACATCTCTTTATGCTCTCCAAGAATTACTGATTATATTTATTGTCTTTTGGGTAAAAGTACTTTTACTCTTACTGTTGACTAACTTTCCATGAAGCTCAAGACCTCAGCTTCATCAACTCTATTGTTTCTAGTGACAACTGAAGACCTACTGAAGTCTGTTGTAATCTTATCAGACCTGAAACATGACAATTGTAATGATTCAGTTGTCATGGAAATTAAAAGCAAACATTTAAAAGCAAGGGGGATTTCACTTTGCCGCTCTCTCTGTTAGAATGAAAGAAGAAAACTTTTACTGCTGCGGCTTTTTTGAAACACGTATATTGTAACTCAGTAGGAAATTCAGTAGAATTACTGTAGAATTACTGAATTTTACGCTATTTTTATCTAAGATTATGTGGTACTGGCTAGATTGAATAAAACCGTCGCCATCTTTAGTGGGTCGGAGAAACTGCAGAAAATCAAGGCATTTAACCTCTCAGAACAGAAACAAGAAAGTAAAATAAATAAATCATATCTGTCCGTGCTCAGAAGAGGAATGAGGCATACCGTGTAGGTGGAACTTGTGGACGTAGAAGTGTAGTCACACCATGAAACGATGTCGCTTGAAGTTTGAAATAAGTTTCAAATCACTAAGAACAGCAACTCCGTATTTTGTTTTTCACGAGAGTTACCGCCCTTGTGCAGAGATGTGTATAGAGATCTGCGACGATGCGTATCACGTGGTACACAATTTAAAATGGCCGTGACTCAGGTGGAGGACAATAAAGTCTCCATGTCATTGTCTGAAGTATTGAGAGCTCTCGGCATTCGCGCTAATAACTCGACAGTATTGACAAGAAAATAACTTGGTCTGTCCCACAACAATCAGTGTCGTATACGAATTAAAAATAAATGCGATCGACAGTGGTGACCCATACGAACTGTAAGCATTTTTTTGTCAATGGCAGTTTAAATTCTGTAGGTTTGTCATATCTTCGGAAAGTATTCTCACCATACGCTTGAATAATTCACAAGCTGGTCAAAATCTCTTTTATGAAAGTGTAATAAGTTTTTGAAGAACAGAGCAAATCCGATTTCCCCGTGATGGAGAATCTCAGATATTGCATTTTCTCAATAAAGGATTGCATTTCCTTTTCATTTCGCGGCCTGTCTTTGCATTTAGAAAATGCATGCAGTTAAAAAATTCGGGTAATATGAGACTCACGTTTTTCTCGACAGCCGAGAAGCAATATACTCTCGGCATAGCGGGACTCTCCATGCAAGAGAGGTCTTCAGGGTTATCCCTCCCCCTCCCTCAAATCCTGCAATCGCTTAGCCCGTGGTCTCGGAATGTTGAGTCCATGCGATATTTGCGAATAAAAATATTCCAAAACTCACGTGCCATTCTCCCTGGGTCAGCAGGATTTGTGTGATAGAAATATTCCGCTGAGTCACCCGGCATTCCTGTTGCCGACATGTATAATGTATGATCTTAAAGAAGATTTGCTTCTCAAGAGAGGCAACACGAGCTGTCTCTGTAGTGTGTGTTGCAATTTGCCTTAAAAGGGGGGAGGATAAGATCTGAGACTGGAGACCGGCCATCCCTGAAACACGATAAACAATGTAAGCAACGGGAAATTTCTTGTTTTCCCGACGGCCATCCGGCAAAATTTCTATTATGTAAATTGATCAAAGAGAAACAGGTTTAGCGACATTTCATGCATTGAAAATAATTTTTGCTCTCAGGATATTGGGATGGACGTGTGGGTATTAAGACTGCTGTATGACTGTCATCATGGCGCGAGGCAATCAAATTTTCCACTTTTTGCCGATTCAGAGCACAACAACCGCAGGAAAATAAATAAATAAACTGTCGTGCAAGCATTGATGAAAGATTTTTTTGGCCTTATATTGCAGTTGTCCTTTTGTTCGTGAACAGCAATGAAGTAGGAAGGTGAGGTAGGAAGAAACAAAACACCAGTGGATTTAGAGACGTGCAGCTCCCATGACACCTCGCATCGTTATCTCGTCTTCTGATGCAAATCATCGGATGTTTTTGCGAACCTGACACCAGCAAGAGACGAGGCTACATCCCAGAGAGGATTGTGAAGTGTACTTGTATTGACACAGCATCCTGCCTGCTAAACGGAAACGTGAGCATTATACCGCTCTTCTTTTTCTAATCAACCATCAATGTTGAAAAACTGGGGCTTACCTTCTTCTCTTCATGTAAGCTCCTCTTGTGTCCAGAGAATATTGGTGTTTGAGATCTCCGAGGACATATAAAAAGTATATACTTGGCTGGAGCCATTTCTGTTATTTGAAAAGTGTGCTAAAAGTGCAGAGACTTGGTCAATGACTCTACCCACTGAAATAAAAAAATAATTACTCACAAATTATTTAATATGAAATTTATTTATAGAAAATTTAATTGAAAACCTTAACCAAACTTCCGATAAACCGGTTTTATGGAGGAAGACACAGAAGCCCGATCAGTCGTTGACTGCGGTTGGGTCGTCAATAGAGTTACTGGCCGTAACAATCCCTTAACACGGGGATAAAGAGATCTGCGGACACAGCAGCGCCATCTACTGACGGCCAAGAGACGATGGACGAGCGAGACTCGATTTCGTTGCCCACATTGAGGCCTCCCAGACAACCGCGCGGCCAGACATCCTTCAAGCCTCGTATCAGGTCGTCTTTCAATTAAGACGATATCACAGGGCTGCTACCCTCTCCTCCCAACTGCCGTTTAAGGATTTCTTTGATGTCTTCCAGTAAACAGAGGAGGAGGATGGGACAGTTTTAGCCGCGTGTCAGCAGTGCTTTAGATACATATGCTGATGGTTGATGAAGGGGTCCGGTAGAGTGGAAGCGACTTGTAAAAACTGAAGTATGGAAGTTACAAACAGTGTTAAACTCTTGTTGGATATGTCGTAAAAATATTGCTTTGAAACTCATCTTTTTATTCTTATCTTGGCTGAAAGTAGAGCCAGTGTTTCTCTACAAACAATTGAGCTCAGTTACATGGTGTTGGTGTTACAACCTGCAACGTTAAACGTTTTACAGGTGAAAAGCATCTGACCAAGTTGCTTTTATGTAGGTTCTCCATAAATGTGACTAAAATCAGCTTTCCTCATCTTCTGTTTAGCAGACAATTTATTTATAAGATTTATATACACTGCTGATAAAGGAATATTGTGGTATGGTCAAGTCACTAGTGCACAGCGCACAGCATCTTTGGTCATAGCTTCAGGTGAGGACTTTTGAGCGATCAAATAAAAGCAAGAACGTGAACTGCAGAACAACACATTGATGACAAGAAGAAATCGACGACGATTAAAGCTGCGAGACGACGACGAAGAAGAATACAACGATTAAAACGACGACATTGATGGAACCAACAACCAACAACCAACAATAACCACCACCAACAACCAACAAAAACCAAAAACAACCAGCAACCACAACAACCACCAACAAAAACCAACAATTATCAACAATAACCAAAATAACAGCCAACAACCATAACCAACAACAATAACAAACAACTACAATCAACAACAAATAACAACCAACAACAATAACCAACAACCACCAACAACAATCAACAACAACAGTAACAACAACAACAACCCTCACCAACAACAAACAACAACAAGAAGGGTGTGCAAACGTTGCTGTGATCAGTCAGACGTATTCGCAGCTGCAAACGCTCGTTCTATTCCAGGAACAAGCTCTGTTATGACTTTCTTCCTTCTGCCAGAAAAAAACGCTCCTGGGTGTAAGCGGACCCTCCATCAATAGTGCAAAAACATAAACAGAACAGTCGCATCAATGCGTTATCACTTCTATCATGATGATGATGATGATGTTGACGATGACGTTAACGTCAGCCACACGTGGCTGTAGCGACGCACGCTCGTGCGCGTGAGTTGAGCGAGGTCCAGAAGCCATCATCACAGTCTGGCTCCCGTTACTCACAAACTCTTCTTCAAGACGCCGCATACAACTACTTTTTTAACCCCTCTCCTCCTGGAGCAGACTATTTTAAACAGAAAATATGATGACTGATGCGAGAGGGATATATCTGGGGAAAGAGTGACCGGGAGTTTGGAAGCAGATGGCACATCGGTTAAAAAAGTGTTTGACCCCCAGGCAGGGTAGCTGATGTTCAAAACAAGTCTATGACCGAGGTGAGTGAAAAGGTAGAAAGACGGATGTGCCAACGGCGCCAGACTCATGGCGGTGAGCTTCTGCTAAATGTCTTGATCGCCGCCATGAATATCTGCCACAGTCGTGGTGCTTGCTGAGTGAAGACGACGCCGGCTGCAAACAGTGATGGAGAGTTTTCCTCGGGTACCTCACTGCTTTTGCAAATTCGGGGTCTGGTGTCTTCATTTCCTTGGTCTCTTGCGCGAAGATGCACCCGAAGGATTGATACCGGCAACACAGCTTTCTAAGAAATGTAAAGATGATGATGCCTTTTTACATGTCTGTCGGAGTATGTTGATGAGTTCAGCGAGCTCTCTACTGTAATGGGTGGGTGGATGGATGGATGGTTGAGGATGGATGGCTGATAATGATTGATTACGGATGATGATGGGACTATGCCAGACATTTGTGCTGCCTGTATTCTGCAAAGTCAGGCTCCGGAAAATCACCCGACAAGAGATTTCGTTACTCGTGAAACAAGTCTCACACGTGCTGCAGCGAGATTGAACGATGAGACAGGGCATCCGTGCAGCGATGGCCGCCAGCACCGTCAGACCGTGACGTCAAGGGAACGTCTGCAGTGCCAGTCTAGCGCACGCGCCTTCCAAACTTTTGGAACTCGAAGTTGAGGAGGGTCTTATCGCTTCTTATCGTAGTCATGAGCTTCCTGAACACCACACTACTGTCACCTCCCCCACCCCATCCTTCCCCACACATACCATCTACACACCAGACTGACCACAACTTCATCTCTCCCACAATTCTTTTTTTTTTTATCTCGATCCTAAAGGTGTAGCCAGTCCTCATCACTGATGATCTGCACACTTTTCCCCTATTAATCACACTCATTATGTTTAGCCTTCTACAAAGGGAGTTAATAAGCGGTTATAATACCTAGTGAAAAACATAAGAGTGGAGGGAACGTCCACATCTCCCCCATCTTGTTTTCCTTTGACGAGGAGGAGAATGAGGAGGAAACAGAGCATCGCAGTGTCACGACCGATGTATAAATCATACACACAAGTCTTTCTGGTTTTTGTACACTTTCTTTCTCTCTCTCTCGCTCTCTTCTGCCGACCCGGCCAAGTGCGAAGGCGAATTTATTTCGGGCCTCGTGCTAATCTCGCTGGCATCCGGGCAGCACGTGCAGTGCAAGGCGCGAAGAGACTTGAGGCGAGACTACCCAACCTTCGTCGGCTACCATTACTCCCGGCAGAGGAAAAGCCACGAAGGTTGCCTAAGCACATAAAGCTAATTTTGTCTTCTTTCTCCCTGTCCTTCTCTCTTTCCCCTCTCTTCCTCCTCCTCCTCTCTCTCCTGCCGTTCTTCCACTTACTTTCCCTCCCCCTCCAACACAAAAAACATGGGTTACTATTTTCTCTCGAAGTCGGGGGAAGTGAAAGAAGACCTGTAAAGTGTTTTATGGTCAGCGGCTTTGACGAGTAGCTTCTCAATGATCCAAACATGAATTAAACTAGTGAGTGATTCTGTTCACGTCGGCGTGAGTTTCCACGTTGTTAGAGACACAAGGGACCTGCGAGGGGGAACATGTTATCAGGAAAATATTCACAGACTGAGGACTAAAGGTTAAAGAGCGCAGCGTGATGAGAGGAGAGAAAGAAAGAATAAGAGAGAGAGGCTGTGCACACAGGTCTGTGAGGGATTGAATTCATAATGAAGACAAAGCTGTTGAAATGTTTCCAACACATTCCCGCTGTGTATGTATGCACTGTCAGGAGAGAGAAACTCATCCTTTCAGTCCCATCGACTGGCCGATGCCTGAATGTGTTTAGGAGCAATTAGCGAGCTGATTGGCTGTTGAAGACATTGTCATTAGTGGTCACTGGCATCCATGTCCAGGAGGTCTTTTGTAGGAGCAGGTCTTATCACAGAACTTTACAGGTGATTACTACTCATCTACCAGGAGCTACAAGGATTCTGTCTGTCATGACAACATGTACAATGACATGGCATCCCGACATTCAAGGAATCTCGTCTACACATTTTATTTCTGTCTAGTTCATCTGCACTCTTATCTTTTGTCTTCTCATGTTTACTTCTATTTTATTCGCATTCCTGTGTTTTCAATTAAGTGTATTTATTTGATTCACTGGGGAGCAGGTGAACATGCGAGTGTGGCGAGGCGCTATGTTTATCTTTGTTAAATTGTGTTTACCTCAATAGATCATTGTCTCAGCTCGCAAATCAGAATGTTTACCTGTCGTCATCGTGCGACTAGGAATGGATTGTCTTCGAGAGAGAAATGTTCATGTTCTCACTTCATAGCCATGGCGGATTTGGTTTTCATACTTTTTAACAAATTGAACTGACAGTGCAACGCCTAATTAAAATGTCAGACCCACCATTGGCTGAGACCTCAGTGACGTCAACATATTTATGTACGACCCTGACCTCTGTATTGTTGACCTTGACCTGTGCAGGGTGATGTCTGAAGGCGTGTACCTCGAGAACAGAAAGATGATATTATCTCAGATCAGGTAAATAGTAAGTTAAACCGAGGTTTACTCTATCATGAGAATAACATTTGCATCTAATTAGCACTTATTTAGCCCTTGAACTATTTGTACTTCGTCCGGTACATTTTTTTTTTTTTTTTGCTTTATTAAGTTTAACGGCTGCTGAAGTCTGGATTCGTGAGGAAATGTAATCAAACAGCAGAAATGTTATCATGGTTCCTAAAGACAAGTAATTTCTGTCGCCAAGTAAAGGAGATGAAAAGTCAGTTGTAGATGGTATTAGCTTCATCATATTACCAACGCAGGAGAGAAATGTCAGAAGCAAGTAGTGGTAGGAGTGCTGAAGGTAGTACAGCACAGCAATGGCAGTGACCTCTCCAGCAGCAAGAGCAGTACTTAGCACCAGAAGCAACTGAAGAAAAGTAGTAGTAGTATGACAAAATATTCAGCAGTAGCAACAGCATCTGACGAAGAAAGAAGAAGGAAAAAAATGGCATAAGGCGAGCGCCGAGGCAGCAGTAGCACAAGTCGAGACACCAATTATTTTTTAATTAATATGTTCAAGACCTCCTGGCGATAGCCTCAGCTAAACACTAACCTCAGTGGCAAGACTTTGCGACCGTTTCTTTCAACACTCGAAGTATATTCAAAGTTGTTTACCGCTAATTTCCCTGCACCATTGATCCAGAATAGATGTTTATTGGGCGGTTTCAAACTTAATGAATCTTCCAGCCGACATATGACCAAACAGAAAGAAATTTCATGACAGTCAGAACCTAATTTGACTGTTGTCCTCATTCCACAAATCAGACGAGTATTCTTTTCGCACAAGCAATCAAAGCCAAAGTAACTAACCCATTCAGGTCGCGGAAATTTTTTTATAACTACATCTTCAGTTTGTTTTGGAGATGAACAGGTTCCTTGGTAAAGTTCCGCGGAATTAACGAAGTCTTTTGAAAGAGAAACATGTCCTGTCCCAGTGGTTTGAGGAGCTCGGCAACCATTAAGACAGTTCAACTCGTCCCTGTCACTCAGAGAGAGAGAGAGAGTAGAATGTAGTAGAAATAGTCCTTCAAAGACCGGATGTAACATTTTGGGGTAAAATTAGTGCACTTCATTGACTCCCGTCCATTAGCCAGCGACATGCGTTCATTCTGTCCACTTCAAAAATAAGTAAAAGCTTCTCTGATTTTAACTTTAGAGCAGAGAAGGAAACCAACTCAACCCAACCAACCCAACCAAAACCAACAAACACAACCCAACTCAACCCAAAATCAACCAACCCAAAACAAAACCCAACCAATAACCCAACCAAACCAAAACCAACCAACCAAACCAAAACCAACCAACCAAACCAACCAAAACCAAGCAACCAACCAAACCAAAACCAACCAACCAACCAAATGCACAAATGGCAATCAAATAAAAATAAATAAAAACAGAACAATAATTTTAAACACCAGACATTTTACACTACATTTACTACCAAATGAAAGTGAGGTTAGTTATAAAGCGCACTGCCACTCTGAGCCTACATCCACTCAGACCTCCATCATCGACACAAGTTCACACAACACCTCCCTGTTTGATAACACCTCGAATGCTTCGAGCTCATCCATCACGATTTCAGCTGAACATGAAGGCCGGCATCTCGGAGGGCGACATGGCGTGACGACACAATCTCAAGCCCCGGATGATGAGGCCAGGAATGCACACAGCTGACACCAGGTAAAAATTAGTGCTGATGATGACAAAGGAGGAGGGGATGCTCGTGAGCGCGTGCAGCATCCCCCGTACGGAGGGCACGCGCGGGGAGCAGGCGGCCTGTCAGACCTTCAGGCCTGTTGCTGTACTGATTGCTAGTAACGAGATGCTCTGCCCTTAGCAACCAGTCGTCTGCGCCAACCTAAACTGACGAGCTAAGGACAGGAGGGAGGAAAAGCAATAAAGAAATGTTAAACCTCGCAGATCCCAAGTTTGCAAGGTACAAAGGTATCATCGTTCTTTCTTTCTCTCTCTCTCTCTCCCCTCGTTGCTTTCTTTCTCCTTTTTTTCCCCTTCATTTTTTTCTTCTTTTTTTTATCTTATTCCTTCTTTGTTTTCTTACTTATCCTTTCTTTCTGTTTTCTTTCTCCTTTCCTTTCTTTCTTTGTTTCTTTTTTTTCTGATTTCTTTTTCCGCCTTTCTTTTCTCTTTATATATATATATTTTTTGGCTTTTATTTCTATCTCCATTATTTTTGCTTGTTCTCTTTTTTCTTCCTCTCTTTCCTCCTGTTTCGTTTTCCTCTTTTTTCTTCCTTTTTTTGTTTTCCCCCTCTTCCTTTTTTTTATTTATTTTTCCCCTCTCTCTCTTGCGTGCACACACACAACAAAACACACACCGATATGGAAAGGGAAACTGGCTTTCGAAAGAACAGAAGAAGGAAAAAAAATGAAAACAAATATTTCTTTTTAGAGAGCAGGTAAACAGACACAATCAAAGTGACAGAAAAATTGGAGGCATCCTATATCTTCCAGGTGCAGGAAAACTTTCATATCAGAAAGAATTCCATTTTGAGTGCATCACACTGGCCGGGTAGTTTCTATGACAACACTTAACCGATTTTTCAGCTGTCGTCTTACATTTTAAGCCTTCTACATTTTGATATTTAGATTATATGATTTACTGTTTGATGTTATTTTTCTAATAAAAATCTTCCTTCTCTGGTTTCCTCAGGAATCATTCTTCAGAAATATTTTGCAGACAGGAGAGAGTAAACAAACGATAGCAGCTCTGACCTACACCAGGAAGAATTATTTACAGAAATATATTTCATGAACAAAATAGATAAAAAAAAAATACTAACTTCACGCAAAAAATGATGATCAGTTTCATTTGCAAAATAAATGAATAAACAAATAAGAAAATCAACACACAGTTGAGACAAATAAACTGAAAGATACTTTGTCGAGAATATAAACCTTTAATAACAGTAGCTAACCTACAACACTCTGTACCAAACTTTATACAGATACCTCAATTTTTTTTAAACTCAGAAATATCTGTCTCTCCTTAAATTAGTCTATCTTTCAGTCTATATATATATCCCTGTCAGTCTATATGGCAACCAGGCAGTCTGTATGTCTGTCAGTTTATGTCTGCCTTATCTTTCATTTTTCTGTCAGTCTATCTGGAAGTCTGTCTGCCTGCCTCACTGTGTGCCTGGCAGTATGTCTGTTCTCCTGTCTGTCTCTTTGTCTTTCTGTTCCCATAACAATTCTGTTTAAAAAAATCCGTGTTTCGTTCTCCATGAAAAATACTTCCATCAACAGTGTTTGTGACTCGTGTTTTTATTCTCCACATTCCTCCTCAACCTCTTCTCTCTGCGCAAGGTCGAGACACCCCGGGTCGAAACAGGTTTTGTGTTTTATTTATTCTTCTTCTGTTGCCGGATTATTTTAGCATTACTGAGAAATGGCATCGAGGTCTGTTGTGGGGTAGCTGTCCTTTGAGTTTCACAGTTTTTATTCTTTCCTATTTTTTTTTTTTTAATTCTTCCTCTTCTTATTCTTCCTGTTCTTCATCCGATTCACGAAGCCTTTATAAGACATATTTCTTCTTCCTCTTCTTTGCTAATAATAGCAATATGATCTTCAAACATTCATCATCATCATGGTTTGTGTATTTTAAAGATGATTAATAATCAGAGTTAATTAACCCGCTGCTACGTTTCTGCTAATTAAAAAAAATTGGAGATCCCCATCCACGTTAAACTTGAAAAAAAATCTGGACACCTGAAGCTACCTTTCCTTATGAAGGTTGTCGCTAATGAACTGTACTTCAATGTAAGACTCTGCCACGACAGCACCACCATCCGCGCCGTCGCCATGGAAACCAGACTATCTTTAATGCCTCGTGCAGACATCCGTGCCAACATGACAGTTGAGTCGAGGAGCAAACCATCTCAGAATATTTCCTTTTCCGAGCAACACTTTCAGTCACATTTTTTGATTTCTAAAATAAATAAACAAAGACATGTTTGGAATGGCAGAGATGTCCTTGTTAGTTTTGTTGATTTGTTTAACTCTGCAGACCACGTGGTACACATGAAAGTCTGAGTCTTTTATAAAACTGTAGTTTAAAGCTTTAAATGTTTCTAAATTATTATGGAGGTTATTTCTCATTCTCTCAGGGAGATGATCAAAGAAGCACAGAGGCTGGAACACATCAGAGCAGGCGATCCCCAAAGCTTTTTCCACCCTCTGAGGTTCATGGTCAATGTTGTGGATGAGGACAGGATGGAGGACTCATTGCAGCATGGACTTGACCTGATAATTACATTCACCCTCCTCACATGGAGGAGACAATGAAAGACACGGAGCCTCAATCTCACTCGCATTGAGAGTGAACACTAGTCACTGGACAATGTGAGTGGGAGGCAGACTCACCACAACTACCCCCGAGGTCGCTGTGTTTGAGGGGCAAGCCTCGGTGCCAGAAGGCATAACACGAGACCAGCCAGGGTTCTCCCCCTAATTTCAAAAGAATAACTGTGGCTGACAGTAACACAAGATGAATACACAACACATGTTCCAGAAACGTCTGCGCCAAATATGCCGTGAACGCTCCCCCGCCTCCTGGCCTTGCGCAAGCGCGTGCACGCTCACGAGGCTGCGAACCCGGGCACGACACGTGTGTGCGTGAGTGTGTGTGTGTGTGTGAGTGTGTGTCTTTCTGTGTGTGTGAGTGTGTGAGTGTGAGTGTGTGTATATGAGTGTGAGTGTGTGTGAGTGTGTGTGAGTGTGTGTGTGTGTGAGTGTGTGTCTTTCTGTGTGTGTGAGTGTGTGTATATGAGTGTGAGTGTGTGTGAGTGTGTGTGAGTGTGTGATTGTGTGTGTATGAGTGTAGAGAGTGTGAGTGTGTGAGTGTGAGTGTGTGTGAGTGTGTGTGAGTGTGTGTGAGTGTGTGTGAGAGAGTGTGTGTATATGAGTGTGAGTGTGTGTGAGTGTGTGTTTGAGGCAGTGAAGGGACATAACCAGGGGAGGGAGCGCGTGCAGTGCACTAATCTCAGGAATGCAATGAAGACAGATTACGTGCGAGGTTTATGGCGCGGCGTGCAAGCATGGCGCTGATGTTCATGTGAATTTTGACTGCCTCTTGAGACATCAATCAAAACCTCAATCTCTCTCTCAATCTCTCTCTCTTTCTCTCTATCTCTCCCCCAACTCCCTGTTCCTTCTTCTCCGAACTCCATCCTCTTTTTCCCTCCATCTTCTTATGTCATAACTTCTCTGTCTCTCTCTCTCTCACACACACACACAAACGCACGCACAGATATAACAGAACGTGTGTATTTGTGCGCGCGCGCGCGTGTGTGTGTGTGTGTTTGTAGATGTGTGCGGATGTGTATGAATTACCAGTCTCTTCATGCTTTCTGACAACTGATTACGCCCCAACAGGAAACCTGGGCGTTATCGCTAAGAGAAGCAGAAGAAAATAGTGTAGGATAAAACAGGAAGTATCTACACAAGATGCTGTTACTGATGTCATGTTCTGAAATTGTATTTCCCTCATTACTGTCTTTGACATTTGTCACTATGTGTTTGTAGAAAACTATATGTATATTACTTCTATCACTAGGTGTGTGAAGAAATAGATATGCTTTACTTCGGATTTTAAAAAATTCTTTTGAATCTTCTATCACAACGAAGCTTTTGTTTTTTGTTTTGTTTTTTTAAATTAGAGAGGTTCAGTCACTAGTTTTGTAACATGGTCTAATTAATTAGTCGTCGTAGAGATGATAAACCACTTACGATATCTAGACACGTGGGAGACGAAATTTATTATTCTTCTTCCGGCTTATTTTACTTTTCTTAAAGAATCAAGCAACTATCAATGTCAGACGGGTAGAGGAACCTTTCGAATCATTGGCTGGAATCAGACTCGAACTGGCATCGTTCTGGTCCTGATGGCGAGGCTTCGCAAGGTCCTAATGAAGTTTTCAAACCTCGACTGACTTTTCATTCATAGATGCACGTGACCTCTTGTTCCTTCCCAAACTCTGGCGGCGTGACTTTGGAGGAACACCTTCCCCTTCGTGAAGGAGATGTAGCCACCTGTTTCCCCCGACTGCAAAAAAGAAATAGAAATATATTTAGAGAGAAGTAGTTAAGCCACAAGAAGAGTGCTTCAGAGAGGTTGATGGCGAACGGTGGTTGCATGGTAGATCACAAGTTCTACTGACTGGAGAGAAAGACCAGGTTATTTTATCCTGATTGAAAGAGAACTGGATAGTAATGGAATTGGCAGTTGTGCCAGCCGCGCAAGAATTTTATACACTGATTTAGCTCTCGTCTGAGGGGAAAAAATCTTTTCTTCACGAATAGTGGTTTTACTGGATTTTCTTGCCCATTTCCTTCATTTCTTTCATCTTTCAATTTTCTTTCTTCAGTCTTTCTTCCTCCCATACGTTTCCTTCTTTCTTCCCATTTTTCATTTTTTTCTTAACTTTTTTTGTTCTTGATTCTTTCTTTCTTTCTATGTTTCTTTGTTCCTTCAATTCTTTCCTGTCTTAGGAACGGTCCTGGGAATTACTCTACGATGGTCTATGTCTGCAGACAGAACATTGCATCATCCAGCTTCTCTTATACAGACCGCGCTATGTAAGCAAAGAATAATTAACCAAGACAGCTATTTATTTTTAATTCCCGAGACAGCATTCTGTCTGACAGAGGATACGTCTGGACTAATGTCTGACACCTGGTAAGTACGTCAACTGAGACCTCGACCATCGCACTCGGACATGTTTCAGGTCTTTTTTAAAAATAAAATTCTCGAAAAATAAATGGATTGAGTTTTCACTTAAAATGTATCTAGACTACCAATAAACACGTGGTTCAGAAAGAAAGAGTCTTCAAAAGGTTAAGAAAGATTAAGAAATGCCACGAGGAGTGAGTCTGTAGTTGGCCTGTTCATTGACCGCCATGTTCAGAACCAAGTCCTGTTCCAGCAAGTTTCAGAGCCTGCAGTCTTCCAGTGCATACGGATGGGATGTTTACTGTCCGCAAAGTGAGGGCTACTTTATGTGACTGGAGGAATCTTACCAACATTCGTGCAATGCTTCTTCAGGGAGATGGGGTGGAGGATTGCGTCCATTCCACTGTAATAAAACACGGTGAAATATGTTCGGGAGGTTCTCCTCCATTTCCATACCTCTCGACGATTTCTCTACCAAAATGTACAGTGCCTCTGAGGGCGGGTTCTATGACAGGAAATGTTTCATTTCCCTTTGCAAGGAATAGGTTCTTGACCAAACAATCATCCAACGAAATTGAAAATCACTCAAGCAAACTGTGATAACTGAATACATAACAAGTTTTCAGTCGATGAGTTTTCAATGGAAGGTTGCTGAAATGTTGCAAACCTGAAAGGCTCAATTATCTTTTATTTAGTAAGAATTAAAAGTAATTGGTGTTAAGATTCCATGGTTTAGTGACCGTTCGGTGGTCATTGTGTCTAGGGCTCGGGATATGAAAGAAGAATTGAACCCTGACCTTTCACCTCCATTGACTTTCTGTCCACGATCACAGGTACACAGTGAAGATTCATGTCATATGGCTGTTAGAAGTTTTAAACCTTTTGTTCCGTAGGACAGACAGACAGACAGACAGACAGACAGACAGACAGACAGACAGACAGACAGACAGACAGACAGACAGACAGACAGACAGACAGACAGACAGACAGACAGACAGACAGACAGACAGACAGACAGACAGGATGGTCTATTGTACTTAAGTTTCTAGAAATTTATTTTATTTTTATAACATTTAGTTTGATCGGGTTTGGTGATTATTTGAGACCGTACCGTCCCAACCACAACTACCACAACCACACCATCTTCATCGTCGTCAGCAGCTCCACCATCACCACCACCACGTCCTCCATGGAGACGGTTGCTCGGTGAAGCATATGCTCTGTCGCTTACTCGCCAAGGAGGGTTCGCGCCATCAAAACCATTTCGATACAGAGTGATACAGACACACACCCTGGATGCAATAAAAATTGATGAGGCTTTAGCCCCAAGTCGACATAAATTTGACACCGCAGCAGCCGCAGGCGGACAAAAACGTAGTTACGTGCCCCTGCGGCCCCCCATCCTCATCCCCTGGAGTCTGTCATGGCGCGCCTGGTCGTGCCACAGCTCTGGCTGCTCTTAAATCAAAGTGAAGCCAGTTCCAATCAAGTCTTCGCAATGTTGGGAAATGGTCTCATCTCATACTCATGCTGAGACATTCTTTTCTCCATCCCTAATCTCATCCACATCTTTTTTTTACATCTCTAAAAGGATCTTATCAACTAGCAACCCTCTTCCACCACAATTTTAAACCGCAAGTAATTCTCTTGACATGCTACGAGCATTGTCCATCTCAAGAGACCTTTTGACCTGTCACAGAAATGTCTAACGATCTTGGCAAATATTTCGCAGAATACCGGGTCCCTACACGTCGACTGTAACCTAATTCCTGACCTGAATTCATCACAAGTTTTACATAACTTCCAGGCTACAAACCTTTTTTTACCAGGTTACTGTCAATAAAGCAGGGCTTGCCATAAAATCCTGGTGCCCCTAGGAATATGTTTCTGCTATGAATCTTTAAAACACTTTAAAATATAAAAATATATGTTTATGTTTAGTCTTTGTTACTCCTCGAGGAGCATAGGACCGCAACAACACCTGACCCGGTTTGAGGCAGCCCCCGAAATAAAAATATAAAATAAATTTTAAAAATATAAAAAAAAATTATTTAAAATAGTAATATAATAATAGAATAAAAAAAAATACAAAGTCAAGTAAAATAGAAGTTTATTTGGCTTAGTTTTTAGATGAAGAGGGAGTTATCCCGCCTACACATACACACTCACATCAGCTCCCACCCCTATTCCGGAGCTTGGGTAGGGATGCGAGTCCCTAGGATGGTGTAGGAAATGCAATTAGAGGTATGTGTAGGGAGCTGTGATGTAAGTAAGCCCTGACACCCTAATCCCCGGGTCTGGGATTTACGTGCCAGTGCCGTGAAAAGGTTTGGCGGGCTGGACCACCGGAGTCTGAGTGCAGCGAGCTGCCGATGCTAATGATGAGGGAGGCTTGTGTTGCAGCCGGCGGCGGTGCCAGCAGCGTGAGGCAGACAGATGCACGCTGGGACTGCGCAGCAGGAGAAAGTGCTGCATGTCATGGTGCATGATAATCGCGCGAAACTCAGGCAAGAATAGACACCACACGTTTAGTTTGTGTTGGAGGGAGGGAAGGAAGGAAGGGAGGGGTAAATTCTGTGATGGAAACGCAAGCGCATTAGAGTAGACAACAATAGACACGGTAAAGAACGTACATGGGTCATATGAACGTACATAAGGTAGACACAGATGATGTAAGTAGGGTCTCAACTAAAACATGAAACTCAATGTGAAATCGTCTCACTGGATTTTAGATAAATACTATGGTCATTGAAACTCTCTTTTTCTCTCCTCTTTCTCTCATCCGCTAGTTGCTTTAGTTGGTTTGCAGTGGCTTATAAAATTTGCTTGCTTAGTTTTGTTTTGCTATCCAATGATCTAGAATTTTTAAAATGTGTATTCTTTCATATATGTATGTAGATAATTGGATTATGTTTACAGCAGCTCTATGACATTGTATAATGAGTTTGACAGATATTCACATCCTTGCTGGGGTTAAGCTCTTGTAGCAATAAATTATAATCAGACAATACCTCTCTGCTTTCTCTATAGTAAGGTGTAAAGATAATTGACAAAAGAAGTCGTGATTGGGTACAATTCAATTATTGGAGAATGTCAAGCTTGTTTTAAAAGAGTCCAACACATGTTTATTTTATTTGGTTTCGTCATCAGTTTATTTTGAATTCTAGATGAGACGTAAATGTGAAGACTTTGAAAAGACCGTTGATTCCAGTAAAAGATTTGAATAATGTTTGATTCCTTTAAAATATGTCTCATCTAAGAAAGAATAGAACTGTTAGGAAAATTCACAATACTGGTAAAAAAGAAAGAATAAAATATGAATCGCAGTTAATTGATCATATAAGTTGTACTAAAGGGGATAATTACATTATTACATTATATAGAACTGTTGATTTGAAATGATTGATTTAGAAAATTAGCTGAATCTTTATTCTCTCTCCATCCCCTCTCTTTCTCTCTCTCTCTCCTCCCTTTCTCAAACACTTATACTTCACATTCGTCACCAAAACCTGAATGGTCCCCTCAATACACTAGATTAAATAAGTGCATTGTAAAATATCCCCTGCCTTTTTAAGCTGAGATCGAATTCGCCTTCTGGAGAACATTGGAAGTTAAAAGCTTGTATCTGGAGAGAGAGAGAAGCCAGGAAAGGTAAGTGTAATTAAAGCAAGCAGCTGTGAGAGATGCTATGACTTTCTTGCAAGGACTTCCAACGACATCAGAAAGAGAAAGAAAAGAAAATGAAAAGACTTCTACAAGGACTAAAAATGCTCGCACCCAATACCTCCCATTTTGTTGTTTCATGATGTTAAAATAGTAGAGGAGGAGAAGGAAGAGAAGAAGAAGAAAAGAAGTTGGAAGAAGGAGGAATACAAGAAGAACAAACAGAACAAGAAAAGAAAAAAAATCAGAAGAAAATTAAATATGGAAATATCAGCAAAACGAAGAAGACTAGAAATAACAGGAAGGACAAAGGAAAAGTTAAAAACAAGAGACATAATATGTAAATTGATTGTTTTCCTGGCAGAGTCACTTCTGAGACCACACAATAATTATATTTTTAAAACTTCAGTTGTTGTAAAGAAGCAAAGTAATAAGCTTTTTCTTTAAACAAATTGCTCCTATGCCATTTATTTTCTTTTCACAAGCAAATAAGAAACACATTATTTTATTTAAAACTGTCTTAGTTTTAAAAGTTCTAAAATTGCATTGTATTGTGTGTTTCCGTGAAAATAATTGCCTAAACAGATTAAAGTGTTTACAAATGTTCTGTGCCATTGGACCTGGTCCTCAACCAGACCAAGATTTTTAGGACTACAGCAACGTTGAGGCAGCTCCCCGCCGTTGGTGTAGTCGTTGTACACGGGATACAACCCCCGACATCGATTGCAACATTAATGTTCTCCCTCTGAAGCAGATTCTGGGCTTCACAGAGGTCCTTTGCCAGAGCCTGATATATGAAGCAATAAAAGCACGAGGCTGAGGACAAAGGGTGCTGTAGTGTAGGAAGACCCTCAGAAGGGAGGAGAAGGGAGGTGCGTTTGTAGTGTCGGTGATGCCAAGAGCAGCACTTCAGCAATTTGAGGTTTGTGTGGACCTGGCACATCATGTGCCAACATCGTCGCACGTCGGGTGCACGAGTGATTTCCTCCCTTTTCCTCCAAATCGCTGAGCATGCAGGCCAGTACCCTGTCTTAGCATCACCTCCACAAGCAGGCATTCAGTCTACATGGTACTAGCAGCACTTTCATCAGCAAATAACCATGAACTAACATTGCCTCCTACAGCAAAGAACCACGTACTAACGGTGCCCCCAACAGCAAACAACCATGTACTAGCAGCAAACTGTATCAAACATTTGGTATTAATACATTTTAAGTACATAAAATATATTCAAAGAAAATTCCAATAACTATTTTTAAACTAGCTTTAAACTAAATGTGTCAAAATGGCACAGGTCTCTCGTAATATTTCTCCCCACCTGTCCACTTCACCCCACTCGGGAGGAAAGGTGTTGACGATTGCAGCTGCCAGCAACTGTTCCCTCCTCCAGGGCACAGTCACAGGTGGAAGAGTCAGATACACACAAGCCCTCCCAGACTTTTTCACGCATTAGCCCGACATAAGACAACACTTTGCTTTTATTGTTTCTGCTACCTGCTATTTGAATATCATTATTCAGCAAGAGCAGGCAACTGTGAAAGCGACTTTGTGGGGCTCAGAACTTCAAATCATCCTTTATCCACGAACTTGTATTACTGGACTGCTGACAGACGATTTTTTTTCCCAGTTAACTATTAAAACGAGGCAGATGTGTACAAAGCTTCCGGTTTAGTCACATTCATTGTTAAGGCTCGCCGAGACTAACAGCGGAGAACTTCGCAAGAGGCTAAGTTGGTCTCGGCAGACAGACAGCAGTCCACCTGTACCCTTCCATGGTTTATCTATGTTATTGGAGTGTAAATCGTGTTGCTCGAAGTAAACACTCGCAGTGAAAGATTGTTATCAGCTAAACCACGCGCATACCCTCAACTCCCTTTTTCGGTTTGTAATACACAAATAGCCTGGAAGAAAGAAAGAACGAGTGAGTGATACAATAATTTGTTTGTTAGGTTGGGTGTTTTGTTTTTGTTTTTGTTTTGTTTTTTATTAGCTGTCATAAACCCACCATCAAGTGTGTGTATACATGAGAG
This sequence comes from Pomacea canaliculata, assembly GCF_003073045.1. Lineage (NCBI taxonomy): Eukaryota > Metazoa > Mollusca > Gastropoda > Architaenioglossa > Ampullariidae > Pomacea > Pomacea canaliculata. Next base: position 25,462,391 of record NC_037595.1, on the reverse strand, counting down.
ATACTGTATATGAAAATGGGAAAGTGTGTGAATATCTATGAATATATTTTTAATATCTCAATATCCCTGAGAACGTGACAGATGAATAAAGAATCTTGAAAATCTTGAAATCTTAGAACTAAGAAAACTACTAAACGCTGATCGGATGTTGCCATGGGACACCGATCTAAGCAAAATGGCTAGATTTTCCAGATTATTTGATATGAAAAATCTGTCTAACACATCATAATTTTCCACAAGTACACACATACATCAGCTCCACAACTACACACTCTTAACACCAGAAGCCCCTCCACTACACAGCAAGGGAACTCTACAACTCCGTGAGTGTAAATAAAGCTGAAAGGTCATTACGAGAGACAAGACAAAGAATAAATGAAACCATTATGAGCCGACTCTTTAATTCACATGGCAAAAATTCTTCGTCACCCTCAATATTCTTTACCAGCCAAAGCACCAACTGTAAATCTGGATGCCTCTGAGCCAGGCAGACAATTTAAACTGCACGGTGCTCCTTTGATGTTCATTGTTCTCAGTAAAAGGAATCCTCCAATGTTACGTTGTGTGCCGAGAGTTGTTGGCGAGAGCCGTGGAACTCTCTTGACAACGAGCACGTGCTGAGGACGTAATGAGTTGAGACTGGATTTAAAGGATGACACTATCGTCCGGGGTGGTTGGGTGAGTGAAGGTAGGAAGGGGGCTAATTATGTATGGGGGTGGGGTGTGGGGACACCTCTAATGACCGGTGGAGGGTTGAGGTGCTATCGCATTACCTGAGCGACGAGGTTCCCCCACAAAGTCTGGTGCGAGGCGGACTGGCCTGACTACGTGATGGCTTTAATACCTTTGATCAGCTGCAGGTGGCGGGTTCTTGTCCGGACTGACAAGATGGTTGAAGTCTGGCGGCCAGCCAGCGTGTGATATGGAATGATGCTCAGGTGTGCTCCGACAATCGCTGGATGTAGTCACAAGGCGAGGATGGTCGTTGTCCCAGAGACAAAACGTGGAAGGACAAAAAGGACAAATGTTTACGTATTGATGGAACGAGTATTCTGAAACTGTGTTTGCTTGTCTGTGTGCACGTAATATTTCTAATTCCCAGCCCATGATCATATTGCTCCTAAGTGGGCGGACCTGTCTTTAATGACTAACGCGCATGAACAGATCTCCCAACCGTTGCCTTCTACCTGCAGATGAACTGATAAGTGAATAACAGGTGAAAAAGTGGAACTAATTAGGTCATTAAAAGACCCGCCGATGCCGTCAGTTGCTCCTGTCTTCTCCAGACCACTTGGCTTTATCGCCTGTTAGTGTCAACAACCGACCTGCATGGCAAAGACATACACCATGTGGGTGTGTGGGGTGGGTGGGGTGGATGGGATGGGGAGGATGGTTTCTCAGTAAAGAGAGAGAACTGCTGTACGCCATATCTCTTCAGGAAGCTGACGATCGGGGGGGAGGTTGAGGGGAGTTCTGAGCACACACCTTGAAACTTTGATGATAAAAACGTGAGAGTTGTTTTGGCATCGAAACCTGGACATACACCCCGACAGTAGAGCCGCTCATATATCTCTGTTCGCTCCCAGCCTCCTTGGCGTCCGCGGGCCTCGTTCTGAATCCTCTGGCAGGACCTCCTGCTTCTGATCCTTCTTCTCTGTCTTAGAATTACGTACAAGCACCATTTATTATTTTTTTCTTTTTTCTTTTGCAGCTGCACGAGAGAGCAAAGACTTGCGGTGCTGTCGTTGGCTTCCCATTCCCCAGACTCTTGAAAACAAGAGAACGTCGGTACCACTTCCAAGACGGCCATTAGCCTAAGTAAACAAACGACTTGTTTCGACAGCAAAATTCCCGTCGTTGTCTGTGGTTTCGCAAGCTGCAGCAACATGTACAAGAAACAGTCTGGGAAGCAGGAGGTTGGGGAGAGAGACCCCCAGTCGCTATTGACGACATACTCCACATTAGTCTGTCAAATGCCAGCACCCGCGGAACGTAAATAAGGGTATCAATTGTAGGCAAGCTGATCTGTGTGCACCCGGGCAGCTGCTGTAGCAGCGTCATTCAGTTCAGAAGAGGTCTGGGCATGTTCGTCTAGGACAAGTAGGAGGGTGGTGTGACATGGGGCTGAGTGGGATATGAGAGAAGTGTGTGTGTGTTGGACTACGTGCACAAGATGTGGAAGAGATGGTGTGTGTGTGTATGTGTGTTAAAATGTGTATACGTGAAAAAAGATTGTGTTTTTGTATGTTACTTGTGTGTTTTAGTATCTCTGTCTCTCTGTGTGTTTTTAGGATGTCCGGTGGCGCAACGATTAGCGCCTGACACCAACGCAATGAATTTTGACTGTCCTGGGTTCAGTTCTCGCCTCGGGCACGCTGTTCTTTCTCAAGCATGTGACATCTGTTTACAGGGCTGGCTGCCTTGGCATGATATAACCTTAGTTGCTGACTCGGTGTTAAACACCTATTCCCCCTCTGTGTATTTTAATGCAACTGTACTTGTGTGTGCACTCAAAAAATCTTTGTTACGGATTTTTTATTAGTGTGAGAGAGTTGATGTGCAATAGTATTCTTCTATATACAAGTTTGCATTCATATGTCTACGAGTAAGTAAATAAAAGTAATTAAATAAATTTAAGAGAGAGAGAACAAATGAGAGAGTGTAAAATAAGTCACTGATTGCACTTTATCACAGAATTACCTTCTGGAGCTTGTGTTCGGATAACTAACTGTTGTGAAGGATACCTTCCCGTACACTTCGGTAAAGAAACGATTAAGTCATAAACAATATGAGAGCAGAAACAGGAATCTCTGTCTCCTGGAATCGATGTTTACTTTCAGACTTATTTATCTTTCGTAAGACTCATTCACCGAGCTCCAGAAACAATATAAACTTTGTGCGCGTCTTCAGAAAGCCCGAACAAACGGTGTAAAGTTTATGAATCCCTTTCAGGAGCAATTATTTATTTACGGTCTTAGGAAAAGGCAGAATCTGTGCATCCTGACAGCTGAAAGCCTTTCTTCTATCAAATTACGAAGCTCGATAAACGCAGCCAGATACCTGGCAAGCTAAAGGCGGGTCTCAAACCATTTTTTTCGAGAAATTTTTAAGATCTTTCGTTCTCCATGTGTATGAGTGTGTAAGCGCACATGTGTGTTGTATGCAAGGGACACAAACGGGTGAAAAGAGTCCGAGAAGCAGAGGCAAAGGGACAAATAAAATTGTGCAGAGACGTTTGGGTACTTTGTAATGTAAGGGACATAACCTATGAAAACATTTTTTCTGCACGATATTGATTACTTCCCTTGGTCAAGACCTAAACCTGCTGGACACCTAAGAAATCATCAGTGTTTGAAGATTTTCCCTGGAGCGGTTACGAGAAGGATAAGCAAAATGAACTAAACTTAAAATGTAAAGTGAAGTAGATGTGGGAGCAGCCAGTTATCTACACCAACGACTTGAACCACACACGACCATGAACTAAACGACGTGCGGCGCGACACCGTGGCGGAGAGTTGCCAAAGACTGACGACACTCATGACGTCTCACTGACGCAAAATGCAATCTATCCTTGTTGGTGACGTCAGGGCGAGGCTGCAGTCATTTGCCGAGTCACAATGAACAGTGAACAGTCACAAGATGAACATCATCCCGAGGACATGACAATCTCTCAGCTCTGCCCAATGCAGGTAACCTTCACTGTTAGCCTAACATGCACGTGCAGCGTGGTCAAATCCTCTCAGAGCGAAAAACAAAATGTTTTCTAGCGTCTGTGCTGCTGATTCCATCTTTAAGTCTGGTTTCAAACCACCTGGGCAGTATGTGGAGATGAATATGAACACCTGTACAGCGTTGTGTCACCTTTAGTATCCAAGTGTCTCCACCACGATTGTGTTCAATACCTGATCTGAACAGAAGTGAAACAGATGCAGGGAAACAGATTTTAAAAAATTTGAAAAATATTTAAAACGATAAAAATACAGAACATTATAACACAACATTTAAAAATGAAATAAACCAGGAAAACAGAACAATGTATTAAAATGAGAAAGCGACAGCAACGTAGAAGGCTATGACAGAGAATTGTAGTGTTTGTTTGTGTGTGTTCCAGAGCGAGGCTTCACACCATGGTGTGGTGTACCTGTCAATTAATCTACCTACATATCCTCGCTATCCTCCTTTTCAGGGACGGTAAGCGCATATTTACTCGGATTAAAATCTTAAAGTAGACCAACTCATTCCTTTCCCACTATAATCAAGGTTTCACACCGTCGTATTACATTTATTCAAAACGCTACAGAGTCCTGTAGTCTACTAAGGCTGAGACTTTTTTCTCCTGGAAAAAAGGTCGAGTACAACAGGCAACAGAAACTGAAATACAAGACCGTTCACGAGTGGTGATACAGGTAGGCAGTGAACTGATACTTTCCGACATCAACAGCGTCACCCACAAGAGGTTAGGCGACGACAAGACTGAAGTCACCTTCACCTTCTTCTTCAGACAGTTCTTCAGCAATATTCGAGTAGAGATCACCTTGTGCTCAGGTGAGACATACACTCCTACTGCAGGTGCAATCCTTTTTCCGTCTGTTGTTTGGGCTTGAGATGTTGCTTGGTTTCTCACTTCTGTTTTGAGGCTTTCTGGCAAAAATTAGTAGTTGTATGTGTGTGTGCGCGCGCAGAGAGAGCAGGTGCATGCACTTACAACAGTTACCTACTGATAATACTTTGGCAGAAACCAGGTCAGAGGTCAACATGATGGTGCAGGCTGGAAATACGACTTGTCTACCCGACCCATGGCCACGGTTCCGGACTGGAAGAGAAGACCGCTTGAGGCACTCTTTCGTCTGCTTGACCAACACCACATCTGTCGTGCTACGTTGTCGCGGTCCTCTGGTCATCCGATACTTGAGAATCTTCAGTAAGTGGTCAGGTGCTCTGTGTCCCCGTCTTCTTTTAATCTTCTCTTTTTCCTTTTTGAATTTCTTTCTGTACGGTCATCTCAGTTTTTCTTTCTTGTCACCTTACTTCTCAGTCATGCACCAAGCAAGAAATTTTCTGCTAGCTTTCACCCGTTCACTTGCAAAGTGAACGAATGCTTGTGAACTGAAGACATCAAACCTCTCGCAGTCGTTATTATTGGAAAGACATACTTGTTGCTTGCTACACATGCGTTTGCATGTTGTTTGTATCTCTATTTGTTGTATCGTACATTCATCATCAAAAACTAAAGCCAGATTATCATATTACTACTTCTCGTAGCCAGTCAGGTGTGTCCGAAACACCGGTATGACCCCCCAGGCTGCAGGAGGCCTTGCAGCGACAGGTGCCAGAACAGACCTTGCGATCAGTGGAGCGGCGCGTGCTTGCCAGGTGTGTAAATAAAGCCTGCACCGCTGCTGTAAATAATGTTTGTTGACATGCCAGGTGTCTGGTAGCCTTCACGTGACCCCAAGTCGGCAGTCATTATTAGGAACGTTCGCAGACCTGTGCTTCGGTGCACCTGCGAATATTTGTTTACAGTCAGGACACGTCTGCTTTTCTATCCATCCCCACCCCTATTTTCTTTATAGTTTAGGCAAACATTACGCGAATTAAACTTTTTATAGTCTTCATGCTGAAAAAATCCTTTGACAAAGAAGTATTTTTTGCGGGCATTCACCGAGAGAAAGTTATTTTACCCTGTTGATCGGGGAGGGGTGTAACGTGTGAAGGAGGGTTATGTGAAGGAGTGTGCGACCACATTTTTAAAAGTTTTCTGGAGCTAAAGCTAAGCTGGTTGCCATACAATGTCATTTAAAGAGAAAAAAAGAATATAACCTACGTTAATAGTTGTATCTCATCAACTGGAAAACTCTTTGCGCATATCGTAGGGAAGACAGGAAATGCTGCAAGAGAGAAAAAAAACTTGTTATAGTCGGAAAGGATAAGAAGTACATGTGAACACAAATACATTCTAACAAATCACAACAAATTCCGTGCAGCCTGCCCGCACGGCTTCCATGGCTACGACTGCCACAGACGATGCCGTTGCAAGGATCCCCTCGAAGCGTGCGATGACGTCACTGGATACTGCCGCTCTGGCTGCACGCCTGGATACGATCCAGCAACGTTTTGCAGCGAACGTGAGTCACTATGGCAACAGACAATCAATGACGGTCTTGGTGTTTGAGTTTGGTTCCCTCCTTACACTTTTGTTTGGTTGTCGTCGTCGCTGTCATTGTCCTATCCTAGGGGGAAGGGTGGGGTGGGGGAAAGACGGTGCGATGCTGATGTGAGGTAAATCTGCTAATGCTTTTGTTGTTCTTTACACTTGTTTTTTGGGGGGTTTTTTTCTTGTCTGTCTTCAGTGTGCAAAAACCTGACTTGGGGTCCAGGATGTTCCCGCCGGTGCAACTGTATCTTTAACACCCCTTGTAATCCAGTCTCAGGGGTCTGCCCCCATGGATGTCAATCAGGATTCCAATGGTTTCATGGAAAGTGTCAGATGAGTAAGTGCAGTCTAAAGTAAGAGAATCCTCTTTGTTTTGAATACCATATGCAAGTAAGTAGCGTTTTGTTCCCTGTGGATATGAAGTGAGCGCTGTTTACGATCTTTTTCTCGGTGTGTCTTAAGGTGTGTGAGGGTGGGGGGGGGAACGAGGAGGAGGAGGAAGAGAAGAGAATGGGGGATAGAGGTAAAAATTAATAGTAGACACACCTTGTGATGTCAGAATGTGAGGAGGGCAGGTATGGACGGGACTGCCGGGAGACCTGCGGCTTCTGTCTGATCACGTGTGACGGCGACACCGGAGATTGCGTCAGCGGTCAGTGTAAGGCCGGCTACTGTGGAAGGCGCTGTGATGTAAGTAAGTCTGTTTTCACAGTCGCCATCACTAGTGCTTCTTCTCTTTCCTTTCATTCATTGTTGAGTTCTGCTTTTTTAGAGTTTTATTTTTCTTTTCTCATCTTTTCCTTTTTTTCTCTTTTTCTTCTTTTCGTTTACTTCTGCTTTTTATTTTATTATATTGTTCTTTAATCTGTCTTGCATTTGGCTCTTTTTCTCGACTGTGCATAGGTGCACTTTTACATTTTTCAGAGTAACATCGTGAATCACATTCTCTCATCTCTTACAAGACGATGCAGCTCTTTATATTGTGTTTGTAACTGGCATGTAAATAAATTCTGTCCAACGCTAGAAGTGACGCCGTCCGGGTGCCCCAAGACATGTGGAAGGTGCTTCGCTCAGTCCTGCCTGGCGGCATTGGAGGAGTGCACCAGGGGATGTCAGCCTGGCTTTTACGGCGTCAGCTGCGAGGCAGGTACGAGTAGCGTCCCTTCAATCCCATAGAATTTGGTATTTTCCCAAAACTTGAACCGACCAGACTGCACGTACTGCGGAAAGATGCCCTATTCAATAGCTTTTAGGGTTTTTTTAATTAAATATATGGCTGTTTGAGCTAAACTTATGAAATGCTAGTCTTTTTTCACACCTTTCCTTTTTCAATATCATGTTACTTACTCTCAGCTCTTGTTCCTGTTGTTTGGTTCCTCTTTGTGTTTTGTGTATTTTATTTTATTCTTTGTTTAGTACGGTTGTTTATTCTTTTAAAGTTCATATGTTATTTGTTTGTTTTCCTGTCCCTCGTATGCTGTCTATGTTTCGTTCTTGTTCTTAAGCGCTAAGAGCAAACTCCTTAGGAGTGTCAGTATGCGCTTTACAAATTGTGCATTCATTTTTATTGTTAAATGCGAAAAAAAGCCTGCCCTGAGGTCTCCAAAGGTCTGAACTGCAGTCAAGGATGCGGTCGATGCCCAGGTACGACGAGACCGAGGAGACAGGCACAAAACAGTACGATCTGTCCATCCATTTATTTTACTTTATTTTATTTTAGTTTACTTTAGTTTTTGGATTCTGTCACCATTTCACGACGACGGCGGCGACGACGACGACGATGATGATACGGTTTTTCCCCTCTGCATATATCCAAAATCAGATTATATAAATTATCACGATGCCATGTGTAGCATGGCTTATTGTGTTTCAAATATGATTGTAATGCAGCCTTCAAATGCTTTCAAAATGTTTCTACCATCATAATATTCTATTCAAACATGGCGCAGTGCGCGCAAACTTTCACAGACTTTTTCCTTGGAATTTTCCTCCCAATATTTTTTTGACCGCGTATTTTGCAAAATCTGACTACCTTTGAGTTGATGTATGAATCTAGTTTTGTGTAGTTTGGGTGGTAGGGAAGGATCCCTATTTTATTACTTTTCTGTTTTGCTTATTTTTGAAATTTTATCGTTTGTCTTACTCAGCTTGCCCACCTAACATGTGGGGCGAAGACTGCATAAACAAGTGTTCGGACCTCTGCCAGTGCGGCTGTAGTTCAGTGACTGGGGACTGCCTGGAAAACTGCCCCCTGACTGAAGCTCTGTCACCAAGTAAGCAGACATCAGCACTTGGAATGGATGGGGACAGATGGCTTAGGGGTGTGCTGTGTGTTTTAAAGGAGTGAGTAAAGTTCAGTGCACGATATCATTTCTCAAAACAAAGAAAATATGTTACCACATACATGATCATCGTTTAATACCCCTCCCTCCTTAAAAAAAAAAAAAATAGCTAGCTTTTTGCTGTGCAAAGCGGCCATTTTGACTAAAGCTACAGACTGCTTCAGGAGCCGATTCCATTCTGTCAAGAGTATGAAACGCATACGACTGTTGTCTGTATTCCGTTGCAGCAACAGTTGTGTAGAGAAAACACTTACCACGTGACCTGCACATCTAGTGGTCATCTACGCGTGTGTTTCAAAATAAGCTACCGCTTTGGTTTGTGTGAACAGAAGAGGGAAAAAAATCAAAACAATCTTACCGTGTATTTTTACATTAACTTGAGAGAAAAAACTACGCCCTTAAATGTGGCATTAATTTGACACAACTCTAAATTTTTTTTAATTTTTCGAAAAAAACTTTAAAGAAAATGATGTGGTAAAATAGAAAAAAATCTAAATTCTAGTGAAAATGAGCATTTATCTAGCTAAACAAACAAAAAAAATTTTGAAAACAACACTAAAGCGTAATTTGGAGTATTATAACAACATTGTAACAGAAGTCACTCACCCTCCTTGTTACGCTCAGCATGTTCTGAGTAGACAACTTTAATGAGGGAAGATTGTACGTGGAGCGACAAAACAAGGGAGGCAACTTGCAGCAAAGGCCTGCCGATCGCGACGTTATATAGAGTTCTCTCCCTTGACCTGTAGAACAACGAGCAGTAGGTAGAGCGAACACTTTTTATCACGAGGAATGGGGTGAGGACGAGGGTGAGGATCCATTTTACTCCCGCCAAATAGTGTCCGATAAGGAAGAGGAGGAAATACAGACAATCACAAGATGCTGGTTTCAGATAAAGTATTTTAGAAAGGTGGTGATTCCCATCTTGAAGTAAGGTAGCGAGAGAGAGAGAAGCTCTGGAGGCGCTCGGATGTCACTCCCCTATGACCATGGGTCTCCGTTTACCTGTAATCTATGATGACAGCGCAGCTCTCCAAAAGGACGAACATTCTGAACGATTGTGTTCATGGCTGTCCCTGTATTGCGTAAACAAGACCTACCTCAATCACATAGCCTTTGTTCGGCTTACTTTTGTTTATCCGTCAGTTGTTTTTGTTTGTTTGTTTGTTTGTTTTCTTTTGAGTTCAGACAGCTGATTTGCATGAACTTGCGGGATTTAAATGCATGAGTGAAAATTTATTAAAGCTGTGCAGTAAGGGTTTCGTTAGACCAGGGCATGTTTACTGTTGTACTGCTCACTGTTCACAGAAGAGACCAAGCAGAAAGAAGAGGTCCACTGGATCTGGGTGTTGGTCATCCTTATCAGCTTGATGACTATAGTGTCAGCTCTCGTCTACTGTTGTGAAAGAAGGTTAACGCTCTTCTGTCTGTCTGTCTGTCTGTCTGTCTGTCTGTCTGTCTGTCTGTCTGTCTGTCTGTCTGTCTGTCTGTCTGTCTGTCTGTCTGTCTGTCTGTCTGTCTGTCTGTCTGTCTCCATCTTCAGTCCTTTGCCAAAGTGTTGTTTTTGAGGTTGAGGGGTCAAATTAATTTATTGAAGCAGAAGTCCGCAAGCACTACCCATCAGCCACCTACATCCTTTATTATTATTAATTGACTTGCATGCTATATATGATTTGGAAGACATTGACTATTGCAGTATTTCATGTGTATCAGTGGATACTAACATTGATATATAACAGATAACAACTTAATTCGCTAACTTTTAATATTTGTGTGTGATGGGTAACACTGATTATTATGCTGAGCAGTGATGCCTCTCTGTAATTATCAACTTTCTGTCACCCTCCTTATGAATGCGCGCTTCTTTTTGTATGTACCATAGAGATACTTATGTCCCCTGAATTGAAGCAATTTAATGCATAACCCTAACATGATTTGAGAATTTCAAAATGACATCTAAACCCCATTTTTCTGGAATTTAACTTCTCAAATGGAAACAAATGACTTCCTCAGTGGGAATAAGCTAATTGCATTTTTCTAAAAATTGTTAAAAGTGCTACGTTTGTGGAATTTTATAGTTATTCTTAGTCAGACTAATAGGTTGGGTTGACTTGAACAATCGCTTAGGTTTAACATAATCCTTTTGGCCATTATACCATGAGAAAGGAAGTAAAGAGAAGAGGAAGTTAGACGGACAGACAAAAACAAAGAACAGCAAATAGTCAGACAGACTTTCCCTTCTGTTTTCAAGACTTTCTCTTCTATTTTTCCGTCCTACAGACAATTGCGAAACGGCCACGCCGAAACGGCGCAAATCATCTTCAACCGAATGATCCAAATGCCAGCCCCCGACTCGCCCTCTGATTCCACCTTTCATGTGAACGCTGAACACTACAGCCCCCGGCAGCGTTTACGACTCACGCGCTGTCTGGCGATTCTTGTCCACAAAGATGAAACGTATGAAGACTTCGTCCAGAGCAAGCGTTTCCACCTGTTCCGCTTCTTGCTCAACTGCTGCAAACATAAAAGGCGATCTCCAGACAATGTCACAGTCCAATTTGTTGAGGACCACGTCTCAGTCTCCATCCCTGTCGCCGACAGCGACCCAGAGGCAGGCACAGCGGTTGATGGCGTCGTGGACGTGCGTGAGACCACACCGGGGGTGCACACCGGAGGTATTCTGATTAAATCCTCGGAAGTCGCCTCTAGCCACCACAAACGGGGTTTAAGTGTGCACTTCTCCCCCTCTGTTCTGAGGAAAGAAAAAAGCGATGACTAGAAGAATGGCGTCCAGGTGAAGATCCCGACTGCCGACCAGAGCGGATCTCCAAACCCGCAGCAGTCACCTGCTACCAGCTGAGATTCTCCGTGTCTGGACTCCATACTTCGAAGTGTGTTTAAGACGGTGTCTTCCCGTCTGCTTCTGTGCATCTGCTACCAGCTGAGATTGTCCATGTCGAGACTTCATATCTCGAAGTGTGTTTTAGATAGATGGCGAGACGAGAACAAGAACCAGGAAATCGATTCGAATGACGGGAGGGAGGACCCCAGTGGCTGTCGTCTGTAGGAGACAACTACATGAGGTATTCGCCTCGAAGGATGTCTCCGCCGATCACCGTGCGAACATCCAGTTCTCTGCCACGGACTGTCCTAGCACCTCCGAAAGTATTTTCACCAAATGATGTGCAAATATTCTGTCTAAAAACAAAATGTGTCAACGTCTCGACTGGTACACACCCTCTCAGCTGTGTCAAACGCTCTGCAAGTGTTTCCCCTTGAATAAGTCAGGTTATCTGTGAGTATGTCTTATCTCCCCCCGAATCTGTGTCAAGATTTTCACAAGTGCTTGCGCCAAATTCTCTTAACTCAGTAGTCATGGCCGAACTTGAAGAACATAAGACAGAGGGTGGAGGGCATAGCCACAGCTTGGGACTGAACGGCCCACAAGTCTGGTGACTGGTATCGCGACAGTCATGCAGAACTGGACTCATCTGACTAAAGTTATCTAGAGACTACAACGTAGCTGTCTAGAATTAATTATGTCTTTTGGTGAAGCTAATGCTCATCGAATCAGCAATATATTTTCTCGTTATAAAGATGTAGAGATTAGAACTATTTCCCTGTCCCTACTCAACCCACAACAACCCGGTAGAGGTGATGGGGAGGGGGAAACAAAAGTTTCTGGAACATTATACTGTAAGAGTCTATCGTGTTCATTTTCATTATCACTAGATTCTGAGATCGTGAACCTAGTTCTGCAGGCTGTTCCACAATCACTTCCAATCTTCAGTTGGCTTTTACTTGACAAACTCGAGTCAGTATGGTTGGCTGGCTGGCTGGCTGGCTGGCTGGCCATCTGTACGTGAATACAGTTTTAGGTTTCAGCTTTAGTAACACGCATCGTCTACTCTCTGCTGTCGCTGGGGTTGATAGTAAATTCACACTTGTGAAAGGTCTGGGAAGAATTCACAGTTTTCCTTCTATGTTTGTCATTTTCCACCTTCCTCATTTGTTTGACATTCAGATAGACACACACGCTAGCGCGCAGACCTATCCCTGTCTCAGACACACAAACACATATTCTACCTTTAAAACAACCACTCAGTTCATCTCACGAGCATCAGGCATTCGTTCTGTCTTTTTTCTCTAGTTCTCTTTGAAACCGTCTCCTTCCCTCAAGAAAAATGTGCAGGGGCAAATTCTAAACTTTGTCCAATGAGCTCAGACTTCAGACCGAAAGGGCAGGGTAGAGCGAGCACCCTAGTAGACAGAAAGAAGCCCAGGACCAAAGGGCCCCGCCTGGCAGACTCGTCGTCTCCGTGGTGTTAGCCAAGCAAACTGCTGGTCAAAGGACGGTGCTGGCTCCGCTGCTGACTACAGTCGCTGACTCCTGCCATCAGCGATGGGCAACAGGGAGCGGCTAACTGCTTCCGCCTGCGTCTTCACCCGCCAAGTCCCAGCATCCCTTAAGGTCAACGGCACATACCCTGCATTGTCTTGCGGTCCTGCCAAGCCGGCGCGGCGTCACAGGGGCCACACTCAGGGCTTTGAAGACCCGCCATTTCCGCATTTCCAGTGAAGTGCTGTCCACACGACACATTGCCCGCCGGTTGAAGGGAGGGGACCGGGGCCAGTTGTTTTAAATGCATTAGTAAAGACCTTTTAAAGGAGCTGACATAATAAAATCTTGTCACACTACTGTGTTTCTGGTGGTTCGAATTGGAATCGATGCTCCTGGAGCTCAAAACCGTAGTCGAAGACACACTTAGCTTGCTCATCTGTTTGACATGTAAAAATGACAAGTCTCGTGGCCTAGTGGCCATACGGAATGGTTCACCGTGTCTAGGGAATGGCATGAGAAAGGCGGAACCTATTCGTCCACTTCTGTCTACTTTACCTTCCCAGATTAGATTAATGGCCTGGAAATTTGCTACAGCATTCTGTTCCACAGCCGGGGGCACTGACCCCCCGACCCCACCCTTCGCAACCTCCCGTCACATATTGTTTCGGGTGTTTCAAAAATTTGTTTTACACAATTCTCATAACTCAGTCATTTTCAGCATTGAAAAAATCCTTTCGAATGAATCAAGGTTTATGTCATTCAAAAGAGCAGACACTGCCCTTTGTCTGCAAAGACTTATCTCCTCGGTGTGGTCATCACACCCTCCGGGCCTTTAGATTGTAAACGGAGTTTAGTCTGCAAGAGACACCTGGGACCGTACCTGACATGTCACAAAAATTTTAACAGGTTTACCACTGGAGTGTTCAATATACATAAGTTAATAAGTTTATATATACATATATCAGTTTTTTTTCATCGCTTGTTAATAATCGAGGCAGCATGGGAAGTAAAAGGGAGAGAAATAACCATTTTTCCGTTCATTAGTTATCGTTTTCTTTTCAGTTCACTATTTAAATATTTTTTCTTTTTTTTTTGGGGTGGGGGAGGGGGTCATTTTCTGCACGTGACGTCAGCGTTTACAAGGGAAAGCCACTCGCACTCTCTTCCCAATTTGCAGAAACATTGAGTTATCTTCTCTCGTTTCCCGTGAGACTCTTTCCCATTAAGTGTAAACAGCGGCCGGTTCAAGCCTCCTTCATCAAAGTAGAGTTTTCTGCGATTGTTTATTGCTGCTTCCACATTGTTGTTTGTTTTCCTAATGTGCTTCGCCTACCAATGTCGGCGCGTGCAACTCGCAATGGGAGGTTGATGAATATTAAAATGCATTTCTTTCACATCCAAACCTCCTTCTCTCTCTTCACAGCAAACACGACTCTGATGGACTGTAAATGTTATCTGTAGATCACACCCGGTCACTCTAATGATAGACACGTGTAGAAGCGGGTGGCTGCATGTAGGGTATCGTTGTCCGCTCTCTCACTCACAATTACACACATACACAGCCAGCACAGAGAGAAATGTGTAACTAATACAGAATACCGTACGTAAATCTACACATAAAACAAACAGGTTAGTTTGCTTTATATATGTGAGTGTGTGAGAGAGGTGGCAGTTGTGTTTTCACTCTTCTTTACCACTCTTTAATCTGTCCCGTCTTTATTTTAATTTTTCACTCACTTTCAGTTTCTTTAAAACAAAACTGTCTGGTCCAGAAAATTAATCATCAGACAAACTGAGCAGCAACACCCTAACACACACACATACACACACTCACCTTCTCTCTATTCTCACAGGCACGCACGCGCGCACACGCAAACCTACCCGACAAAGAACAAGCAAACTGTATCCTTCAAAAATGTTTTGGGAGGGTTATTGTTCCCTCCTTTGTCATTTCATTTCCTATGTCCCTGTCAAGGGCTGGGGCCCTTGCAGCAGTGTGGGTTATAAAGCAGCGCCCCCATTAATGGCGGGGGACAGACCTCACTCTCGCTGGCAGGATTGGCAAACCTCCGGCCGCTGGCTGCGGGTTCGCCGGGTGCGTGGTGTCGGGATGAGCATTCTGACATTTTGTGGCGATGATGAGTTACCAGGCGGGCCAGAATCCCAGGCCAAATACTAGCCAAGTGTTGGGCGGCCTTTTCTTTGCGTCCTTCGTTTCCCGGCCGTTAATGGTGAGTTGGGTGTCAGCAAGCGATTCGTGATTGCCATCTGCTTCGTGCATATTCGTGTGTGCGTGCGTGAGTGCGTGCGCGTGTTTGTGTGTGCTTCAGTGCCTGTTACCTACCCTTATATAATGCGTCCTGTTCGTTTTCATGCTTGCATTCGTAGGCTGCTTATTCAATGAGTCTGCTTGTACTGTTGTTTGATGTTAATGTTCTACTAGCGTTAAGACATTGTTTCTCAAATTTTTACTAGATTATTAATTAATTAATATTCATACGTATATAACCAAATATAAACGATGCTTATAAAAATTTGAATTGAGGACAAAATTACAAGCTTTCTATCAACGTTATAAAAATTATTCCCTCCCCATGAAACTCTGAACCATACAGAAGGGTCCTCTCTATATTTGTTGCATGGTTAAACTACTTTTACACGGTCCTCTCCTCCCTCCTTCTCTCCAAAAAAAAAACCGAAACAAAATAAAAACTGAGGAGGGGGAGACGTAGATGTATGGTTTCTACCTTTCCTCTGAAAACTCCAACCAGCCTAAAACACGGAGGTTGTGTCCACAGAGGTACGAGAAACCTACCTGGTTGCCCCGCCACCTGCGGGAGGTATTTTGGCGCGAAGGCGCTAAGCTGGTCTCCCTTGAGCCTTGCCCAGAGCCAATCTGGCCTCTCGGCGCAGGCGCACAAGAGCAGGGGAGGGGCCAGGCCTGCGCAGATGACAGTTGGCACGCATGCGCGGTGCGAGGGCCCCACGGGCCTCAGGCAGGCGCGAGACAACCCCGGGCTCGGCCTCTGACAAACACCGAAACAAAACAGTTATCTCCCCTTCGCGGCGATCTGGGCCAACATCACGTCCCTCTGCCAGGGCCGATGTCACGGCGTTGTGCCGCCGTCACGTGACCCATTACGTCGTCACCTGCGTGCGCATTTGTGTTCCACGCTGATAGCGTAACCTGTTACAGATTTCCCAGTCCAACCCCTGCCCCCCCATCGCCCCCTCTCCCTTCTCCCCCTGTCCCCCTTGCTCACAGCTCGAGCTCACGAGAAGACGCCCACAAGAATGACACCTGAATGTAGTCTTTCAGAAAAAGCAAGGTTGTCCCAACTTTAAAAAGAGTAAATGGTCGAGCGCGCTGTACGGAATTTAACAAGTCTGTCTCCCCCTCTCTCCCCATCCACCCATCCACCCTTTTTCTGTGTCATTACCCCCCCCCCCTCCTTTCTTCCTCCTTCCTTGCAGGATTACGGTTCCCTTCACTCTTTATTTCTTTCTGTCTTCTGTCTTGTGAGGTGATGACGTAAGATAAAGAAGTAGCACTCACTATGGACATACCTTCTTCAGCAACTGCATCTTCTGATAAGACATCCGGGCATTTGACTGAACAAGATTGTTGTAGACTTCCGGCAGTTGATGTCACCTTCGGAAGGTTTGGGTGATGGGGTTGGTTTTGATTTGCTTTGGTTTTTATTTTTGCTGGTGTTTTTGTTGTTTTATCTGCAATTTTAGTAGCTTCCTTCATCCTTCTTGAATCCCTTTCGGTCCAAGATGGTGACGCGGTCCGGGGAGGAGACATGCCCGCTACTTTGTAAATATTCCCTCCATCAGCAAGAACTCCCTCCAATCTTATTTTAGTATTACTTTCAGTTGTCTACGTTATCCCCAAATTGTTCATGTTCTCACACTTGAAAGACAATATAAACTTCGATTCATGTAGCAGACTTTCGGTCATCTTTATGTACGGGAATAAGACAATATCTGTCTCATGGAGAGATAAACACCCGTATGTTGTGGAAATGAGGCGAAAATATGTTACTGAAATGGTACGAGTATCTGAATGTGTGGAAATGATACTAACATTTGTATGTGTAGACATGAGACGAAGATGTTTATGTACGGACATGAGACGGACCTCTTTATGTATGGTAATGAGATGAACAGAGTGGGCCTGTGCAGTGGACTTGCGTCAGGGGTAGTTACGCGTGGACACATGACACATGACACAGCGCGCGCCTGATCAAAGTCCTCTTTAAAATGTTCCTTAACTCCTGTTTGACCACCGAGTCCTCTCCGCTCTGCTGTCAAACACTTTTCCGAAGTGTCCATAAGCAGGGTGTGGAGTGGGGAATGGGGGGGATTGTTGACCAGACGCCTGCAACGATGGAGGGAAGGGGAAACAGGCATCATCCTCCACTACCCCCAACCGTCCCCCGTCCTTCTCACTACCCCTCGTCAATGAAAGAAACAGTTCTTTTAGAGAGGGATGGGGAAAGACAGAGAGAGAGAGATATCAGTGGGGTGGAAACAGTGAGAAAAAAAAGATAATCGACTGCTGACAATTTTTATTTACTAAGATTTGGTAGGCTCAGCAAAGCAGCGTAGTTTGTTACACCTGATCCTCGCCATAAACAGGAGAAAAAACTGCTAGAGTACTACAAGAGATCCAGAAAAGTGAGAAAAATAGGGACGAGAAAGGAAGGGGGATGAAGAAAAAGACCGGAGGGAGAGTTAGGGGGAGAGAGAGAGACCTGCCCTGCAGCTGCGGCCATGGCGACGCGCCAAGAACGGTGGACGTTGAACACCTGGGTTGATTCTGCACATCCCGTGTTTGTCGCCGTGGTCTCTAGGCCAACACGGACTCCCCCCTTGCTCGAGGCCAGGGCAAACTCTTCGTCCGCCTTTCGCACGTTGCCCGGAAGTTTCAATTGATTTAGATAACACAGTTTATCACCCGAAATCCTCGCCAGATTCCAGCGGCCCCTCACCGCTTACCGTTGTGGCCCCGCCAGGGACCGGGGCCTGTCCCTAACCGTTCATCCGCAGGCTGCTGGGGTCCTTTCAGGCTTGACTTCTGGAGATGCTGGAGGCCAGGACCGGCATGCCTCGGTCGAGCCGGGATTTAAAAAGCCGACTCTTGCAAAACTCTCTTGGCTCTAGTGGAAGCTGGTCCAGAGCTCCTAGTTGGGAGGTCTCTAATGACACCACGTCTCTCTCGACCTCTCCCTCACCCACCCTATATATTTCTCTCTTTTTTTTTTTTGCTCGTATTTGTCCCCCGCCTCCATCACTAACCCATTCGTGACAGCTTTAATAAGTGAAAATAAGTTTGTAACTGAAATTTCAATCCATCTAGAAATTTGTGTAAGTCTCTAAGATGCCACTGGACGTGTTACACAATGTCCTTCTCTAAACCAACCCTAGTCGTCCCCAAACCTATCAGTCGGGTAATTTTACAGTTTTCATGATCGTTAAAATCCATGTGTTAAAAGTAGACCGCTGCATTATGTTTCATTCTCACGATCGCTGATGAGAATGTCGGCAAATTAATTAGCCTTCTTAATTATGTCATACACAAAAATTACTCATTTTCGTCAGAAAACTTTCTGTCGGATTCGCATTCCCCTTTTCTTTATTTGCTGTTCTTTTCTAGTCTTTCCTTGTTTTGCATTTTTAATCTTCAACTCCAGAGATCATTTAAATAAATGTAAATACTCTAATGTCTTGCGATACAACATTATTTTGAGTCGGACACTCACTGTACTTCACTCTTCCTTTACATTTTTTGTTCGCTCTATCAGGTTGTTTTTCTCCGTGGTTAGCAAAATTTTATTAAGTACTGTCACCAATCTTTTTTGTGACTTGCCAATATTTTGTGCAATCGTCACTTCGCCAAAAGTATTGCTTTTATTTTGTTTTATTTTATTATTTTATTACTTTATTTATCTATTCCAGTCCGTCTGTATGTGTTCATTTGTAGCGGACAGCAGTGTGACTTTGTGTCTTCCTTACCTTTTACATTTTTATTCTTGTTTTCGTTAAATAGTCAGTAGTACTTCTTTGATGTTTCTAGCGAGGATGTCTACATCACAGTCTACCAATCAAAAGCTTTAATAGTTTTTTTGTGGGGAGTATTTACCTTCTGTGTGCACTAGTTCCTTATATTAAGAATCATAGTTTAGAAATCAGTTAAGAAAAACAACTTACGCTGAAAAATCTGACTGCTTTCTTTGAAATTCCTAATTGTTTGCAGAAAGAATTGCATTAATCTGTTAAAAGCTACACCGACATTTAGACCGAGCTCGTGTTGATGGTGTATCGTGGTCCTTATCTTCCCTCCCCACCATACCCCTGTCAGAGCTGCTGCCACCCGAGTCGGTGTCTTCTATTTACTTGTTTACCATTCCTCTCTGTCACACATCAGGGGGAGACGACCCTTCACCTTTACCTACCGTGTGGAATTATCTGTCCTACTCTCTGACCATGACTAACTTTGAAGCTTGTGTCTGGCCTCCAGACCCACCTCTTTGGGAAATAGCTTTTATAATCCATTGAACTCTTTCACTCACCTCTCAGACACCCTTCTTCTTCAATAATGTGTTCAGGTTTGCTACATTCTCATCCTTGCGCAAGTGTTTTTCTTCGTCGTTTGGTTTATCTGTCGGTTTCTTTTCCTCCTTTTCCCACATTTTATTTTGGCGCTGAGTTCGCTTTTACACTGGGCAAAGTAGTCTACAAATTCAATCATTAAACATTGTTAATTTTTTCGTATTACGCCAGTAACCAGGACATCAGTTATTTATTTCATAAAAAAAAAAACTGTTTCACAAAGTTATGAACCGTTACATCAAGTGTGATGTGTTAATTTTCATTCATACAGTCAGCGAGACATTTTGTGTTCACATGAATAAAATAAATTCATTTCTAAATATATTGAAAGGCTCCATTTGATCTATTAAGGGAAACCGAAAAATATCAGTTTTTACAACCCCTAAAAAATGCTCAAAAGGCATTTCTGAATTATATTTTAGTCCAAGTACGGAGCTAATAAGTTCAGAAGCTGTCGTTTGTATAAACTATTTTAATTTCAAGATGATGTTTGAGCAATGAGAACACATTTAACAATAGTTTCTCTCGCTGTCCTCTCTCTGACAGAGGTGTGAGTGTGTGATGAAAAAGCCTTTCTCAGGAAGCTAGAGGAAGAGGAGAGCTCTTCGTAAACAGAGCATGAGACAAATGAAGAGAAATAATAACAATAAAAATAGCGAAACTTAAATTACAATTACAATGAAAATAGCACGTTCTGACCATTAAATTACAAATAAAATAGCAGTTATACTTACCTTTACGATTATAATTAAAATATAAATTATGTTGACCATTAAATTACAATAGCAATTATTTGCTTCGCGACGGTAGGCAATTCAGTCTTATTTTTACCATCTTGCCTAAAAGGAACAAGAAGTATGATAAGCTACAACACTAAAACAACAACAAAGTAAAAGAAAAAGAAAAACAATGGATAAAAAGTTCTAAAGATTGTAAATATTCATGCATATTTACAGTCCGGTTATTTTCTTGCAGTGATGGGAGAAGAGAGAATTGGCATTTAGACCTTAAGAGAGTTCACTGCATCTGGCTCTGATGACGATAGATATAATATCCCAGCAGGTGATCATGGATTCTAGTTTTATTTATTTATTCTTGTTTGAACGACGACAGGAGAACGGGAAAGAAAGAAAGGAGAGGACAGTTGACACCTTTATCATTATGACATGGTGGAGTTTCAAGTAGCAGAGCATAATTTAAAGTCAGTGTACAAAAATAACATTTTCATTTTGTTTTAATGTATATGACAAGATAAGACTTTATTTATCCCAATGGGCAATTAGAGACAGCTCTATAGATAAAAGTACAACAACAAAAACAACAATACCACAACATTGTCATATCAGACTTTCATATATTCATGGTTCTGGCTTACATAAAAATGTTTTTAATTGGACCTAAAGAGGGACAATAATGGGAAAAATCAATTTGCTTTTCAACTTTTTCTACGGAAATTGTTTTTGCCCTAAATTTTAATGGTTTTATTTTTAGGTAATAGAACAAAATTTTTAGGTAATAGAATAAAATATTTGTTAACGTCAGTACATTCTCTATGAAAGAATGGTGAGAGACAGATGGGGGGAGAGAAAGAGAAAACATACAGAGATGATTTTCCTGTGAAAGTGGAGCTGAGAGGAATATTTCTCCAAGATCATTCTTGGCCGTTGAGATTTTTTTCACGTGCGAAGCCACCCTGGCTATTGTGCAAGCATGACTTGTGGTCGTTGTCGCAGAGATTACCACAGTGTATTGTTGTCTGACACAGGGCGAAATCTTGCCCTTAGCATGTGTTCGGCAAGCTGGCCACCCTCAGGGCCCAGTGACGAGACGCAACAGGGAGCGAGCTTCCCTGGACAGGAATGCTGACAGAAACCTTGAGACTCCAGCAGAAACAATTTTCCACGTTTGATCTTCACATCTCTTGGGTTATCACTATCTTGTGCATTTGGGGTCGGACTTTTTTTCTTACTTTTTCCTTTCTTCTCCAGCCTCAGTTCTGGATGTGCATGTCTTTTCATGCGTCCGTGCGTGCATGAGTGGATCAGAGAGTGAACGAAAGATGCAACATCATCTAATTTTATTATCTGACATAAAGAATCTTCATTACATTCTCCTGGAGGTGTAATTTCGATTTCAGATCTTTCTGTAAACAATGTTGATTACAAATCATTGTTATTGTGTAAACAATCTCGATATAATTTTTACATTTAAGTACAAACCCTGTGATTTCTGTTTCCCGTCATGTAAACCTCTTCTTTTTCATCTGTCTGTGCGTCTGTCTGCCACAGTCGGTATTATGTTACCTCATGCGTGGCTGTACAGACTATTATGGGATGGATAGCTATACGCGTGTGGCTCTCGACTAAACAGCTTGTCGTCGCCGCAGTGTTCGCTCTCGTGCGCGTCTCGCGCGGCCCGAGGTGTCACGTCACTCACAGCTGGACGTATGCGTTTGGTCATAATTTTCACAGTCTCCTCCCACTATCCGACACAAACATTATTATTTGTCCCCCTGTTTATGAGCAGCAATCTAAATCTCTCTGTGGGCCTCCATTCCCTCCCTCTGTCTCCTTTCTCTTTCTCTTGTGACACTTTCTAAATCAGTGTTGTGTTGTGTTGTTTTTTGTTGTACTGTGTTGTGTTGTTTTTTGTTGTACTGTGTTGTGTTGTTTTTTGTTGTACTGTGTTGTGTACTTTATAAATGTGTGTGTTTTGCGTGCATACGTGCAAACTGTCGCCCACTGTTGTGTTCACCTTAAAAATGTAGCAAAAAATAAGAAATTTTGAGGAGACGGTGTGGGGACGACAGCTCAGCATTAATTCAAATAATATAAATTAAGAAATAAGTAAAGCTGATTTATATATCTATCCACCTTCAAAGGCAGGCTGAAATCTCTTTTAAAAAGAAAAAAACCCCACACACACAGAGCAATGGACGGGGCTAAAAAAAAAATCCCCAAAGACTATTGCGTGCCCCTGTGGTGTAACTTCATATGCCCTCAGCATAATTCCTCTCGGATAATGATAAAACAGAGAAATAATGCAAGTTTGCTAAAGACAGCTATCAAAACTATCATGTTCACATGTCAATTGTAACCCATCCCCCCGCTGCCACATCTGCAGGGGGCGCCTCAAACATTCCGATTTTGTTAGAAGAAGAACAACAAAGCCTTACTATCATACGTGCGAAAAAAGCATTAATATAACATTGTAAGGGTTTTTTGCGAATCGAATATATACCAAGACAGGTGTTATTTCTTTCCTTTTAAAAATAAAACTACTGTTTGCAACGAGTAATGCACTAGTTCTGTGTAATAACATCAATTTTCATGCAGCCAGAGAGAGAAATAATGAAGAGAACGAGAGAAAATATAAAAGAGAGAGAGAGAGAAAGATGTCGAGGGGACCAAAGTAGCCTAAATCAAGTTTGACTGGTAAAAACTTAAATGAATTATTCTGTTAGGAAGACATACCCGTTGTGGTGGGCACAGGGCGTGGAGTTGCTCGTCCACCACCTCAGCGTCCATTGTTGCAATCATCGCTACGGTTGCCATGCAACAGGCTCCGTGAGTGAGGAGTATTCCCAGGTGTACCTGTAGGAGACCTACTTCCTCCAATGGCCGTCACAAGGCAGTCTCTCAGAGCAAACGAGTTGTTTCCTCTTTGCTTTGTTCTTGAATATTAAATTAGGCAAGTGTCGCTAGTTATCCCATGTTGGCTCGTTGAACGGACTCAGATTCTGTGTGGGATTCCCAGGAACAAACAGCAAAGTTCTGATGTTTTTATAGTTTTTATTTTAAATTCAAAATTCAAAACAACTATGCTATCTTCAAAAGGTATCCCTTCAGACCCTCTTGGATAAGGAAAACATAAATGCTTGAATCAGACAATTAATTTCTACATGTCCCCAACTTTTTTACATTGTTCTCTCCTGATTCTTGTTTGTTCTTGTTCTTTTTGATGTTTTTACTGTTCTTCTTGTTTTTTTTTTCTTGTGTTGAATTTGTCACTCTTCTTGCTTTTTTTTTTTTTTTTTGGTAATCGTAATTTTCTCATACTTTTCTGAAAATTTCAGATAAATATCCTTCCCTCGGTTTCATTTCCATTTCTTTTTCCCTTACTAAATTTAATTTAATATTAACAAGAGCAGCCAACATCTTTTCGCCGAAGATCTCCTCCTCCTCCTCCTCCTCCTCCTCATCATCATCATCATCATCATCATCATCATCATCATCATCATTGGCAACATAGATAATAACAGGAATAATCAATCAATTCCTATCTGATATTCAAATTGCCAAAAAGGATATAAACGCCAAAATTTTATTATTTAACCTTTCTTATTATCTTCTTCTTCCTGCATATCCTCTGAAATTAAAACCCTCTCTCAACTAAAAGTTTTCCGATGTAAAATCTTCTCCAGGCTCGAGGCCTGGATCTTGCATCTCACCTGCCACGTGACACAGAAAGCTCGCGTTCAAAACTGTCGGAGCCCCACTTGTTAGTTATTCATGGAGGTCGCGACACCCAGCGCCCTCTGGACGTGACCGCTGCCTTGCCTGCCCCATCGACTTGTTGGCATTTGCAGGGTGCGAGGCTGCACCAGCCGTGACACAGTAAACCTTGCACAAACCCAGTCTGCAGAGTCGAGCTCCGCCATGTTTGTCTGCACTTCCGACATCGGAGAGTAGTTTGCAAAGGCCCGCTACTGTGACAGTCCGCCAGGTGCTATCATTCTGAGGGAATCTTCTAGTTAAGATTCCTTGATCCAAAAACGGCTTGGATGATGCAAAATAAAAAGAGAAAACACTTCTAGACGCAATGACGATCTGATTTTGTACTTCTGGTGTACTGTGTACTGAAGCCTGCAACCAATGCAGAATCGTCGAGAAAGCTAAACTAAGCGTCGTCCAATCAAAAACCTGATATTTGTGACACGTGCTGTTTTGAACTGTTTCCAAAACAAAGCCTAAAACGACATTTCTCATAGCTTGTGAAAAAGTTTCTGTGACTTAATATCTGTTAAGAACCGAACACTAATTTAACAGTAACATGGTTAGCGTTGAAAAAAAACTTTTTTTCGGATATTGGGAATTGACATTTCTGTGAATTAAATCCACTTATTTAAAAATAATATCCGTCAGCCCTGAAGTTAATACTAAAAGAGATTTTTTTCATTCAGAATTTGCGCTTTTTATGTGGAGCTGTCATAGGAATAGCCTTTTATTTTATTGTTGCTGTTGTTGTTCTTTGCCTGTCTCTCTCGCTGCCTTACCTTTCCCATTACTCTGAGGAGTCGCGCACCCATTCAACAGCTGGATCCACCAGCTCTGGTGTGCGTCATCAGCCTCAGAACCCGCTACTCTGACTGCTCGGCTAAATATTTCCTACAGCTCAAGTATTTCAGATCATTTTGAACATGCGCAGATACAGACTCTACAAAACTGGGAGAGAAAACGAAGGACACGCACACGCCCTTACGGAAATACATGGACAAAGAAAGGCAGGGACAGAGACAGAGAAATCGTGTTCTTGATGCAGTAACGCCCTTGTCCAGTGAACAACACTCGTCCCTTGTCAATTATGAAGGGCTGTGAATAATTTTGCAATTTATGATGCTATTTATATCACGATACTGTAATGTTCTAATATCAAAACATCATTAAAGCCATCAAGTCTAACAAAACAAAAAATCAAAAAATGAGAATAGGAGGAAGGTCAAGAAGGCAAGACGAAGACAAAACATGGAGGCGAAATGTAAAGGGCTTGCTAAAGGAAATTAGCTGTAACTCGACTCGACCGTTATCTATTGGTGAGACACACGGAGGGTGAGTGTGTCAAGTGAATAATAGTTTTACCTTACGACCACCAGTCTCTTGGCGCTCGCCAGGCCATTGTAATCACCACAGGGACTCACTGGCGGTTCACATCCCAGAGAAACCAGTTAACAAGCTGATACATGTGATACCTGCAAACAAGTAGCGAGTGCGGGTGGCCAGACACCAAAGACTGACGATCAAGTATGTCTGAAGACCTTTTCCTTTTAACATTAACACGTATTAGGTGATTTCTGCTCACCTAATAATGTCTGCTAGTAGAATTTAAAATGAAATTAAGTTTTCATTAACTGCGAAATATATTTTATTTGGCAGAAAGTAAAATTCATCAAAATTCGCATACATTAGAAAAAGGAAATTGTAAGGTGTGAGACAATCTAACTTAACAAAAATCCTTTTGGATTTTGTCGAATTTTTTTCAAAGTATTATCTGTGTAAAATAAACTCGATATTGCAAAAGATTTAGTCAAGTACTGCAAAAAAACAGTCTGTGCATTGAAAGACACTTGAACATTACGAAATTAAGACAACTTTTGTTATAATACCACAGGTTTTTTTTTTTTAAAATAACCGTTATTTGTTGCTGTGGTGTAGCTTCAAAATCGTCGAAACCTTTTATAAAATCACACTGAAAATTTTGATATAATATTTTTAACATGCAAAACTAGTGATGAAACAAAGAGCTTATACTTGTAGTGTCATACATTTTAGATGAAAATGATAATTTATTTTAATTCAATGGATTTTACCTGTTTCGGTTTCTGCTTGGCAGATGGTCGCCCGTGTGTATGGGGGGGAGGGGAAAGAGGGAGGAGGAAAGGAGGAAGGGAGGGTGTGTATTGAGAGAGATGGTAATCAAGAGGACTGTCTCCCTTGTAATGTTACCAACCAGCCCCGTGTGTAATCCAGTCCATCAGACCAGTCCACTGTTTACAGATGTTCTCGTCAGCGGTCCTGCAACTGCTGACCATGTCATCGTCTGGCGCTCGTATCGTTGGTCGTAACCGCTCAGGTGTCCCCCAGCATGGAGCACTGAGTACACATTCTCCCAGCTGCAGGCGACACTTGCGACTGTTTCCAGGCTTGCAAACAATTACGGGTGGCTACCTTGACATTTATTTGATCGCTGACCCGACTCTCGAGGTCCAGCTGGGGGCCGGCCATACACTCAGCGTTTGATCTGCTAAAAGCCGCTTGACGTTCGCACATCGCTCCTCCCTCAACATCGACAACCGAGTAATTAATAACAACATGCAACATATCCCCAGTTGTTTGTTTTTGTTTTCCTCCACCACTAATTGAGACACCCGTTGCGCTCTGGCATTTTCATATTACAAATCTGATTAGACAGGTCAAAGGGTCGCTGCGGTTAACATAATTTATAGTGGTCGTCCAGTGTGAACATGTAACAACAGATTAATCTTTGATGGCTTCTTCCAACAGATATTTATTTCCTTGGGGAGGACATAAAAACCATGCTTGCATTATGGGAAGCAGAATAGAAGAGGTATTCATTGAAGTTGTATAAATTTAGTGGACCTCACAAGAAGACATTTAAATTTGTGACAGAAGGTTAAAAAAATAAAAAAATAAAAAAAATAAAATAAATTAATTAATTTAAAAAAAAATACTATAGAAGGACATCTGACAGCAGTATCCATTAAAATTTTGGATTTCATATGTTGATCAGTCTAAATTATAGAAATATACTTTATCTAAAGGCGTTTGTACGTTATATGCGGTCCCGTGACGTCACATACCGTTGTAAGTATTAAGAGTATTGTACTTTAAAGGAAAACTAAAACAAAAAAATCGAACTATTTGTAAATGTCAAAATCGCTCATCGGAATAGAAGGTTTTTTTCCCCTGTATTTCAGTAATGTAGTACAGAGAGCCATCCCACGTGATCAAATAAAAATCAGACGAGGGTTTAAACTCTCGTGCCGATGGATGCCGTGGCCTGAATCTGTATTCCACAGGAAACATAAGCTCGTGCGAAATATCCACACATTACGATGCTCGAACGCAAACAAACAAGAACGCAAACACACACACACACTCTCACTCACACACACACACACTCATTTTCTTCACACAAGTAAAAAACTACCTCTGCTGACGACCCAGCTCCACAGCCTCCTCTACCAATCCACCCCTTTGTATACTTTACCGTCCCTTGACCACCCAGGCATTAGCACTCACCTGTATCTCTGTCATCGCGCTAATCAGGTTCGCTCACCTGGGCCGCCTGTCATCTGTCGGCGTGCCGGCCAGATCCTATCAGCAAGCACACGCAAGTAAGGGTGGGTGGTGATGGTGGTGGTGGTGGTGGTGGCGGTGGTGGTGGTGGTGGACAACAGATCTGTGGAGCGGCACAAAGTCCACTAACAACCACATCACTCTCACTCTCGCCGTTGATGACAACAAGAATTTCCAAGCGTCCACTGACTAAAACTATATATGATCATGCTTTTTTTTTTCTTTGCAACAGGGGAGGTCGCTTTCTTCAGAAAAAAAGAACGAACATTTCCATAAATTAAACCCAGCAATGACTCTCTAAGGATGGTGGCCTAGTCCCTCGTGTTTGCCATTCATCATATCATGCGCGAATACAATGTCTTTTATCGTGATTTCATCGCAAGCTTAGAAAGTCAAGTGAAAAATAATGGGTGAGTCCCCGGCTGTATCTTATATACTCTTCTTCCCAGAATCTGAGTCATGAATGAGGTCGGATGAACTGTTTAAAAGGACTGTCAGGGGTAGAGTGAGGGGTGGTGTCAAGAGGACTGTGCAGGTGTGTTCTTTGGCATCACTCGGAGTTCCCGATTCTCTGGCACACGCGGATTACCTGGCACATTGTAAGTTCTTAACATTAACCGGAATCCGTGTTACAGATTTCCCGCCACACTAAAAATCTGCTTTCTGGTAAGACCTTGCAGTTTTTGAAGTGCCTGCTAACAGATTTCTCTTCTGCAAAGAGTCGGCTGCAAATCGGTCTTTAGCCAATGTAAGTGGGACTGAGATGGTCATAGGAGGTTTCACGCATGATGTTCTCTTAAAAGATTTTGAACAGGACAAGTGACAGGGTGCACATTGGTGTAAGTCTACTGCCGTGGGAAAGTAAATTCCTATTTGGTTATCCAACAATCCTGCTCCCGCTGAGGTATGATGTAGGGCTTCGAAGACTTGGACAAGGCCTTCTGTGTGGAATGTTCACATCACATGCCACTACTCCCTCGTGCCAGACTGTGTCGAAAACCTTTTTAAAGTTTATGAAGTTGTGATATAGGTTATGCTGATGCTGGAGACGCTTCTCTATCAGGATAAGACAGTTAAACCTCGAGGTCTTCTTCTCATTCAAAGATGTCCTTACATCAAGATTCCTTAATATAATATTTCCTAACAAACATTCTTTTACGCATAAGGAATCCAGACGCTATAGATATTTCCAGGTTGTAACTCATTGTCACAGAAAAGTTTCTTAAGTCTTCAATATTTCATGAATTCATTGGGACATAAGAATTTCCTGACATCAATAAGCTTTCCGGGCAGAACAGAAATACCTGATACCATCATTATCTAACTTACAAGGATTTCTCTCTACGTCAAGATTCCCTAGCACCAGTTCCCAATTTCCGGACATACAAGCTCCCTTCGTCACATCAGGAATCCCTGACACCGTCTAGATTCCCTGAACTCAAAGATTCTCTGGACTGTCTCTGACATACGAGGATCCCTAACCTCATCAAGATGTCATGACACATACGATTTCGTGTCATATCAAGAGTTCTCGACAACATGAAGTGTCCATGATGTCATTAACAGTTCCTGATACATTAATATTCCCCATCCGTTGCGATGGCAAGAGAATGGTTGCTAACTGGTCCTCTATAAGCGAGGTAGCATCGCCGTCTGGTGTCTAAAACTATACCTGTCTAAAGAAATAATTTTTTTTTTAAAAAGGGGGAGGAAAGAAACAACAAAGAAGGAAAAAAGTTTAAAATAAAGGATGGAGGAAAAGAAAGAAAGAAAGACCTTCAGCGTCGATACCTGTTTTGCCGGCATGTAGTCTCTCTGATCCCCGCCATGTGTCTTTGTCATCCATTTTATGCTGCTCAATCAGCGCTTTCCTCACCTTGTCATCTGCCTCACACGCACCCACAAATGGAATCGATTTATTTTCTTTTTCCCGCAGAAATCACATTATTTGCATATTCATTTCTGCTGGATTAGCGAGAGCATGCTGGTCTTTGAGGCTGATCCGTCTTCGTTACCGAAAGTATCCTACTGTGGGCCTCGGACATGGACTCCGGCAGGAAGACCGCGCCATTACGCCCACGTTTCTACACCAGCGCCACGACGACGATAATGCCTTCCCTTGTTGTCTTCCCTGGTTAGAGGCTGATGGCATCAATATTACATCTTTTAAGTTTTTGATTTTTCAAGCCGTCGTCTTGAAAGTCGGCGGTCCTTGTCCCACGCGCAGTCTTTCTCTCTCGCTCGTGTAATTTGCATTTTAACGAGAAGTCTGTTTGACGCACATGCTCGCGACTCTAACGGACTTTTGTTCTCGTCAGGTAGCAAGGTACTGGAGACAAGTGCGTGAAAAAATAGGTCCGGCGGCTGGTCTTGACCCTTGAGTGGGTTCGCGCGTGCGTTGGAGCTCCTTTCTTGGAATACTTTGGGAGGTATTGTATGCTGCACGTGTCTGCATGTGTGTGTGCGTGTGTGAGAGAGAAAC
Organism: Pomacea canaliculata; assembly: GCF_003073045.1. Taxonomy (NCBI): domain Eukaryota; kingdom Metazoa; phylum Mollusca; class Gastropoda; order Architaenioglossa; family Ampullariidae; genus Pomacea; species Pomacea canaliculata. The sequence goes on along the minus strand of NC_037595.1, from coordinate 25,432,357 downwards.
AGATCGTGTGTGTACGTGTACAGGACGTATGCATGTGCAGGTCACCCAAGACTTTGCAGCTTTTCACATGTTCTCCATCTTTCTTATTTTTGTTACTACTGTATCCCTTTCCACTCCAATGCTTCTGTCTATCCTTAATTATCGGACCTGACTCATTCGGTTTGCTTATAAGTTTATTTTAGAGAATTTTCAGTTTAACATTCAGGACTTCTTCACTCAGTCAGGTGGTAATTACCTGTTGGGGACTTTGTCCAGGACAACTTTTCTCTGTAAATCAGTCTTTCGAAACACTCCTTCCCCAGCCTCACCACCACCAGGTCCACACAAGGAGACGAGGTTGCTACTGGCTGTTTGTTACTAAAACCTGAGATGTTTTCACTAGAGAGCTGTAAGATGACACGGAGAAGATAAAATTACTCCGTCTTCAGCTCATTATTTATTGAGGAACGATCTGTTTTAATAGAAACTGCATTCATACATTTATTATCAGTCTTTTATTTTTTTCTGTAACGGGGATTGATTAAGTTTCTATTTTCTGTGAGGCTCGTTTGAATTACATGTACGATCATTTCTGCTTGTTTGTCGAAAGTAGCTTAAGGAGGATTAGACGAGGAGATATTTTATGATACCCGCTTTAAAACCTACAGATGCTGCGTATCAAGGGAAGACAAGCAGAAAGCAACTCAGCATGTAATCTTCAGAATTAAAATGCTCATTTCTCCTGAACCCGTTAGTGTTTGTGATGGTCAGGTTACCGCAGGAATCAGAACTGTATAATTACTGATGTATAGTATATAATGTATATCTTCGGTTGTCAAAATTTTTTTTGCGTTGCTTGAACATATTTTCCGTTTTCGGATACTCCGTTTGTTTTTGTTTTGTTTTTTCGTATTTAAATAAGTCTAGGAATAAGCTAAATTTAGATGTACTCTATGTTCCAATCGCAATAGACTTGTGAAAGGTACATGTATTGCCCATCAATTAGACATTTTACGGACCAAAAAGTGCTACACATACCCATCTGAAGACCTGTTTTTTTAAACTCGTCATAACATCTGGAAGCATGACAGTAACTTTATTATAAATATGAAGGCATACCACTTATTTTGAATCATCAAGAAATGTCTTTTTTAAGTAGGAATGTAACATGTTTCTTTACTCAGAAGCTTGATACTAAGGAAATAATCCCAAGAAAAACTAAAATTCTTAAAATGATTTGCCCGCACGATGATTACGTCACCAAATGACTTCCCCCTCCCTCCTTTATTTGTCTGTTTTTTTGTGGGGATTTTTTTTTTAATCCAACCAAATATTTCCAGTCATCTCTTTCAAAAAATACATTGATCATTTCGCGACTGTAGGAGATACAGGTTATTAGCCTACACAGAACTACGAGTAGTCAGCTTAGTTTAATCTTTGCTACACCTTGAGGAGCACAGGGCTGCAAAACTAAGAGTAGAGATACACTTTGTGGACGGAAAATAAAGAACTCAATCTGAACAACAACGTAACGTAAATGTCAGAATGAGATTCTTTGTGACGTCACAATGGTGTTGTTGCAGGAAAGAGTTCCACATCTTGACATCTCTCTTACAATTTCAACCAACTGGTTTAAGACCAGTTCTAAAGACCTTAGAAGTTATTAAAGCTCTGATGCGAAGTGTCCCTCCTAAATACAGTTTTTGCCATGGAAATTTAGTTCGAGAATCACGCACACTAAAATAGAATTCAGATTTTTGTTCAAAGCTTTTCTCGCAGTGTTCTTTGCCTAGTACATGTCAGTAGTTAAGATCCCGGCATGCAGCTTGCTCCTTTCCTGGTTGAGAAACGAAATTTTTTTGCCCACAATGTTCTTGATTGCAACCCCACGTTCATCCATTCGAAACCACATTTCTACATCAGTCTCTTCACGGTTTAGTGATTCAGTTAAATCATTGTACAGTTTGGATATGCCACAGACATTCCAAAGCTTGATTTTTTACGAAAAGTTTATTTGAGCCCACTCGGAATTTGAAAAATGGACACATCATTACTTGGTCTTTCTTAATAAAACTGCCACAGTTGGTTTCCACGTCTTCTTTTTAAAGGAAGAGCAACCAACTGTCACTCATTAAGATTCCTTGGGCGATTATTTTTTACACATTTAGAGAAGCTGTTTTCCACTTACATGTCTGCATTAATTTGCCTTCACATGATGGAGACTGCGAACCCATGTTCTACCGTACCATAGATATTTCGATTCCAACACTGTAGTCCTTTTTATTTAAGTTTCCTCTTCCCACGACGCCCAGCCTCTTCTACAAATCCATCTTTCCTTTCACTTAAACTCTCCTGTTTGCGGTCTTTTCTGTTGAAGGGAAAAGAACACACATTGAGACACGTAAAAAAATAGTCCAACTAAAAAGACAAAACAAGCTCAGCCCTGTCAGTGCACCCCACCATGCAACTATTCCATAAAAAACCACAAATGGAAGAGCGAAAGAAGGACGGTTAAAAAAGAAAAAAGAAAACCCTACGCTGCGAAATTTGTCACTACACCACTTGCCTTTCCTTTCTTCTTCTCCTCCGCTCCCCCTCTCTCCACCCAAGCCCAGAATGAAAATGCGATCGGTGAAAAGGCAGCTGTAAGCTAAATAGAAAACTGTCGGGCCCACCACCGAAAAAAACGAAAGGGCTTAGCATGATATGAGAGTAGGGGAGGGTCGAACAGCGACATTTGCAAGAAATGTTCTGAAGAGCGAGTCTTGTGGCTACAGTGGGAGTGGTGGACTGCCCACGTTTGCCGAGACTTCTTTTCTACAGGACGTGCGAAAATAAAGGGGGATACGGTGCGAAGACGGAGGTCGACGATGGCCACGCCGCAAGGGGGGCTGGCTTTGTAAGAACCTTTTTTTTCAAACCTTTGGTCTCTCTTTTTCTCTCTATTTTCATCGGCGCAAACCGTGGTTTGTCCGAGTTTTATAACCCTCGCAAGTCTGTGTGGGCGCCTGTACAAAAAATACTGCGGTGATTAGCTACACGCTGGCTGCTGGGTTTGTTTGTTTGCTTGTTTGTTTGCTTGTTTGTTTGCTTGTTTGTTTGCTTGTTTGTTTGCTTGTTTGTTTGTTTGTTTGTTTTTCAGGGAGAGAGACATTGAGCGGAAATAATGGCGAAAGAGGTAGGTGTACGTAGCGAGGGAAGGTGCTTAGTAATGCACAACAATCACTGTGACTGTTGCGCGTGTAATGACGTAGGTAGTGTGTAATGATGTTATATTACTAGTGAGTAATGATGTTGTAACTAGTGTGTTATGACTTCTAATCAGAGTGTAATGAAGTCTACCTTTCTAGTAATCAGTGTAGTAATCGTAGTACAGTAATCAGTGTGTAATGACGGCTACCTGACGTGTAATGACGTAGTAATCAGTATGTAATGACGGCTACCTCACGTGTAGTGACGTAGTAACCGGTGTATAATGAATTCTAATCAGTGAGTAGAGACATTTACCTTGTGTGTAATGACGTAACGAATGTGCAATGACGTTATATTATTGAGAGACGATGTAACTAGTGGGTAATAAATTCTAATCAGTGTGTAATAACGTCTATTTAGTGTGTAATGACGTAGTAATTAGAGTGTAAGGAATTCTAATCAGTGCGTAATGACGTAGCTAATGTGCAATGACGTTGTATTAGTGGGAGACGCTGCAACTAATGAGTAATGACGTTGTAACGAGCGTGTAATGAATTGTGATGAGTATGTAATGACGTTTCAGTTAGTCTTGGGTACAATATACTCGAGCTTCTTAGGTTCTCCTATCGACTTTCTTGTCGAGTATTTTTTATTTATTTATTTATTTATTTTTTTTTGGAAATGGGTGGATTAACTGGGTGGAAGTGAATGTAGTTAGTGTGTCCACGTGTACTCTTAGTCTACCTGGTTGACATGATTGTATAATCTGTTTCACATTTCACATTTGTATCGACAGACATTTCACTGTAAGTATCCAAGTTCATTCGTCAAATTAAACTAAGCGTTTATTTTTCACAAATGATTGTCAACTATTATTGTTAATGATCCAGTAGTTTACCACAAGGGAAAGACGAGGCATAAGTGGGAGGCCACCCCTGGTGCTCCCAACAAATCTGTTGCTTATTTTTTTTTCTCTCTCTCTCTCTCTGCTTTGTTGTGAATTAAGATGTTAGGTAAAACAGATGTCTGATCTTTAAAATTTGCTTATACTCATTTTTAAATATTAATTCACTAATTTTCATTTTAGCGTATTTACAAATTAACAGCAATCGTCGACTTATATCTTTACAATCTCTTCTGTTTTATCAGTTACAGAATGAGCAAGTATTTTATTTTAACAGGCTGGGGACTTGGTGTATGGGTGTATTTCGCTTCGTTTACTCTAAGTCCCAAAACCTCTGCTCGACGATGTGTTAGTGTAATGTGTGTAGTCACACATTAAGACTCGTCAGGTCTTACACTGTTTACTTACTCAGGGCTGCTGTCACTTCTGTCTACAGGTAGGTCAATATAGTTAACCTGCTTTGTCACGTGTGATCAAATATATCTAGACTACAGATGAGTCCCGATTTACGATGGTTTTAATTACCGATTTTTATTTCGAATTTTGATATTTTCATCTTTTCCCGGACGAGCGATATACAACACGGCACGACTCGCTACCTCTTGTGTCTTTTAAAATTTATTTATCCACTTGTACTAACAATTTTGAAACTTTTTAACGTATTTTTTAATGGTCACAGCTTAACTAAATATACGTTTGCTTTCACAACTTTTTTTATGTCGAACCTTTATTTTCTTCTTACAAATGTGTATATGCTTCTTCATAAAAAAAAATTACCGCAGTTCCCACACCAAGTTTAATAAGCCACAACTATCTGCTTTAATAGTTTAGTAGAATTTTATTTTATTTATTTTAATTTAATTTTATTTTATTTTATTTTATTTTATTTTATTTTAATTTATTTTATTTTATTTTATTTTATTTTATTTTATTTTATTTTATTTTATTTTATGGTTTCGTCTCTTGCTGTTTAAGCTCGATTTGACTTTCAATATGATTTTATACTCACTCCCAAACTGTCCGAGAGTAAAATCTTACTTTGTCTGTTATTATTCCCTCTGCCTTTCGCTTACTTGTCAGACATTATTAAATTCTGCCTTTTTATTACCAATCATAATATAGTACATGTTCTTATTTTTGTCTCTGTGTCACTCACACTTTTATGGATGTTTAATTTTATTTATGTGGTTTGACTCCTTCCCCTTTACCATAAATTTCTATGATTTCTTCTTGTGTAATTCTTAGTGCAGTCGGGTTTTTCTTTTCATTTCTAAATTTCCCATTTTAACTAATGGTTTATTTATGAGTTTCATGATTTTAAGTTTTGTTTACTTGTTTTTCCACGTTCTTTTTGTCGGAGTTTCGTGTGTTATTTTTGAGGCTGTAGTTGGTGACACGAATCTCTTCTGGTGTTATAACATTTTTGGTGACAAGACAGAGACAAAGTGTTGTGAGAGTCTGGGGCCAGCCATCTGTTGCAGCTAGCGAGGACAGGCAAAATATCTGCCCCTCCCCAAACAAAACTAGTCCAGCCAGCCTCTTGGCAAACTTTAGCATATTTTTTGTAAACTAACCAAGAGCCCACACTCATTTTCATGTTTTTAAAAAGAGATATCCTTTGAACAGATCTCACATAGGCTTGACAACTCCACGGAAGGAATCACATGAAGATAAATTTTGAAATAAAGCTCGAGTAAGAGAAATCTCCTGCCCTGGACTTTGCGGAATACTGATCGAGAAACTTCTGTATCATTTGTATCATACAACAGAGATGTTTCTGCTCATGGTACTCTAAAATAAAATAAGTAATGTTTTGTATACCAGAAACAAATAAATACTGTGTTAAATTAATTAATTAATTTGTCCTTGTCGAATAGCTGGGTTTAAAAATTTTGTCAACATTTCTTGTATGCGTGCATCCATACACACATCAAAAATTTATATTCAATATAAGAGACTAAGGCATGGCCGTGGTAGGGGTCATGGGTAGGGTGGTAGATGCTTGAAACCAAAAGATTTTAAAAAAATTAAGTGTTTAAAAAATCTCACAATCAAAGGAAGAAATTAAAGTGGTGTCTTAATGTTATCTTTGGGTTATAATTTTTTTTATCCCACACATGATCGTATAAATAGAAGGAGGTACTTCCTAGCCAGGCTTTGCTTACAGAGTGAAGTGTGGCATCTGTCAAACCAATGATACAGCAGACGATCTCCTACCCCGGGTAACGTTGTGTTTTACATAGTTTAAATAGTGGCGCTTCTTCTTAAGCATTTTTTTTTTAGACAGATAGAATAATGAATGTACATACTAAATGGAATAATAATAACAACATACATGCACGGTTGTAGCGAAAAGCTACCATGCGCGCGCAAACACACAAACAAACAAACAATGGCGCGCGCATGTAGGCCTAAGTAGATGAAGAGACAGATAGAGAGCGGAAGGAAAGAGAAAGAGATAAAAAGGGAAAGGAGAACAATAGAAAAACATTATCAATGCCTAAATGCTCCTTCATTGTTTAACTAAGCTGTCCCCTTGGACATCTGATTACTGTGCAGACACAATATGCTTTATCTGCCCTGTACCTCCATTTCAAAGACGGGAGGAAGGGAGGGGAAAGTCCTCAATACCCAGTCCTTGGGCGGCAGTTAATTTGTGTTTATCTCTTCTTGAATCGTCTTTGAAGTGAATGTGGCATGTCCGTGTTCTCCATTTATTTATTATGAGGGGTAGAATAAGATCGATGTTGTTCATCTCATGCAAACCACGGCATCCCAACGCTCAACAAGTTTTTTTGACAGAATAGACAATTTAAAGACAAGTTCTAATGGCTCCCCATTGTATCACAGATTAATAAATAATCAGAAACATTTAATGTTAGAGGAAATTTTATTCAAGTTTAACAAAGTTACAGAACGGAATAAAACACCATGGATGAGAGATAGAGAGAGTGTGAGAGAGGGAGAGTGAAGGAGGATAACTTGGGACAGCAATCCGAAGTAACGGTAGTGTATTTAATATGTGATTGTCTAATGAGTTTTAGACACAAGCTGGAAATATGCAACGTATACCGATCATAATTTTTCAAATAATATTTACTTGCCACAGCACAACAAAGTAAGTCTGAAGAAATTCAAACTGTGGAAAAGGATGAAAATGTTGGTCACTTGACAAATAAATCACAAATTGCTTTTATACCTGTTGTCCGTTAAAATACATGTGTGTGTGTGTGTGTGGATTGAGTACGAATGCGCTCGTGCGAGTGTATAATAAATAAATAAAACCTTTGTATAACGTCTGCCAGACTCAAGGCGCTTTACTTATGGACACACGAGCACATATTATTAATTTATATATATAATAATATTTAAATATGAGAGTGCGTGTGTGTGTGTCTATGCTTTTACGGGTGTGCGTGTTTGTGAGAGTTAAATAGTGGAGATGCACACACACACCCACACACTCTCTCATATGGAGAGAGAGAGAGAGAAAAGACGCATGAAAAGAACAGTCGACAAAAGAAGAAAGAAGTGCGGCGGGGAGAGGGGAAAAACAGAAAAAGGAGGGAGAAATACGACAAAGCAGGATGAAGAAGCCCACCGCTGGACCTATCGCCTCACTCATCAGCAAGTCTCCCTTTCATTCATTTCAAGCAGCAGCAACCCACCTGAAGCCTTAAAACGCAGTTATTTCCCTTGCTCCAACGGGCGTTGGCGATAAGAGGCGCGATAACCAATCAGATGGCGACAACGAGACGTAATGTCAAGGAACTAGCAGGTCCTGTCTCGTTAACTCCTTGGCTCGTGATGTTGAAAGACATTAAATGTCCCGTCAGCCTCATCTGTGCCAGCAACACTTGCGATGTTAATGATGACGACTTATTTATTATCGACATCGCAATGACTTGTGATTGAGAAACAGCAACACCGGTAACATTCAGAGATATGTAATTATACCATTCATCATCATCATCATCATCCTCATCACCACCACCACCACCACCACCACCTACATTGTCGTCGTCGTCGTCACCGCCGTCATTACTTTACTGTTGAGATCGTTTTCCTTTCTTCGTCTTTTCCTCTTCCTCCTCATTTCTGTTTTGGCCACGCAAAAGACCAAGTGTCTGACTGACAGAGAGGTTCGGATGAACGAATCAACAAACAGACAAACAGACAGAGAAACTGAGCTCGAGTTGTAAAGTCTACCCAAACCCGGGTTTATCCTGTTGTACACGCAGGGTACATTATCAATCGATGAGCATGTACCCAGTTGTTGTTCACCAACCTCCAGCTCTGCCCCGCAGAATGCGTGACTAATCCGTTATTAATCAGACCCCAGAGTTTTTTAATCAGACCCCAGTTTTTCATTATTCGCCATCGGCTTAGACTTCAATCCGCCATTTAACCCAATGTGGACTACAAGTTTCTTTCCGCTGATGAAAACGGATGTCTGGCATACCCAGGGTGCTTTAAAGTCTTTATTTTGATCTTCGTTCTCTCCTCGTCATGCACTCGACTTCGGACACTCCATTTCTGACATTGCACTTCTGACATTTTTCACCAACTCTACCTTGATTGAAGTTAGAAATCAGAACAAGACTATAAACATTCGTCGGTATACACACTCAAAATGGCAACTTCGTGCCGCTTTTATTTGGCAACGACTTTGGAGGGAAGAAAATGATAAATTACCGTTTATTTCGGCTCCGTTAATTTGACTCTAACCACTCTCTCCCATTACCTTCAGTGCGAATGGCTTCAGTTAATGTGTAAATGCGTAATTTGCGCGAGCCTGGATCAAACGCAAAATAATTTATGCAGCCGTGGAGGTCGAGGGCTTGAGAGTGTGGAGGGCTGGCAAAGTGCCATGTGGGAGTTTTTTTGGCGTTACTGAGTTCACTCTCATCATTCAGACACGTGACACTCCAGCACCAACGCGCATGCGCACATGCCATAGCACGGACGGATGAACCCGCAGATTCAAATGCAATTTCGCCTCCCTAACCCCTACAAAAAAACTTCATAAAATAAAAAAAATGTAGACAGCAAACAGTGTTATAAACATACCAACACAGTAACAAACCCGACATGTTTGCACGAGAGAGAGAGAGAAAAAAAGGGAGAGAGAGCTCTCTCCTATTGCCGAACTAACGGTGCCATTGCCATCGTGAGGCAGGAACACATAACCCGGAACCATGGAATGATGTTCCTTGAAAATAATAATAATAAAGGCGATGTTGCTGTTGGCGGGTCCGGAGATAATTGTCGTGCGTCACCTCAAAGGGTCGCGGCGGGCACTGCCGCGGAGTGTGCAAGACGTAAAAAGCACGTAAAAACGTCCGGTGGGCGTGGTCATGGCAACAGAGAGGAGTCAACAGAAAGGCAGAGTGCTTCTCTCCAAACCCACCCACTCCCAATAACTACACCACCCCTCGGATGCAAGAGGCAGGAAGAGGACATCTGTAGGGGTGGTGGGCTGCGGGTGATGGTGGTGGAAATCAGTAAAACCGTTACAGGAAATAATGCTTTGGGGACAGACCCAAGTAATGGAATTTTTATTTTCGGAAAGAACAGGTCATACACTCCTTTTTTCTCTGATATGACTGAGGAGACCTCTCTCTCTTTCTCACCCTTTCTTTTTTAATTGCTGTTTCTTTTCTCACTCGATCTGTCTGTCTTTCCGCTAGCTTCCCTCCCCTTTCACTCCTTCCTCCCTCCTCCCTTCACACGACGATCGAGTTTCCACACTTCACTCTGTCTTCACTCGAGTCGCTTCGTCCTCAGAAACGCGAGTCTGTGACGCCTCTAGAACATTCTAATGCTCTCTCTACTCATGTCACGTGTTGTCAGGCATTCAGAGTGACCTCCCTTTTTTATTCTTCTTGGTAATCCACTTGCATTATTTGTACTGAGAGTTTACTTCATGAAACTTTCTTTATCATTTTTGCTCTTGCATGTCGGCGAAAAATCAAAGGATGTATTGTAATGTGTAAAGACTTTCATGCTAACTTAACACTACTTGAAAGATAATGTTTACAAATATGCGCAAAGCCTTAGCAGAAAAGAATTTAAAACAGCCAGAGAAAATGTAAACTAAAAATTAAAAAGTATGAAAAAGTGATTAAGAAAGGTTACGGTAGAATAGTTTATCAGTAAAGACATTAATGTAAGTGTGTATTTATATATATATATCTGAGAGAGAGGGAGACGGAGTCAGGAAGGATGAAGACTATTATTCGATCAGATTAACTCCTTGTATTATCCATAGACCAAAACCATATACAAAAGTAGAAAGTATCTAAAATATTAGACCAAAAACCATAATAATGTCGTAATGTTACTAGAAACATCTGTACATAAAATCAACTTGACATCTCGGTGTATGAACTCGACACATTTCGAAAACATGTCCGCGTGAATATTTGAACAGCATTCAGGGACCAAGGAACTGTGGAGACAGAAAGTTATCTTGACCTTTAGCTGGTGTAATCAGTTCTGGCATCACTTACTCGAGATTTACATATGCACTTTGCTGAACTTGCTGCTGCAAATTTAATGCCATATGATGGGATTTGTCTTCGCGCCATCTTTGTCAGAATCGCAACCGCCTTGTCCTCACATCCAGTCGATGGCCAAACAAGTTCTCAAATTTCGCTGAAAAGTGAGAGCGACTGGGGACCGGCTGTGAATATGAGAGCACGGGAGTGATGGCACACCTCTTAAAGGCCAGCTAGAGAAGAAAATTAATTTAAAAGTCGGACTTTGCCCTGTCCGGCAATAAGGTTCAACCTGGGGGAGGTAAGTGAGGGTACCTTGTGCCAGATGGATACAGTGGACTTGTTTCTGGGGGTCCTGACCTTTAGTCTGGGTTGGGAAACTTAATTAATTGTTGTATATGCCAGTCTGCTACCAGTCATCAGAGCCTTGGCTTTCTTAAATATTTTCAGCGAATTTTTTTCTGGTGGTTTTCTTCCTTTTTTTTTTTTTTTTTTTTTTGTGGCTGATGGTTGTACTGTTATTTCATGGACACTAAGTCGGCGTCAGTCCTAAGTTTAGCAAAGACTCACACAGAAAGCACTCTTGACTATCTCCGTGCAGCACAAGAACATTGTGATGTGGTCAGTCCAACAGAAACAATGTTTGTGTCACTCAACAGCAGTAAATATCTCTCCCTGTCGAAATATGTCTTCTTTTCGAGAAAGGCATGAAAACTGTCATACAGCCTTATCTTAAGTGCATTATTAAAGCACTCAGTGGCGTGAAACGAAGATGGATCGTTTGTTATGAAATTTGGTTGTTTCTGTTTGTTTAATAAACCGATCTCGCTGGACTGCTGCTGGTCAATCCATTTCTTTGGCACAGTTAGCCAGTTTCACCAGCGATTTGTGGGATTCCACGCTTCCGTAGATGCTCATCTGGGTTTGCAACATGACGATTTTCCAAACTAAATTCTGTTGGATATATTGCCATGAGTTTTTTTTCATGATGATGCTATCATAGTTGATGATGGCGACGCCGAAGATAATTGAAGCTAGCACAGATAATTGATGATCACTATGACCACGACAACGTCAATGACGAAGATGACGACGATGATGATGATGACGACGACGATGATGATGATCCATACATGAGCGTGAATGGCATAGCTATGCCTGTGTCATATATGTCCACAACAAGAGGTTCACGCTTTTGATCATGTTAGTCATGCACAAACTTTCTCTCATGTTCCCTTACTTTCCCTTTCCGTTCCCCAAGACCAGCAGAGGGCCAGTGTACATACTCCCTCCGTCCTCCTCCCGAGCTCGACAAAGTCTCAGGTAGGCAAGCTCACAGAGCGACGGGAAGGATGAGGGAGGGGGCGGGGGCGCTGGCCGGCGATGCTGCTTTGATGTGCGCTGCACTTGTATTTAAAGATTTTTAGCTGCTTATGCTGTGCGCTGCTCGGCTTAATTCAGCTGTTCAAATACCCCAACATGCTTTTGAAGTGACATTTAAGCAGCTTTCGGATGGCAAATACAAAACTGCACGCCACGTACGTAAGGTATGGCTGGAAGGTGGGGACGAAAGGAAAGGAAAAGTGAAAGAAGCCGACAACCAGATGAACAAGTGTTCAAGTGGGGGGAGGGGAGGACGGAAGTAGGCGTAGAGTGGGGAGCAGGGGGTAGGTGGGGAGCTGGAAGGTGGGGTGGGGCGGCGAGCGCTACCCTGAACGTGCGGCAGCCTAATGCAGCGGAGGGGACACTTGGGTACGTGTACATTCACCTAAAAGACTGGGCAGTACCCACCCTCTCCGCTCCCTCCATCCCTGGACGATAGGTCAGGGATTACCCAGGGCGGTGTAAGAGGTACCTGCTTCTTTGTGTCACGTTCTCGCCACGTGCGAGCGCCGTCTGCGGACATAGGTCGAACCAAGGGGGAACCCCACTTTCTTTTTAAAAAAAGGGAGGTGGACCTAATAAGCTGAACGCTGAGTTCAGTTCTGCTCTGTTTCTAAATATAGGTTTGTTCTGTTGAGCGCCATCTGGACCATCATCTGAAGGTCATTACAAAAATCCATCAAATCCGTTTCACTTCTTCCATTCACACCTACCCCATTCACACCTACCCCATTCTGAACGTGTCTTTGAGTGGATGCTCTGGGTCTCGAATCGTCGGCTCGTCGGATTGTGAGTCTCTCTCATCCCGCAAGGTGGCAGGTGCACTCGCTGACTTGGGAATAACAAGTTCATAGTTCAACAGCTGTTCAGGCGTCAGACCACGTTGGCTTTCTCTTGGATATTCTCAGACCAGACCAAACTAAAGTACAGGGACAATTAGACACATGAGTACGGTATGAAATGCAAAATGTAGACATCATCATGGCCATCAGCAGCAGCATTTTAAATTATTATTATCATCATTATTATTATTATTGCTGGGACACTGATACTTGTTCTACCAATGTCATTATACTTCGTGTGGTTATCCCAGAAACCAAATTAAGCAGAAGTACGCGTACCTTTAGAAAAAATATGATTGCGTGTACATGTTTGTCAAGGTAGAATGAGTAAATAAATGAGTGTGCAAACATATTAAACATATTTCCAGTGGGAAAGTGTTGAACTTGTTGAGTATCATTTCTGTTGGCCGGCAGAGACTTTGATTTCACGAGCCACGTTGATGGACGACAAGTGCCTGGCGCAAGCGCGCACACACACACACGTGTCTGTCTACAACAACCCTCCCTCCCACCTCCTCCCTATTACACTCACAATGCCAATAACATATCAAAGCTACACTCCGTCTTTGAAGTTTACATGAAGCGGCAGTTTAAACACTTTACAGCGAAACAATCACCTCTCTGCCTGCCCTCTTGCGCTCCACGCCTCTGTGAGGCCGACACATGACACTGGCCACTAAACACAACTCGCCCAACTAAAGCCCACCTTTCAAAGGGACCAGCCACAGACCTCCAGCTACAATATCATGGAGACGAGGGCAGGCACCTGCCATGAAATCGCTCTACTGTATGGATACAAATGGAATGACAGAGTTCACATTTAATTCCTCGAGATGAGAATAAATACAGGTCAGGAAAATATCAGGCGGTGCTTGGAGGTTTAGTCTTGTCCTCCTACTACTACTACCCAGCAAGCTTCCCAGAAGTCCACTACGGTTTGCTAGAAGGATGAGCAATTAAAATCTCAGCAAACATGTAGTATTTGATTAGCCTACTATGTGCTTTAATACTAGTTTTCGCTATCGAAATTCAATAGAAATATACAAGAGGTTTCCAGAATGGTTACGCCTGTGAATCATCTGACATCGATGAAGGCAATTTTTAGTCTAGTGGACAAACGTTTCTTTTCCACAAATGTTTTCAATTTGAACCTTTATATTACATCCCTGCATAAAAAGTCTGCAGGATTCTTGGATCAGTCTGGAACATGCGATTGTTCAATTTTTAGCTTTTGAAAATTTGATTAATTAAAATATAAAAAATTTAGAAACCTAAAAAAATAGAGCAAGTTATTAAGCAAAGCAAATACCAACGACCACAGCAAAGCAGAGATTTACAGGGATACAGCTTCCATTTCCTTAGAGCTACCCATTTCAAAAGATGATTGTTACAAGACAGAAATACATGAGGATTACAACAGAGACAGCAGCAATGGTCAGGATGAACAGGATGTATCGCCGTAATACCATGAGGGTTGCTATAAGTGATGACTCTTTAGGTCCCTCATAGTTCCTGTCCTGTTTTACGGATTCAAAACGTAAGCACTCCTTGCCAATACAGAAAATAAATAAATAAAAATCCATGCACTCGAGACCAAGTGTTTGTGAAAACTGCCTCCAAATTTCCTACATGGAACTTGAGACCACCGAATATTTAGGAAGAATGGAGCTCACCCGGATGGACGGCAGAAACCCTCTCCCGTCTGCAGGCAGCAGTCTTGTTTTGAAATGTGATCGGACAGGACACAATACTTCACGACACCTTAGAAAACGACTACTTATATAACAGAATGGACATACATCACAAAGAGAGCCTGAAGATACATGCACCACACTATTCCCGGGGCCCGAGTTTTGTAAGGTCGGAAGCCGAACACCTGCCCTACCTTCCCCAGACCCTCTAAGTCTAAGAAATAATGTACCCGTTCAAAAGCTGGGTGGACTAGAATGAGTACACATATGACCGTGACACAACAGCAGGTCCCGCATGCATATTTGTGCAATTTTAACCCCAACGTAGTCCAACTTCTGTGCATTCTGAAAAAAATGTGTTAGGAAAAAGAGGTGAGATGAGGGACATGTTCGACTTGTTACAGGAAAAAGGTTAAAAATCAATGGAAACAAAGATAAAATTATTGAATACCGTTTAAAAGTATTTAATTCGGTGAATAACGTATAGACATAAAATTAAGAGAATATTTTAAATAAATGTATATAAACAATACTGTGCACACTACACTCCCTTTTTTTTAATTCTCTTGTTTGGCGTGAAAATTAGACAAAAAGTTTTTGCGTTGATTTATGTTATGTTGCTTGTTTACTAGCGGTTATGAGCAGCAATCTGTGTGTGTGTGTGTGCGTGCGTGTTTCTGTTCCATTCAGTAATTTTTGCCTCTGATCAAAGTGTCCTTCTATTGAATGAATCCTGTTGAGTGTATCTTTGGTCAACAGGTTCACAAAGTTCAACACCCTCGTAACTCGAGCAGTCTGTCTTTAGAGTTGCTTTATTTCATGGAATGAGACACAAACAAACAAAAAGACGTGGACAGAATGGAAAAAAAAAGTAATGATGAAAGAGAGAAAGAGAGATGCATTGCTCTTTTCCCAGAGATGGATACACTTATTGATGAAATATATGAAGCTGAAAAAAGAAAAAAAAAAAAGAGGTTTGTGTGTGTTCTACGCGGGCGGAGGCTGGTGGCAGTAGATTAAGCTGTGGAGAAGTGAAGTGGGGGGCGGGCAACGGGAAAAAGAAGACATTGCAGGAAGGAAAAGATGAAAGGGCCGCAGAGAAAACTCATATCGCAGTTATTGCATTCTCCACCCGGCCAACAGCGCACTGGAGAGCACCTTCTTGCTGTCATCTTCTTTTTGACGACAGGAGACATCTCTTGTATCGGTGTGTGCCTTGCGAAAACTGTTTCCCTGGCCAACACCTTGAAGGATGGGCGAGTCGGGAGTTTCGAGTGATCAAACACATCTAACAACATTTAGCCGCTTGATAAAAGTAACTTCACAGTGCAAGGCAATACTTTCTTTCTTTCTTTCCAGTTCTGTTCTTTTCTTTCATCTTTCAACAGATCGTTTAGTTTGGTCAATTAGTTTATCAAATTGTCGGGCATTCGTTCAGTCAGCCATGCAAATATTCACAATCTATCTGTTCGTGTGTCAATGTCTATTTGTGAGTATACAAAGGTAAAGATAGATATAGATTGAAATAATGTTTACATATTAAGCAAATAACAGTCTTTCATGGGCATGGGCTTTCTCCAGGTGTTTGTACAGAGTATGGATGATAAACACCTTGGCATTATCAACACTTCTTTTGATCTTGTAAGTAAACTGTAGTGGGTCAAGACATTTGTTTCCTGGCATTTAGAATCAGTGCTTGAATGATTGTCTCCAGGACTTTCATGACCAGCGATGTTAGGGTCAATAGTCATTGAGATGCTGAGTGAGGATTTCTTCGGAACTGGTGCACCATCTGGAACTGGAGCCTTGTTTATCTGTACTCGCTGGAACAGGTTTTTGCTTTTTTGCTTTTTTTTTTTCACACGAATTTCAACCCTCTGGACAGGATTAAGAGAATTGAACATTTCTTTGATCTTCGCTGAGAAATCGTGTCTCAAATAATAATTCAAGTAAAGAAATCTTCAAAGCAGTTGTCATTTTGTTAGTCCCTGCCAAGCTGCACGAATGTTACCTGAGATTCTTTTTTTATATTACACCTTGACCTGAAGAATAGGATTGTGGACTTCTCTATTTACCAATTTCTTATGTGTAGAGCCCGTGAAGAACATACTTCCTTTTACTCAGTGGAAATGGTGTGAGGTGGTCATGATTAGGATATGCTTGCAAAAAGACATCCCAACTGGAACACTCACCACTACCGGCAGTCCAGCACTCTTTGTTTTGAAACGACCATTTAAAGTATCACCAGTGCATTTTAATTTCTTGACCATTACTGTTCTGGAATGGTTAGAACTGTGTTGCTTAAAAGAGAAGTAGTTTTAGAGTTGTCGCCGCATTGTTTTATTACGGTTCCTGCTTTATTTCCGTCACCTCCTGCCCAGGCGTTGGGGGCAGTGCAGTGCAATCAGTGATAGTTCCCCAAACGTCTAACAACTCTAAAGTTTCAGATCACAGATACTTTAAACATTCAGTTTGATTAATTGCTTGTCTCTCTTTTTCTGACAGTATCGTTGGTGATTTGTAGTTATTTAGAAAGACCAGAGCCAAGCGAAGTGGTCAGAAGTTAATGTCCGCAACTGGTAGGGAAATAAATGAAGCGAAGATAAAGGAGACAAAGTAAAGAAGCACGCGAATATTACAAAAAAGATAAGATAAGCAACGAAAACAAATGAAATATGTGGAGAAAGGGAGACTAATAAGACATATGGAGAAAGGGAGATAAATAAAGTAATGGAGACAGATGTAGTAAAGGAGACAAGAAACTACAATGGTATTCATCCTTGACGCTCGTCTCTTATCTGCAGTTCATCATCATCATCGTCGTCGTCGTCGTCGTCATTGTCGTCATCTTGCAACCCTTGAAATATATCCCGATCTCATTGTATTTACTTAATGTTTCATTTCAGACTTCGGGTTACACGGCATCGCACACGGACTCCTGACAAACACACCTTGCTCACAGGTATATACACACGTTCAGCACGAATTCAATCTCTCTTTCTCTCTCTCTCACTCACACACACATTCCTACGTACCCAGTGATCTGGAAAACAGTAGAGACTATCGGGTAGTCCTCCAAGCCCACATCAACCCATCACATAACACTGCCTACCTCGAGCGTCCACAAAACAAACCCTATCTTTCCCCCCTACCCAACTTTTTTTTTCTCCTTCGTCTTCTCCTTGTCGAGTCGTCTGCCTTGACTGGGACCGCCGAAGGACGACACCCCGATTCACAATTTAAACGGGTAGATAGGATCAGGTGCGGCAACTCGAGACGAGATAAAAGGAACGCACAAAACTAGAGGACGCTGTGCGTCGGACAAGGAGGGTGAGCTTAATTCATGCACATTGACTATATAGATGGCGCTGATAGCAAGGCCCTATCCTTTTGATAGTCTAAAGATCCATAAGGCGAAGGTGTGGGTGGTCGTTGTGTTCTCCGCGTTGACAGCCGCAGACTTGGCTGACTGGATGGCTGGCTGGCTGGTTGACGAGGGGCTGGGTAAACGACCGACTGGATGACGGTGAGACTGTTGTTGGTTGTGTCTCATGGATGACAGATAAATTGTTAGTATTTATTGGTTTTATTATTCATACATCCTGTTTCCATCTTTTTCTCGGGTACATTCTCTTTCTTTCAGACATGACACTGTGTTTTTGCGGGCTGACTGTGGAGAAGATGGTGTGGGGAGTCTTGTGTCTTTTATTGACTATGTTTGACTAGTTATTTACTTGGCTGTTTGAAAAACAATATTTAAGGCTCAGGAAAATAAAATTTAAGACATTGCAAGAGCATATCTGCTTCTCCCAGATGCTGTCTTGGGTATTGTCTCCGACACTTTGTTTTTCCTGACCATTTTTGTGAGCGCGATTTGGTCAAACAAGAGTATGTCTTTAGCTGTGACAAGAGAGAGCACTCTTCTTGGAGGGGATGTAATCTATTGTATGTATCATTGACAGTACAGATGACAGGAACATTTTTTTATACTGCTTATTCTTTCCTGTCGCTGGATTTAGGGCGTTCTCGATTTTGTTAATTAGTCCCGTGCCAACTAATTAATTAATTGACTCTCCAGCGTTGATGTTCATAAATATTGCATCGGCACCTTTGATGACACTTATTTTAACATAAAAATAATCCACTTTCATTAGAAAAAAATAAGATATGCTCAATTGATCAGCTCTGGTCATATAGCATGTATAGTGTAAAAAAATGAATACAGGTGTATGCGAAATGGATGTAGTCATTAGCATCATAATTCACATCATCGCTTTCTTCTTGCCACCAAGAGATTTACACATTCGATCTATAGCATATAACATTCGACAGACCTAATTATTGACCGAATTTCTGAAAAGAAGGAAGGAAGTGTAGGAAGAAAAACCATCTTCAGATGGACAAAGTGATAAACAATACGAGATTCACTCCAGAATAGCTATTAGCAACATGACAGCAACAGCAGCAATTCTCAATCCCAATTTACAATATTTAATGATTTGTTGACAAGAAAAAAAAAGTTGTGATTTTGAATTTTCGTTTGTGACTAGTTATTTAACTTTAGTGCCCAGATGAATAGTCAGCTCGATAAAGTTATTTTAAGATGGGAAGACGAAATTTCTCGGTTGAGAAAATGTCACTTGAAATGATATCAATAATAATCATGTAGACTACAGGTTTCTACAAACGTGGAAATGGCATTTCTGTTATCTACATACATAATCATTTAGAGAATCATATAACCATGCCCCAAAGCGTAAAAATGTGATGGCAGTAACAAGCCAGCATAAGACATTTTGTAAATGTTCAAGTCTTGGATATGCCAGTAAAAGAACATCTAAACACACATTGATTAGTTGCTGATGACATCATAACATCAATTAATGTTTTCTTTGTTTCTGGACCTTTTGGGTGAGCTTTGCGTTGTTCTTTGCTTTGACATCTGTTCTGCTTCTTTTCAAAGTGGAAATCCACTCTTAGTATTCTCATTTCCAAGGACTGTTTTCACGAGCATTAAACTGTCTCCAGTCAAGAACTAATATAATAATATCGGGCTGAACCGCGTTTCTATTTCGGCATGAGAAAACCATCTTTCTATGAACTAATGGTTTGTTCCCGACATTATTTATTGTATTAATGAAATCCCCCTCCAATGCATTTGCGGCTGACTATGGAAAAGATGGTCTGGGAAGTCTTATGTGGTTTTTTTTCAGTTGACTCTTTTTGATTGGTTATTGCCTTGGCTGGTTCTTTCATTTGTTTGTTTTTGCTTTTTTGGTTTTGTTTTGCTTTGTTTTGTTTTGTTTTGTTTTTGCTCCTTGCTGTTGTTGCTCTTTGATGTTTTTGCAGGAATGTTCTGAAATATCAACAGTGAATGCTGTTTGTGTGCTCTATTGCTACTAACAGCATATGTCTGACTTGTGTATTCTTCATTGTCATTGTCATTTTTCCATAGAAAGCTTTATACTTAAAATACAATAAATATTGATTATAATGAAATGACGTAATAATAACAAAATCGTCTGTAATTTCAATTATATATAACCTAATATTTATTACTATAGCGCCTTCTACACCAGTGAACGGACACAAGACACTTTAAACACAAAGTCGCGAATACATAAATTTATGGATGGGGAAAAAGAAAGAACGATGAAATTAAAGACAAAGACATAAAACGCCGGACAAACAAACAGGTAAACCAAACAAACTGCATACAAACACATCAACAACCGACTCTACAGGAGTAGAG
Source organism: Pomacea canaliculata (assembly GCF_003073045.1). Classification (NCBI taxonomy): domain Eukaryota; kingdom Metazoa; phylum Mollusca; class Gastropoda; order Architaenioglossa; family Ampullariidae; genus Pomacea; species Pomacea canaliculata. Next base: position 25,412,114 of record NC_037595.1, on the reverse strand, counting down.
AAGGTCTGGCTCGAGACTGGCGGGGGTGGGAGTGGGACGGGGACATGAATAATGAAGGCGCCTCCATCACTGTACCCGAACTGGAGACCTGTCCTTCCATCGCCGTATCACGATGAAGGCGCCCGGACCCTGGCGGCAATGGGAGACAAGCGTAAGTGGCAGGTGGATTAACCCTTTGGCTCCTGAGGTCCCCCCTGGCTTTCAGCTCCATGGACTTTGATGGCGGCGGCCCTCAGCAGCCTGATGACTATGATAGCGAGGGACGTATCCGATGTACCCGGGCTCCGGCAGCTGCAGGTCTTCTCTTGCCTCAAAGAACAGAAGAAAACCTTTTTATTTATTATTTTTTGTTTCCCTTTTTATTTGTATTTTATATTTGTTGCTAGACTTAGTGTCTGTTTTAATTATGCATGCGTCCAGAAACGCTCTGGAAGCTTCCACAGACGAAAGTGTTGTGCAAGAATGGCTGGTGCATACTCGGGGACAAATCCTTTAAAAGAACGTGGATTTAAGGGTATAAAGAACTGTTTCATAATTTATTCTGTTTTCTGATTTCGTTTTAGATGTTGTGTGATTATGTTCTCAGTTTTGTTTTGTTTAATGTTGCGTGTGAAGTCCTGAGTAGAATGTTGATAAGCATGTCAAGTGTGTCCACTTCAAGGAAATCGCCGCTATCTTTGTGAAACCGGGTGGAAATGGAGATGTCTTCATGGGTGAAGAATAGTTCTCAATCTTGATCAAACTCGACTAAACCTACAGAAAACAATGTCCGACAACTAGTCCTACCTTCCACAACGAAGAGTTCAACTAACTTCGATCGAACACAAAAACAAAACTGATTGATTTGACAATTCTGCTCGCCTTCCTGGAATTGTATTTGAAGTGTTGTATTTAAATGTGACACCCGACCTGAAATCTGAAAGACTGCACCTCAAGTTCTCTGACACAGTATATCAGTGTGAAATTCCTCTTGTAACCTGTATGTTACAGGAACTTAATCAACCGAAGATAAGACAAACGCTAGGCCGCTAGGACGAATGGAAAACTATCGCTTAATCTTGTTAAACTGTTTTGAACAAGCGAGAAAAATGTAATGAATGAGAGCTTTTGCACCTGTTTATAGGAACTATTGAATTCTCTGCAAATCAGCGAGTTCCTGTACCCTTTCATGGAACAAGAGAAGGTAGTCCTGGTCTTTGGTGTTTGCCTGTGTATTTATTCCTGTCAAAATCTCGCCAAAGTCTCGCTCTGCTGAACAAACCGTCTGTCTGATACCTTGGTGGCTGTTGATTGGACAGCGAGATAGACTACCCCAGGCTGATTGAATTTCAATGTTTAGCTTTCTGGGTGAAATGATTGCCTTTGTGTGTTTTCGTATACACATAGACACACATAGTAGACCCCACAGTTCCTGTTGCCTTGCAAACTGGTTTGAGATTTGATGCTGAGGGGGTAGGGAGGGGAGAGAATCAACATTTCACATCAATGAGAAATAATAAGGTAAAACCAAGACCCCAAACGAGCAAACACAAAGTCCATATCTACTTTATTGCAAATTTCTATTCTTTGGTAGCCAGACTAGCAGTCCACAAAATGTAGATTTATTAATCTTTTATGTGCTTTGTTTACGAGAGGCTCATAATTCAATTAAAAATTAATGAAAATGTGATTTTACTCTAATAACAAAAGTGATATTGACTTCCGACAATCACGCCAAACAGATTTTAAATATCATTGCCAAAAACCAGAAGCTTAAACCTAACATAATCAGGGGACTTTATAAAGGTCAGCAGGATACACTAAGTCCTCAAAAAGAGCGTATAGGCACACAAAATAAAAATTACGAAAAATATCAAACAGTTTTTTTAAAATAAAATTCTGAAAATAGTGATAAAACTGATGAAAAAGCTAACATATTGAAAACTTCAGAATGGAACCCCAGACGCTGGATCTGAAAATACAAAAATTTTCTTTTTTTTTTTGAACTCCATTTAAATTACTGAAATTGCTAGAAAAGCAATAGAAAATAAAAATGTTAAATACACTGATATACCAGAAATATTGAAATGCGATCAAACGAAAGATAAACTCAAAAAGAAAAAACCTTATCCTAAAAAGAAATTAAAATGTCAATGCAACAAAATTTGAAAGACCTGACAATACTTGAAAAACAAAGTACCTGAAAATTTGTTTAAAATTATTGAAGCTCTAAATAAAATATCAGAAATGCTGGAAAAAGGCGATAAATGCTAATGGAGCTCTGCACATATCCTCCACTGGCCTCATATTTCACAAGCCGAGGCTCTAATCACTACCTTGCCCTCGGACCACCCGTCACGGATGAGTTGTCCTTTTACGGCTCGTGGCTAATGATTATCGTACCTGCGGACCCTGCCTCCCGAGGACCCTTGGCTGGGAGGACTGATGGCTGAGGGAGTGAGCCATCAAGACGCTTGCGCTATACTTATCTCCGGGGCCCCTTCCCACAACCCCCGGTGTAATTGTACTTGCGTGTAGAAGATCAGGGACTCAGTATAACTTTATATGTCCTTTGTGGGTAATGACAGGGCAGGTAATGACTGGTAATGACAAGACTGAAAACGTGCAGCGCGCGCGCACACACACACACGCAGGAAATTATTCAAGAAATGTTATAATATAATGGTGCTGGTTACAGATGCCCACATGCCTGTAAAAGGCAAGGAGAAGTGGATGGGATTGGGATTTGATTTTCACAATGCAGGATGTGGGTGTTAGCTGACTTGTGATAACACACACACTCTTTCTCTCTCTCGAAAGATTCAGTATATTTTATTCTTTCACATTTTTTGGAGGTGGGACATGATAATTTTATGGTGAAAGCTAAAATTTAATGATACCACTTTAAAGGGCCAATAAACCAGTAATTAAATAACACAATTAAATACTAAACACTAAGAAATGACCATCCAGCAGTACTACTTAAAACAACGACCTGCTCTTAAAAAAAAAATTGAGGACACCAAGATTCATTAGTAACATCACTTCAAAAATGGGATTTCAAGAAAACTCACTGCCCTGAACCATTTTACTTATCTATGGAAACATTCCAAAATGAAAAAAATCGTTAAAAATGACAAAACTGATTTGAATTTGGACTCGGGTTTCCAAGATCCCCGATGTCTTCTCAAAAATATATAAAATAAGAGACTAGGAGTAACACCTAGTCTACATCTGAGTAAAGTATATTTTATCCATATAAAGCTCAAGCTTTGACAATGAAACAGCGGGGAACGACTTCTGTTAGAACTTTGGCACGAATGAAAGCTGGATAGTTTTTAGTCTATACTTGCTTGCAATAATCTATTCATCCTTTTTGCTTGCAACATTTAACCCCCTTGCTTTCAACGATCATTAACCTACCAAGAATCTTTGATCTTTACTTAAACTTATTTTATAAAACCATTACATTCTCCACGCCGCTCTGAAGAGAGAGGAGAGAGAGATGGAAAAACAGTTAGTGAGAAGAACTTGCTATTATTGCTTTCTGCCTTTTTAATACTTTTTTAAAAAGGATAGAGAGGAGAAAGGGTGAGTGAGAATAGTGTGAGTGATAGAATGCTACCAAATCCACAATTTCTCTGATCCTATCCAAATGGACAAATGACAAGCGGAAGAAAAAAGTTAGAAAAAGAGAATGTCATACAAATCAAGCTGTTTTTCCGATCCTATCCAAATATGGGAACATAGAGAAAAAGAAGAAAAAACTTAATTCAGAGAGAGAGAGAGAGAGAGCAAGAGAGGGAAAAAGAAAAGAAAACCCATCTACAAGTCCTTTATTGACTAAACCTGTTGGCGCGTTTCAAGAGGAAAACGTGGGCAACAAAAACATCAAGTATATACACAAGTCACGTGCACGAGACATTATTTACAACATCAATGTCAGCTTTTTTAAATGCCAAACATCAAACAAAGTAATGTGCACGCGCCCACGCACACACACCGATCCTTGTCGAGGGAAAGAGAAAAATATCAGTACTCCTTCTGACAATAAATCCACAGTTGGAAAAACTTGCACGTGATGTCCATCCATGCAACACAGTTTGTGAGTATCGCTATGCACGAGATGTGTGAGAATAATGTTCAGTAATAATCGCTCATCCATGAACTGGTTTGTCGTTCACTGGTGATATGCGGCCTCGTTTCCAATTCTTTTAACTCGATATGATACATTAGTTCTGGTTCAGTCCACACTGTTTTGACTGAGATTTTGGGGATGAGCAAGCTGTCTGCAAGATGGCTACCGAGAATGCTGGTACCAGAGCAGAGGTTGCAAAGGGCTGACATTTCCAAGACACTTCTGACTAGCTTCGAGGCTGATCTGAAAATTTCCACCGCAGATGACTTACTCTAGAGTGTAGATGAAACCCTGGTTCATCACTTCGAACCCGGATAAAAGATTCAAAGAAACAGTGGACACACTATGGTTCTCCACTCCTGAAGAATTTCAAGCAGCCAGCATCTGTTGACAAGGGTAGGACTTCTGTTTTGGGGGATTATGAAGGTGTAATCATGATAGACTACCTGAAACAGGAAAGAAAACCTGTTAATTGACAGTACTATTCATCAGAATTACCACAATTTCTATACCACGTCTTCTATACGTGAAATGGTCGGCTACCAGCAAAAACTCCATCAAGGACAGCAAGCGAGGATACGTGGCCTCGACAGACGACAACTTGGAGTCCTCCATCTTGACATCAAGTCACCTATCAACAACACACGAGTCCAGACTTTAATGATGTCGACGAGCAACTCGATACAGTCGTCGTACTTCCATTTGTAACAGCTGTAGCATGCACACGCAACACAACAGTCTATTGATAATTCTTTACAGCAACAGACTGTCACCCGGCAAGCACAGCGGGGTAGCCGCCACCCCAGGTTGTGCATTTCGATAAGCAGACCTTTAAAAAATATATCTAGCAAGATGTCACACTTTCTTCTTTGACTCCAAAGTATCGAAACTTTCTTTTGACGAATAATCAGTGAACAGAAGGCGTGGACAAGGGGAGGGAAATGTCAGAGCTCAGTAGGAAAATTATTTGTTGAATTTATTCTTACAGTTTAAGTTTAATTTTCAATAATACAGTGGGGGAGGGAAAAATAGTGGGAGAGAGAAAAATAGTGGAAGATAGAGAAAAATAGTGGGAGAGAGATAAAAAATAGTGGGAGAGAATGGTAGGAAAAGGATCCAAGACACAAACAATCATCTTGGTGAATGACTGAATGACTGAACTATACTCACTCTTTCAAACAAACAAACAAACAAACAAACAAACAAACAAACAAACAAACAAACAAAGCTAATAAGTATTGTACTCGTGAAGTAATTCCGATGAAAAAAATAAACTTACAAAAATGACCTAAACTAAGCAACATTGACAGTTGATGCTTAGGACGAGCGATCAGCAAGGAGGTGGGAATTGGAACCGACAGTTTGGGAATCCATGTCAAGGGATTCTGGGAAGGGTTATGACATCTGAGCACACAGCGCCTTAACTGCTTAGCCAAACCTGCGATAATTCGCATCCTGAAATATGCATCGCCGCCGGGTTTCTTGGTTTACACAAAAATCTGAAGGAAGCTGACACCTATCCATCTTTCCCTTTGAGAACCCATTGAAAGCAATGTGTATCTGGATGAAAGATTCATGCTAAGCTGATTGCGCCCCTTGTCCTTTCTGCGCCGACAGAAAAGTCATTAAATAATCATAAATTAATAAAAATAACCGTGAATGGGATTTCAGTCCAGCCCTTTCATTTCCTTTCACGTCCAGTGGCTTCATTACATTTTCATGCTTTCTTCATGTGTCTGCGTTTGACCAATTTCCTTATTGTTTCCTTTAACGTGTTTAACGCTAGTCTCCCTCGGCCACAACTAAAATTACACTCCTTCGTCTAGCTTTGCAGATGTTAGTAGGATGGAAGACAGAAAGATAGAATTAAAGTGGAAGTGGGAGGAGGGGCTGGGTGGGAGGGATGATATTCACGATCATTAGAGAATAGGGAGATGGAGTGAGAGGAATGAGAGAAGACAGAGGGGGAAAATATCTCGGGATAATCTGAAGGTATTTGAGAAAAAGTCGTGGGTGGAAAGACCGGGTTACGATAAGGTCGATGGGGAAACAGGAAGACCACAGTTGGTTCTGCTGTGTTCAGAAGGGTGTGTGTCACAAGGTGTGGGAGATGGGGATGTGGGAGGATGTGTCACCTGCTGATGATGATGTTTTCTCTATATTCACAGCCCTGCTTCTTCAGCGCACTTTGTTGATGTGTCATCTGGATGATGTCGCTTGTGTCTGATCGTGTTTTTCATTGTATGTCAAACTTGCTTCAGAACTCTCCTGCGTACCTTTATAATTATTGTAAATTAAATAAAATATTTAAAAATATTATTTTATTCTTTTTCTTTCTCCCTCCCTCTGTATGTCCATTTGTCTTACACTGTCCATCTCTATGATCGCTCATCCCTTCGCTTCCTTCCTTGCCTATCTGTTGCCCTTCCCACGTCCTCTTGCTACAGTTGAGCACCGCTGCTCCTCCAACAACTCTCACAAGCTCCGTGTGGACATAAGCCACCACCACCACCACCACCATCACCACCACCACTCCATCCCACCCCAACACCCGCAACCCGCGAGGGCTGCAAGTCGACAATTGTCAATATCATTAAGGGTAAATTACAATATTTTCCCGACAAAGCAGCGCCCTTCGTGTCTGTAAGTCTCTGGTACTTATTTGGCCACAGCATTGTGTCTTCCCCTCGTCTGTTGGTCTAGTCTTCGCCTTGCCATCCGGGAACTGTCGTCACGGGGGCCAAATTATAAATTGCGCGCGCATCCATCTTCCCCTTCCCAGCATTTTTTTCCTGTTTAATTGGCTGGTTAACTGTGTTTTACGTGCTCGGCCTTTTTATGTGCCTCATTCTTTCCGTCTTTCTGGAAGAGAGACGCGAACTTTTCCAACGGACATCCAGACGCCTTGTCCTTTTTTTTTTCTTCTTTTTTTTCTACAGGTGAGTGACCTTCTGCTTAGTTTGCTTTTTGGGATAATCTCGTATGATGATTATGATGATGAGGAGAAGGATTGAAAAGAATTTTACTCTTCACGATGTCTCCTAAGTAATATGATGTCATGGACAAAATATTCTGAAGCTTGGCGGAAGAAAGAAATCTTCACACCCCAAGTGCTTTGTTTTTTTTTTTGTTTTTGTTTTTTTTTTTTTTGTTGTTGTTTTGTTTGTTTGTTTGTTTGTTTGTTTGTTTGTTTGTTTGTTTTTTTTTTATTGTTTTATTGTTTATGTGTTCGAGCTCTCGTGTCGCCTGTCCAACATCATCGCCCTCTCGTGGTCGACCCGCTCTCCACTCTCGACCAAGCAAGCAGACGCGCGCGCACACGTACACACACGCTCGCACGCACGCACGTGTGTGGGCCACCCTAAAGTTTTGCCGTTAGGGCTGGGGGCGCAACACACGAAAAAAAGAAAGGAAAAGGGTAACATTTGTTTTGCTGGCTTGCCGGCGTCCAGGCGGGAGCTAACTCCGGCAACTTGGACACGCTCGGCAAACAGGGGAATTAATTAGCCCGCAGAAGACCGCGTCCTCACCTGCCTGGGGCAGACGACAGGACAGGACAAGACAACTCGTGGTCTGCTCGCTCACTAACTCGCCTCTTGCCGGGCGCATCCACCGACAAGAGTGGTCACACACTCGGGAGGGAGAGGACCTGTTACCTGGTGTCGTCACATGCGGGTGGGTGTCAAACGGGTAGCAGCGTGGTGCAGATGTCCCTCACGTCCCCAAGCATGCCATTCTTCATGTTTAATTTCGCAGACTGAAGACATCAACGCCTCGGCCACACCACGTATTCACCACGACACAAAGCGAGAACAGACTGCGAACTCATAGCTAGAATATTCTGGACCATTCGTGACCAAAATAACAATTTTGAAAAGCCTTCCAAAGCTGACAAATAATCTGTAATGTTTCCAAAAGTTATACACGATGACCACAGTTTGTTTGTTATTTATTTCCCAGACATGTCAGGTCGAAAAGATAAGTCTGACGGAGCTGTACAGACTTCTTCATTTGTTCAAGAATATTTGCAATTTTTTAATAGGACCGAAGTAAATAACTAAATAATTAAAAAAATTAAACGACTTATATACTTTTGTTGGAATGTAGAGATGTGCTTTGTAGATGGAAAAGACCGGTTGTTAGTAAGCACATCCACACTTTCTATTGTATTATTGTTTAATGACTTGCATCCAGAGTTCTGAACTGCCCAAGGGCAGATGAAAAGTTCATTGCTAACCCTGTATTGAACTTGGTCGAGAATGAAGAGTGAATGAAGAATGAAAAGCTAAAATCTGTGCACTGCTCCTATCAGAGCACACAAATCTTTCGTTTACCTCAGAACATTGCTCGCAGAAATGTCTCACTTACCTGTCTCCAAACTTCTGAGGCTCTGTGAACTTCTCCCTCGGGACTTTGACTTATAAACAGAACACAAAATTTTTATGCCAGGCTTCGGTTTGAATCTTTCGGTCTCATGTGCGAACTGGAATAAATATCTTTCATATGATAAATAACTTTAAAAAAAAGATTTTAAAAATGACTTAGATAATGTTTAAAAGGTGATGATAACAGTAACAACCAAAGGAGAAGAAAGAACATTGTGTGAATGCGCTTCGCAAGTGGGTGACAGCTGTGCACAGGCTTCAACTCAGTGAATGTATCTCTTTTTTTAACGTGCATCCTTGCGAACGATAAAATATATTTTATATATATATATATATTTATAAATAAATAAAATATATGTAATATATTTTTATATATATGTCGCTCGCTCCTGTTCCATCAAAACTTCTTTTCATCAGAGATCTTGAAAGGGTCTTCAATGGCTAGTCTCACGTGCAAGTCGAGTTCTCTAAGGACAGTCTGAACAGTCGACTTTCCACTTCAGACCGTTGACTGAAGAATAGTTTTGAAAATCTCACATGTACAGCAGCCAACGGCGATAGTTTATCATCATGTCCAACTTAAAGACCTCCAATGGAACCCAGTCTAGTCTCACTCTGTGGCTTTCAGCAAAGTCTTTAATGCGATCTTCTGCAAAATTGTGTCTTTTGGCAATTTTCTCTGTAGTTTTCTGCAAAATCTTTTATTTGGATTTTTCAGTGGGCTTTGGGCAGTCTCCCACATGAGTTCTGGGCTTTCTGTAGACGTTCAGGAGAATTTCTCGAGCATGTCAAGTTCCTCGAACTCATCCTACTGAAAGGCCGTTAGGTAATTAGAAAACTAGCGGTTATAGACCTTACAAAACAGTATTAGACAATGTGATACACATGTGCCGTTATTTCCTCATAAATCAAACATAATCTATAATATCCACTACCGAATTCTTAGAAACTGAAAACTAAGATGGTGGGAAATAAGTCACGTCCATATTTCTTTCTGTCTTTAATTATATTTCTCGAATGCAATGCAAATGAGCCGTGAAAATAAGGCTCCTGCCACTTTGTCTGACCTCATAAAGTCACATTATTCAGGAGATTAAAAAAGTAAAAATACAGTTTTCTTTTAAAGACAGAAAAAATGACTTTGTAAATATTTCTTTTGATGTAAGTAATCTTTGTACAAAACTCAGTTATTCTACTATAATAATCATTCTCAAACGCTTCAGTCTTCAGGTCACAAGTGTTGCCTCACAATCCTCCAGTTAATTTGCAGTTAAAAACCGTTCGTTAGTGCACGCTTCGCTGGTTGATCGAGGGGTTGATAGTTCAGATCTTTCTCTAGTCAGTCCGAAGCCCTCCGCCTGCTGATAAACATCCTGCCACCTCTCCACCTGTCCCTCCCCTGGGAAACTCTCAGGAGAACACACTGAAACCTCTCAATCCTCCACCTTTCTTGTCAATCGGAAAGTATTTACCTTTTCAGGAGCTTTCTGACTAACAGGACTTGTGCGATGTGTAGAGTACAGTGAAAAGACACACCTGAGAGAAGAGGGTGAGGTTGGATAGATGGTGGATACAGGGTGGACACGCTTGATTTAAACTCACACCGATGTTTTTTTGTGGTTTTTTTTTTTTTTTTTTTGGTGTGGGAGGGGAGGGAAGGGATGGGGTTGTTTTTATTTTGTTTTGTTTGTTTTTTTTGACTCGACTTACTGTTCATTGATACTCTTTTCTATTTCATTAATTTGCATTATCCACCCGCAATCGCTCATCATAATAGCTATCGAAACATTCCTCCATGAAATTCTGTCGTTGTTGTCAAAATTTAGAAAGATTTCGTTGACTTTATCTGAGTGGTAAAGGACGGTAAATGCATGTTTGATTCAATCTGACAAACAATCTTGTTTACACCTTGCACCAGATAGGTTCAACTGATAACTTTTCAATCAAAGAATTTCTGCAGGAGCGCGTGTGTTGCTCATAGAACAGAAGTGTGTGTGTGCGCATGCGTCATAGAAACATTTCGCCAAAGATGTAGTCACATATTTGACAATGTATTCCAGGTTAAGATGGCCCCCTGATGGCGACTGCCTGCCTCCATCCCACCTTTATTGCCTACCCTCCTCTCCCCCCATTTGCAAATTCCTTAGCTTCGCTGACTGGGAAAGAACGGTGTTGATTGGCTGAGATTATCACGTGATCGTCAGATATCGCCGTCATGATTGAGGTTGTTGTCAGAGTAAAGATGCTATGGTGCACGAGAGATAATATTTAATGAGTCACTGCTTCTAATTTTTTTTTTTTTTTGTCCACTGCAACTGCTGCGCGTTTTGAGGGGTCAAGAGGTCAGATCCGGCCTGTGTCGGAGGCCGGTAAGGAGTGAAAGAAGGACAGCGACCACTCACTCTGTCTTCCTATCAAAGATACTAAATACTACAAGATAGGTCATCTAGAATTTTCGTGGCGACATACCTGTCAGCGCCACCACACGGACGGAGTGATGGCAGCCAATCGAACTGTCCTGGCAAATCGTTGTTTAGTTTGAAACAAGGTTTGCACCGGATTATTTTCACAATATTTTCTTTGTTAGCATGATTACTGGTTTGAAGAATAATTGATGCTGAAAAACGTCGTCTGCTACACTATAGCAAGTGATAATAAATTCTTAGTCGAATGATTCATTTCCTGGTAGGTGTGGATTCATTTTGTAGTTTGTGCGAGGGTCGTGACCTCATCTTATTCGTTGTTAGTGACCTTTGCTATCTGAACAATGGTGATGGTACAAGGGGTGTTTGTTGTTGTTGTTGTTGTTGTTTCTTTGGGTTTTGTTTTGTTTTGTTTTGTGTTTGTTTGGGTTTTTTTTTTTTTTGGTTTGATTTTTGTTTTTGTTTTTTGTTTGTTTTTTGTTTTGTTTTGTTTTATTTTATTTATTTTTTTTACCGAGGGAGGGAAGATCTGTGGTTTCAGGGCAAAATTCATCGGTGTCAGGTGTTCAGTGTGTGTGTGTGTGACAGAGCCTGTGTGTTAATTACATTTTTATATAAATAAAAACAAAACTATAGTTCTGGTTTCTGTACCTGTCCCAGTGTATGCATGCCTGTACATGTATTTATTTCTGTTTTTCAGAGAAACCTTAGTAAACCTTGTTCCTTGAGCATAATGATACAACATCTGTACCTCGGTGTGCGCTTAAGTTTGATATTAAAAGCAAAATACAAGTGTCTTGTGAATCAGTCTTCAAAGTGAAACAGAAAGCTTAGGAAATCAATTCACTTGTGAATATGTTCGGTGTTATTGCAATCTACCTTTGTGTTGTAACCGACACTGTCACATTCCATAAAATATTGTTGCGGCGATGACATAAACATCGACTGAGTTCTTAATTTTGATCCTCTGGTAGTGATGATATGGATGTTTTTATTTGCTCTGCATTATTTTTGTTTTCGTCCTATATAATTTGCTTCAAAAAAGTGAAATGCTTTGTATTTAAATGTTTCCTAGAGTATTGTCATATTCTGAAGACCAACTGTTAATACATTATTTTTTTAACATTTCTGCACTTAATATTTTCTCCCTTTTTTAACTATTATTTTTGTTTTGTTTGGACTAGGTAAAAATGACAGGATTAATAAAAAAAAAATAAATAAAATAAAAAATAAGAAAAACACAGTCGGATAAATTAAAATTTATTTTTACTTGACAGGCTGACGAAGTTTACACGAGTTGCTAATGGACCTCTGGGTCTACAAGGAATAATAACAATAACAATAACAACAATAACAACAACAACAACAATAATATGCTACTTCCGTCTTTGACGATAACAACGCTCTCTACAGCCATCAATATAAAAGGAAGAAAAACTGTTATCCATACTAACATGGACATTATTATTCAATGAAGTTCACACGGCGCTGATGAAAAGAAAAATGGAATGCATGAACACCAGAACGAACAAATAAAACTAAGTACAAACAACGATGCAGGCCGGTGTTTATTACATGTATCATGTGTTGAACAGAAAGGTCTGCTGTGTTATAGGTAGATCCTTAATCAAAGCAAAAAATTCAAATAATATGAAATATGCTTAATTAAAAAACTATATCCCGTAATATTTGGATTCCTCGGATTTTTATTTTGTAAAAGCAACTTGTTCAACATGTTTTAAAATTAGAAGCAATTATTGGCTTTGCCCCCAAATCTTTTAGCTATTTTTTTAAATGAGCAAGTTTGTTGTTGTTTTTAACTGATGATGTCGGAAGGTGGGACAGAAATGTACAATTTCGCTCACAACGGTAGGCGCCACACTTCGTCCTTTTTCTAAAACTCATATACATTTTTTTAATATTTCTCTTTAAATACCAAAATGTATTGAAAAAATACAAGAGAAGAAATTGTCGAATTTAGAAAGAAAGAAAGGATGTGCAGAAATCTCTATCGCTTTCTTTCATTGTCTCGGCTACTGATGATGCTCTAACTGCAGATGAAGCAGAAAATTATGATGATGGTTGGTGCTGTTCACTTATCCTTGAAATCGTTCCGAGGCCTGTTCGTGAAAAATTTTAATCCTGTCTATACATTTACCTTTCACTTCAGACTACTCCAGCCAAAATTAGAGCAGCTGAATACATAACATTATCAATATTATCTTTCATTACTTAGACTGTTAAACAAACCACACATCACTTTCTCATCTTCGCTTTACATAAAACGAGTGAAGACGATCTTGATCTCTCCGTTTGTTGTTGTATTATTATACATGTATCCTAAGCTGAGATGTATGTAAAGTACTGTTATTTTAAGCTGAATTTGGCATTGTATCTTTATTGTGTTTTTGATGTTATATATTTATTATACATATAAATATCCATGTTAAAAATAAAATGATTTAATTATATGCGTATTAGCGACAGGACACTTAAATGATTTTATAGCATTCCATTTTTATTTCTATTCGCTTATTCCCTTTCTCTACTGGACAGTTAGAGTAACTAGAGTCTATATCTTTTTCTTCTCCTCCTCTGTCTCTCTGTCATTCACTCACATATAAAGAAATAATCTATTGGTCCATACCTTTCGTACACTCCACAGGTATGGTTACAGAGGTAATGCTATGCTGAAAGTTTGGGGCTGAAGGAAGACGGGGTACGGGTGTGTCTCTGGGTAATAAATGTGGTCCATGGCTATTCCCTCCAAGCTGGTATCAACATTTTAATAATAAATCAGATTAATTTTCCGCGTTTATCTTTCGCCTAGTGTAAGTAATTATTTTCATAGCTATACAAACTGGACATTATTTTATTTATTCAAAAAAATTATTAAACTTCATGAATGTATTCAATTTTGCATGTTTCACACATGTGCAATCCATTCAAGAAGGTATGAGAAAGATGCGAAATACATTTTCATGGAGGGCAACAGAAACTTCAGAATCAAGAAAGCAATGATCTCCACTGGGATGGATCGTTTCAGAAAGATTTCAAATCCGAATTTCAAGTTTGCACTCAGTTGCCAGGTCACCTGCAATTCTCGACAGTCCTTCTGCCTCCACAGCCACGTCCCAGCACTCTGACAGGACGAGTCGCTGGAGTGCACCGAGTTCTGCCTCTTGTCCCAGGTGTCGCCACCGCATCCTTCATTTACTTCGCTACATCATTATCCCATCCACTTCTTGGCGATCGTCTGCCTCCGCCACTTGCTGCCATGTAAGCTTGGCTCCATCTTGGCGCCGCGCGTCCTCCACAGCGCGTGAGGCTGTAACCGAAGCTGTGAGAAGCTGGCCACAGTGATGCTGGGTTCACTGTGTGTTACATTCCTAGGGATGAGGATGTTAGACACTGAATTCAGCCTCCAACCTCTCTCCTGTCACTTCTCCATTTCTTGGAGTCGTGTTCCTAAAGGTCCATTTTTTATTATTTGTATTTTTTTGATATCGCTCTTGTTCCCATTGGTACAGTTGCCTACTAACACACACACACGCTCTCGCGGTTGCACGCACGTACAAATAAATTAGAAAAGAATGGGAATTTCTAGTAAATTTGCGGACTTTTAATTTAGAGAATTACTACAAGTATTTTCATATTTGATATTTTATGACATCATTGAAAATTATCGCAACGGAAATTCTTAATGCATGTGTTGAGACGAAGATTTGAATAATGAACGGTGGTTTGTTTGTTTGTTTGTTTGTTTGTTTGTTTGTTTGTTTGTTTGTTTGTTTGTTTGTTTGTTTGCTTGTTTGTTTTGTTGGGTTTTTTTTTTATGGTCAAGTTATTTGGCATTTCTTTTTGTCTTGTCAAGTTATTTGACTTTTAGCTCTTTCTCTCTCTGCTAACCGGGGTGGGTTAACAACCACGTCTTAACCTCTGTGCAATGTTGTAGCATGTAGGAACCGGACTCAACATGTGAAAACAATTCACTCGATAAGCCTACTGTCACCTTTCAATACATCTGTGATTCCACTCACTATACTTTTCTACCTGTCTGTTTTGTGTTCCTCCAGGTATGCAAATCTGCTTGTCATGGCAAGAAGTACATTTACCATAGTCTGTTGTACACCCAAGAACACTAGAATCTCTTCAAGTGACAGAAGTTGCTCCACCCCTATGGCGGTGTACCACCAAACCATTAGCATCTACACCACCTACTCCGAACTTTGTTTGCCGAGCGGCTTACTACCCGTAAGATCTCAGACACCCAACATTTCACAGCTTTCTGTCAAGAGGGAATTGGCATGAGCAATTCTCGTCGAGCAATGGTCAGCCACCCATAATATGGATGTTTCCCACGGCTTGCTTATCGGACCACGTAACTGAAAAATCGAATCTAAGGGATCGGCAACTGTTTCTGGGTGGACGGAGGACAAAGTGTCTCAATATCCCACTAAACCACTTAAACGAGACAACGATTAGTCCCGGCCACTGGCGCCTGATCACTGAAACGTGTCCAAGAGTTAACTAACTTTTGCTTACCCGACAAAAGTGTCGTCGGGTGGGTCACTCAACTAATCCAGCAAGGGCCGAGCTCAGGGGCAGGTACACGAGCATCTGTTTCAACCCTCGCGAGGTTGATTAATATGGTAATTAAGCTCCAAATTAATTCTTACATCTCGGGTCCCTCGGGAGACCTGGAGCCAGCGATCAGCAGCATCCACAAAATGGGATCAAAGGTCACACATCTAGAGGAGGAGTAGTCTGCAAGGGGGATGAAGTCGGGAGGTCATCTTCCCAGTCCTCTGACCGCCAGCGCGTGCGTGGGACAGGTGAGATGCGCGGTTTCTTTTGATCTTCTTCCGGCGAGAGCTCGTGCGACCAGGGGTAGATCACTCGAGAGATTAGCGGCGATATTACAGCGAGGTCGGCTCCTACCTTGATACGGGTGGGCGTCCGGCACCACGCAGATCAATAAAACCCTTTTTCCACGAGTCGGTGGTTTCTTTGAAGAGTTTAAGAAAAGCAGATATAGCAGCTGGCAAACCATCAGGCTAAGCTCTTTGTGTCTCCAGACCGTATCTCATTCCGGGTACTTAAATAAATAAATTAATTAGCAAGCTTCGAGTTTTATGTTTTGTTTTGTTTTTTTTTTAGCTCTTGTTTTTAATGAACGCGGTAGGATGCATGAGTTAACAAAACAAAAATATTTTTAAACAATCCAAACGTTTATAAATATAGAAGTACGACAAAATACATCGAGTAAAAGCACACTACATTCGGGGAGGTGGGGGAACATTCATTCATTTATTCACTTATTTATTTATTCGCTTATTTATTTACTCATTTATTTCCTCGGGTGTGCAGATACAATAGTATTGGGGTACAGATATGTATTCACATTCGCGCATCCATTTAAATATTTTTTGTTAGTGTCTCGCTTAGTCTTTCTGTTTCAACTCTTGTTTCTCCAACTGCTTTATTCCTCCTCCTCCTCTCTTTCTATCTGCAGCAGTTTCTTGCTCTTCTATAAGGACCATAAGGTGACTAACAGAAAAGGAATCGAGTAGCGAGAGACAAATGGGTAACTCCAACTTCTTTAATCTCTCCTCTCTGTTTTTTTTTTTCTTTCTGTTTGCATGTTTGTTTATTTGGTTGTGTGTGTCCGTTTATCTCCAATCATGTCTTTCTGACTCACCTTCGAAATAATCAACACACATTGAAGCACAATTAGCTCGCATCCACTCGCGGGAATGAGTTACAATCATCATCGTCGTCGTCGTCGTCGTCATCGTCATCATCATCATTTGCTCTCCCCTCCAACACACTCACACAAAGATTGAGTGAGTGAGAGAAACTTACTCTTGACCTCGACCTTTGGTTATACGCGTGCACCATCCTCAAGCCGGACGACAGTCACGGAGGGACGAGTTTGTCTGCTTTATGCCTTTTCACTTTCCTTTCTTTGTGGTACCTCCAGTCTACCCGGAACAACGCCATTCGGACCATTAGGGGTATAGCGATCCTCTCTGATGTGTCGAACGACATCGTCTTCAGACTTATCGCCTTACATCCGCGCTCAGGGATGAGACAGTGAGAAGTTTCTTGAGTTGATACCCGGGGTGGGCGCACTGAGTGCTAAGCAGTATTTGGAGATCCTTGGGTGGGGAGATCCTCTCCAGTCATCGGTAAGCATCTAACAATTGCAGGCATCATAAAGTTTCATTACTTTCCCTCAGCCAACACCCCGCTACCTTCCCCTCCCCATCTCGTCTCTTTGCTCTGCGCCTCCGACTGTCGGGTGGGCATAAATCGTTGTTTAGCGAGGGCAGCGCTTTCATCGGGTGGCTGAGAAAAGAAGCTTGGGTAAAAAAGACATTCAGCTGCCAAGAAATGGACATCGTTCTTCTTAGTCCCTGTAGCAGATAAAAACAAAATGTTAAAATACATTCTGAAATAATTAGTAATTATATTATTAATATATCCTATTATTATGATTCCCTTGTTCGGATGGAATAGAGACACTGCGCAATACTTCATAGAATCGATAACAGTTTTGTTGATCGCTCCAGAAACGCCCCATTCATCCCCCCACCCGAACCACTTCAGCCATCCTTTTATGTCGCTCTGTCATCATTCAAATCATGTACCGGCGACACCCACCATCCCAGGGTAGTGAGCGGTTTTCGATCACAAGATGATGAAAGACGCCAGCGGTCATAACCCACCTTGGCACCCACCCTCCAAACGTCACAATCTGCGCTCGAGGAATCCGTTCTGCCGCCCCTCTCATGATGCGGGTAGGTCTACTAAAACCCCAAACACGAAACACTCACTCCGCCATCTTTGGAGCCACGTGAGAGGGGGGAGGGGAAGGGGTGGATTGATGGGAGGAGGGGATGGAGTCGGTCCTGGCACTCCGATGCGAGGAGCGCGCGCGCTTGGTCAGCCTTTCGGCGCGAGCACCGCCTGCACGCCACAGGCTCTGTAACGTCACGTGTGACGTGACGGGTGTGCTACGCACGGGGCTTGCGCGCGGGCCGATGGGGTGTTTCGGGTGGAGAGAAAGATCAGACAGCATGATCTTGTCGATGTATCTTCATCAGAAAAAAGACATCCTTTTCTGTATTTTCTGTATTCAGAAATACTTTTCTGAGTCTGCATTTGCCTGGCAGCCCCCGCGGACTCACGCAGAAGAATGATGAGCAAATGAGAACAATTGTGTCGAGCGAAAGCGAGTCTGTAGAATGCTGAGTGTGGGGTGAGGCAAGGTTGTCTTAAGGTTTGATTGTTCCCTTCACCTCCTCTTTCTTCTTTGTTTCTTTGGGAACTTCAACCATGAGGCCTGTTGCAACAATTTGTGAAGGACGGGCCAGCGATCAGCAAAAAAGCTAATTACTAATTGTAGGTTCCCCGCCTAGTCGGAGTCCTCCGTTAGTCTGGTTTGAGGTGGGCTGCAGGTAGCGGGACGGTTTTCACTCCCGTGTTAATGGTATGACAAGGAGGTCGGTCTTTTTTTTTTTTTTTTTTTTTTTTTTAATTGCTCTGAATCGCCTCGCACGACTTTTAGTCTAAAAACACTGTTTATAACAATAACCCAATGAGAGCCTTTATGACTTCTTTGAAGAAGATGGAATTGGGATAAAGAAGGTGGGGTAGGGAGGGAAAGATCGGGTGGAAGTGGTGAACCGTCAGCTTGCAAAAGGTTAGTATGAGGTGGACTGTGTTTTCACTCTCAAGTAGCTGCGACTCGTAGAACTGTCCGTACTGTAATCTTTATATTGCGATTGTGCGGTAGCTAAGGTGAAATTTCGTGTTTTCAATGGTGGATCAAGAAAGAAACTCTTAACCGCGATCAGCATAATTTTATCAAAACTTATTTTTTTTCTGTTGGAGGTCTCTTACCCCAACCCCTTATCCTGTCTACTGCTACATTAGAGTATACATTATCCTGTCTATTGTTACATACGAGAGGACAGCACATTATCCTGTCTACTGCTACATGCGAGATTATCCTGTCCATTGTTCCTCTCATGAATCCCTCCAGCTCGGATTTCACCAGAAAATGTCCGCGTCAGCTTGTGGCCACAAGGGCGAAGAGACTTAATTAAAATTCAATAACGATTGTGATTTACAGCTGTCGACAACTTTTTTGTCTTGCCTCCTTGAAACCAGAACACCCGACTCAAGCCAGGCAAACAGCGCCCCCTGCCGGTTCATGCCATTGGGCCCAGTGCGAGTGCTTAACCTGTTACCTGCCAGACTCTACCTCAGGTGTCGCTAGTGCACGAAGGGGGCGCCACGTGGTTCAAGGAAGCAGCAGGCGTTCCTTCAGCCTCCCTCTCCTCCTCCTCTGGTCCTGCTGTTTATCGCCGGCATCGCAAGACGTGCATCTCTGATGATAGTGATAATAGCAGGAAGCTTGTCTGTGGGTCTGCGTGCGTGCGTGTGTGTGGACGTGAGAGTGTAGAAGTGTAAAATATTGAAAGACTTCAGTTGTTTTTTTCAAAGTAGTACAGGTGGGAATTCACTTTCTTACAAATGCTACCTACATGAACTTTCCAAGTTTATCATCGATGGTTATACATAAATTTTTTTAATCGTCCACTCTTCTTAGTTTTCCTCCTTTAATTAGCATTTCATCAAAAAACAGCCATGTCTTCCTAACATCCACAATAATTTCTTTGGTTTTCGTTACATTACTAAATCATTATCATCACACCATACAACAGGTGATCGCCCTCGCAGGAAATCAGTCTGGCGTCGTCTGCAAAAATACTGGTCAGTCCCCATACCTGTGTCTACAATTAGCTGAATATAATTAATTACAGCTCCTTTCCAGCTTGCTGATATTTGTACCAGAAATAACATCACAGAGACGGATAAACTGAGGTCTATGAGATAATCTAGAATCTACAAATTTCTAGCATCAATAATTAGCTTCTGAACAAATAAAAGGGCATTGAATTGTATTAAAAGCATTGGAGAAATAAAAAAAAAAATTCAGTGAATACAGATGCTCGGGTATTATTATTACCCCAAGTGCTAAAAGACTATTTAAGAGATATACAACATTGTCATCGGCACTGCATTTATTGCAGTTGAGCAACTGTACAGGATACAAAGGACTTGTGTCTCCGAACTACAATATTTTTAATAATAATGTTGGTCAGCGCAGATAGGTCATACATAATGGACATATAGATGTATGGATTAAACAATTATGGGCATGAACAAAACAACAACAGAAATTAGAAAAACAAACAAGCAGGGAGTTGGGAATGTCACTTTGTCCACACTGTCAATAGTTTTGAAATTTCTGTTCACGTCCCTGTCTGTAAGCTCTGGTCCGGAGGGACGTTGGCAACGTGGTTCTTGCCACTAACGACACCAGTCAGGCAAGCAGGTCATCAAACAAGACCGGTCAGCAAACAGTCTCGTGCTGCTCTGCCGCAACTCCTCCCTGTTGACTGTCGCTCGATCTTTGTGACAGTCTTTCTATCCCCCTCCTCCTCCTCCTCCTCCTCCCTCACCTACCCCACCGACCCCCGGTGCCGACGGGTGACGTAACAAACAGAAGGTGGGAGGAGGTGGAGAAGGGTGGAGGGGGAGGTTAAGTGGTCAATGAAACCAAGGGGGCGGAGACAGCCGCGACCCCTATAAGAGAGTTGTCTAACCTTGACCAGAATGTTGCAGAGGGCGTTACAGTGCCCCGTGTCATGCTCCTGCCGGCCGCCCGGCTTGTCTCCCCCTGTCCCCTGCGCTCTCCGTAATGCGGCGCTGCTCTCCCGCGAACTCGTCGTCACTGTTGGCAACATCGTCGACGGCTGTGTCGACAACATGTCACGGACAGCATGGAGGAAGGAAGGAAGGGGCAAAACTGCGCCACTTTGTTGTCCTTCTTGTGTATTTGGGCCAAGACGACGACGACGACGAAGAAAAATGGCTGCAAAATCTTTTAAAAAATATTTCACTCCCACCCACCCCTTCTGATTACATAAACACTACAAAATTACGGAAAATTCAGGTTTCTGTTGTTGTTCATCCATTAATTATCAGATCAGGTGAAGAGTAAATGGACACAAAATCGTTTTTTTGAATGTTTCCAACATCCGCTACTCATCTGATCAGATGTAGAATAAAAGGTCAAAGGTTAATAGAGGGTAAAGGTCAACCCCTAACCTTTATTAGGGGAGGGATGAGTTAGGCTACATTTTATTGAGACCTACACGAGGGCGATGCCTATTCTCTCTCTCTTTCTAGAATGCTGGCCTTCGGAATAGCTCACAGTCTAAAATGTATGGTAGTTTCAAAAGCTGTATAAAATTATATTAATATTTTACACAAGAATAACAAGAGAAAGGCGTGCGAGCGTTTTAGAGTAGAGGCATCAGAGATAAATAATCATAGGAACCGTTTCCCACGATCTCCAGTAGCTCACCGTTGTCCCTTCTGCCAAGGTATGACAGAAAATGTACGAGTGTTATATATCTATCCCCTGTTTATACAAATATGAGAGATAAATAATGTATAATACAGCCATGGGTCAGGGTAAGTATAGGGGTTGTGCTGGTGGGAGAGAGGTGTAAGGTATTATAGGGGTGTGGAAGTGGGTGTGCAACCTTATAATCTTTTCTAATATATTTTTGCTGTATAATTATATGTGTATATAAGTGTGTGAGAATACAGATGAATTAGGGATGAAATTTCAATTGATTTGGGTATATAGCCAGATTTAAGTAGGTTCTCGTACCCTTGATGAAGCCAATTTGGTTCAAGCAATATATCTATCTACATCTCTACCTAACCTTTCTCAGTCCAGTAGTTAGGTACCCACATCTGGGTCGAAAGGGTGACGTTCACTGCGCTGCACGGGTATTGATCAAGCGCCTCCGGGTTTGGACGAGGGTGGAAGGAGGATGGGACACCCTTTTTTTCCCCTCCAAAGGCCTTTTTGATATTTATCTCATCCTCTGCTTATCACACGAAAATATCTACTTAAAAATGAGCCTGCTATTTTTGGTCACACTGCAGTTTCCACACAATTTGTTCACACTCATGCAAAGTGTACAATCCCAGCCTGCCTCGCACTGATGTCCTTTGAGTCACCATACTTCATAATTATGTGCATGAAAAATGCTCTCTGCTTCTATGAAAAGGTAACAACAAAACTTTTTCACATAATGCACATTTTTCCGTTTGTGATTGTGCAGTAAAAGTACTAGTAGTTGTTGTTATTATTTTTATTTAATACATACATATCTTCTGATAAACGAGTTCATGGTATTTACATAGTGTCTATGTGTATCTCGTAATACCTCCCTTGTTTATCCCTCAAAATTTCTTTATTATTATGATTTCTCCAATAAAAATTAATCTTGCTAAAAAAAGCGTTTGCCTTGGCAGGGTGGGTTGGATCAAATGATTTCGCGGGCCAGAAGTTACCACCCGTGTATTGTAACCACCCAGCTGAACATAAAGAATAAGCGGCTACAAAATCTTTACTTAATTTTTTCCAGCATCTGACACTCCTCTGATACATTTTTGAAGAATAAAAAAAATCTGTAGTTCAACATATGTCTATCACTCCTCCGATCAGACGAAAGAACAAGATTTGAAACAAGTTCATTTATGATTCGACATTTCTGATGATCAGATTACAGATCGAAGAAGAAAAGCTGTTGCTGTGTGAACACGCGTACGTCTGTGGGTGGGTGTATGCGCGTGCGTTTAGTGTATTTCTGTTTCCTTTAATTGTCATTGTCGGGGTGCTTCTTATGTACCCCCGAACACCCGAGTCCTAGATAGAGACAGTTCTTTCTGACTGGTGCTAGACATATTCCTCCACAGTGGACCTTCCTGTTTTCTGTTCCATCCCTACCTCCCTGGTTCATGCCTCCGACCCCAGCGGTGGTGTAGGGGAGTGCGGGGTGCATGGCGGGTACAGTTAGGTTGCAGGTCGAGGAGGACCGGAGGATGCGGTAAGGAAAGGGAAGCAGCTGTAAGGGACAGTTATACGGCTATAGATTACACATTAGCAGCTTCAGCGCCTGCAAACCGCGAAAGTAGATAATGTAAGAGATTGTGTGACACAGCAACAGACCGAGCTGACAAACTTTATAATACACAAGAAACGTCTGCAGCCTTCCTTGGATGGCAGAGGAAGGGGGAATACTGATTTTCATGTTATCTTTTTTTGTTTTTACTGTTTGGTATCGGTATCATGATTTACCGTCGTGTCTTCTAGTGAGGTCGTTTTTAATGTGATTTTGTTGTTGTTTTTGTCTTGAGCGCGTGATTTTTTTTTTCTTTTCTTTTTTTTTTTTTTTTTTTTTTTTGCATATTTTCTATTTTGTTAGAGGTCGAAAGTAGAACAAAAAAAAGTATTGACAAGCTTGCCGTGTAGTTTCTGGACATCTTCAAACATCTACTGCATATTTTTTTTCTCCATTTCTTGTAAATTAAACAAATTCAAAGAAATAACAAGGCTGTGAGAAAAGGGGGTGCTTAGGGGAAGGAGAGGGGGGAAAACTCAAATGTTTGAAGCCGGCATCTGCTGGCAGGCGCAAGCTTGCGACAATCTGTGTCTAGGAACCGGCACTTATGGCGATGAAGAAGACAGTCCCAGAAATGTGTCCCCCTCCATTAGCATCAGCACTCCCCCTTTCCTACACTGTATCTCAGACCTCCAACAAGACCCAAAGGCAAAGATAACTTTCCACGCC
This sequence comes from Pomacea canaliculata, assembly GCF_003073045.1. NCBI lineage: Eukaryota > Metazoa > Mollusca > Gastropoda > Architaenioglossa > Ampullariidae > Pomacea > Pomacea canaliculata. The sequence goes on along the minus strand of NC_037595.1, from coordinate 25,388,461 downwards.
CTCCTCCACGTCTCGTCATCCCGAAGGGAATTTTTTTTCAGCGAGAAAGACTGAGAGTCGATGCACTAATATCCCTGTTCTTGCATTCCAGTATTTGGTTTGTGGCACCATCACTGAGCTTCGTTATGTTAATGGAGAACGGGTATAATTAGCGCGAGTTCTATAGAGTGATCGTCCTTAATATAAGAATGGCATTATGTTATATAATATCCAAATACACGTACTGTCGTACACCAACGAAAGTAAATAGTAAACAGCGCTTAGAAACTAGTAACAGATTTTAAAAAGAAAAACCCAAAGAAATAAAAAATGTAACAAACAAAAACAGTTCAAGAGAGGACTGGTCACGCTGGTGGAGGAATGAGAGAGTGTGTGAGAGTACGTGCGTGCCTAGCCCTTGCTCTTGCCTGCTTTCGGGATCCTATGTTCACATTCCTAAACGACAGTAGGATGACTCATTCACCCAGTCCTGTCCCATAGCCCGCCATCGTTTGCCAGCAATAACATTTTAACAACCGTCACGCTGCCTCCCTTGAAACACTCTTCAATGTAACCTTTCCACTTTCCGGCAAACTAAGTTTTTTTTAAACAAACTGCTGACAATCCTCTTCTAGAATTTAAACAGGTGTGATCAGGTATGATCAAATATATGATTATGTTTAGTAAATGTTTGCATTACGATATTATAAAAAAAATCTGAAATATTTGAGAATATACAAAACTTGTCCACAGTGCGACTTCCTCGCTTTTATTCGTGTCTTCGTGGCTTATTTACCAGACTGACCCACTGTGTTGCCAGTTTACCCCAATGACCAATACCGACGGGTACCAAAGGACGGCTGACTATGGTAATGAGGACAGACCAATATTTTTGTTGGACATGGCATCTTTCATTCCCACAAAAGCACGTGTTGCACCTTGTGAAGGAAACAGTCAACGACCTTCTACCGAAACCTTGAAATGTCGAAAGTCTTATCGTTCATTAACAATGGAACCTGTGTAAACGTGCGCCTGAAAAACTTTTTTAAAACTCCACTTCGTATACTCGATTCTGTATGGACTACAATAAAAGTGAGTTCTCAAGCAAGTTTCAGGTAGAGTGTTCCTTTTCTACACATTTTAATCTATCATTATCAGTTTGAATTATTATTTAGTTCTTCTTTAGATATTTTTTTAATAATATTTTGGAAAAGGGAAAAAATCATGCCTACCAGTGGGTCAAGCTGCCTCTAGCCATCTTCAAAGAGTTAACAACGACTATCGACATCCACTGAAGTGTCACACGTAATATCCACCCATCCATTAAAATCATCAAGAAATCTTCGGTCCATTAATGCAATGTCCATTTAGTATGTCGGATTAAATTAATCCACCTGGAAACCCCCGGGTAACCTGCCATCCTAGCCCGGATGAAGGATGAGGGTTGAGCGTGGGACTAGCAACCTCACCCTGTAACACAACCTTTGTTACAAAAACCGCAAATACAACACAAATCCGATGGATGGGTGTAGATAAGGCCCTATGCTCCACTGGGAAAAGGAATAATAATAAAAGATCGTATTAAATAAGTTCTCGATGATAAAAATATTAATGAGCTTCGTCGTTTGACGACTGTTCAGTAACAACTTTTTGTCATCTTCCGTCAAGTTCGGGAAAGACTAGAAAGGCGATCTCACAGAACTGTTTGTGGACCGAGATTTCATCAGAACATTTTAAATAAGCCACTGAACCGTTTGTTTACTCGGAAATTGAAAACCTAGAAATACATTATCCACTTTCTGCCAACACTAACAATGTAAAATGTCAAACTCCTTTGGAAACAAGCTATGCTAGAAAGGGTCTTTAAAATGGCAAGACAGACAAGCAACTAGCGACCTTCTTTGCCAAAATAATGACAATGACGAATACGAGGCTGTAGACCAACTGCAGGTCACAACCAAAGTACTTTTGTCAGACAAAGATCTTATTCCAAGTTTTAGTAACCCTTCGCTCGGGTAACAAGTGTCGACAGAAAGCTCGTTCTGAAAAGGGAACAAACTCCAGACTCCGGGATCCCCACACCCTGGATTTTCACAGGACTGTGATCACCATAGTGATTTTATTATCCGACCACACACAAACACACGCACACACACACGTGCGCGCACACACACACACACACATATATGCACCACACACACACTTCGACGGTCAAGAAAATTTTTTAAATGCCATTTTAGTGTCTGAACAACAATGGCCGCGCTGCGAGTGCCAATAAAGAAGTGCATTAGTGTAATTAACCCACTTTATGCTTCAGTCTTCCTCTTTCTAATGCCAGGTGCTTTAAAGCTCTAGCGCGGAAGATGGTTTAACGCATGCGCGATAGCAGAGAGAAGAGGAATAAACAGTTTAAACGCTTGACGGCATGCATTCAAGCGCAGATACTCTGTGAAAAAATGTCCGTCTATAACTCAACTGCCGGGTATCTTCCGAATTATCCGTCGCATAATGAAGGGGGGGTCAGAACGCGGGGTTAGCACCTATGTAGCGAAAGTCACAGTAAAATGCTTAAAAACATAAGAATGACACAAACCCATGCAACGTCGGGTGGAAGGGTGGGGTGGGGAGGGTGATAGGATGGAGGATAGGGAGGGGGAGGAGGAAGACTAGGAGAATGAATTCGTTGGAAGATTTGAACTCCCCCTCCTCCTCCTAGCAGGAGGGAAGGAGGCGTGGAGGTCTGCTGCATGCAGCACCAACAGAAAGCTGACGAAGCAAGTTTACGGGTGGATGTCGAATTAAACTCACGAAGGAGAGAGTGGAGGAAGAAATTAAGATGTTGGGGAGTGTGTGACTGTGGCAGGAACATGGCGCGTGTGGTGGGTGGCGATGGGCGTTGTTCGGCAGGTACGGGTACCGTCAAGGTACCCGCTAGTCGGCCCGCCGCCACTTTCTCACGGTTGTCGCCAGAGTCTCATACGTCACCAACATCACAGCCCCGTGTGACGTACAGAAGTGGGGTTGGAAGTGGCGACGATCGCCACACACTCTTGTCTGCTGATCTTTGGGCAGCAGACGGTAAACTGTTGACCACGACCTCTAGAGGCTACTTGTTACAATTAGCAATCAACGGCGAGACCTTTGATTGGTTCATTAGCTGTCTACAGAGCTACAAACCATTAAAAATTCATCCGCCTCCCCTTTATACATTCAATTGTTTCTTCTTGGTTTTTTTCTTTCCCAATTTTTCTCTAGCAATAGAGATAAAATATTACGGATTATAATTTCATAAATCCTTTCATATTCATACCAAGAAATGTTCCTCATTAATGTAAATGTTAAGCCTTAGGGTGGCGCTGAGCGTGGAGGGGGAACAAAGTGGGGTACAAAGAGAAATGAGGAGCGAATAAAAAGCATGGATGAAGGAACTGGGTGGCATGAATGTGATAAAGACTGCCTTCCTTGACTCAAGGCAACAAGGTTTCTTCTTGTCTTCTTTCTAGAACAATCTGTAGCAGCACCGTTTCAGGCGTCACAAAGATGGCGGTCTGCGCCACATAACAATCAGCTGAGTTAGTCGTCTTACTCTTGAACTCAGGGTCCGATTGTAGGACAACTACAAGTTGGAGAGAGAAGTAATGGAGCACCAGCTCAGACGTACGCACCACGCTTGACCAGACATCCCACACTTCTCTTCTCGGCCCAACGGCTTCCGCCAGGTGAGCGAGACTCGAAAGGTGATGACACGCTGCGAGTGAACACCGCACGCGCACGACGGATGTACGTCACCGTACCAGCAACCTGCTCTCCCACCGTCACCACAGACGGGTGTTCAGCCCCTCCTCTCCACCCCCTGTTACCTCTCCTCTTTTATCTTTATTCCTCTTTGTTCTTCTCCCTTCTGTCTTACCCCTCTCACACACAAAAATACAATTCAGCCCCCCTCTCCCCCAAAAGAACCCCCCTCCAGCTACATTCACCTGTCCTTTTATACACACAACGTGTTCAAGAAATTGCTGTGTCCTTCTCCATCTTATTGTTTCAGTTGCGCCCCTAAGACCTCATCGGGATGAAGCAGGCAACAGATGTCTGTGACCCGCACGTGTGAACCTGTTCAGCTGAGCAGCGTTCACACAGCTCTCGCCAAACACATCTGGTGCAGCGTCAACACCTTCTCACAGACTTCTGCGCACGCTTCCGAACTAATTGGCTAACGTATCAAAGACAACGAGAATATGTAATTATTTCGGCGAGACTCATTCTGGTCACGTGCTCGCGAGGGTTCGTTCTGTCGCCCTTCACTTCGCAACCATGTAACGACGGCTGGAACACAATGTCAAGTTTTTTTCTGATTAAAAAAATATTGTGCAGTATCAGCTGCTTTTGCAGAAACAGTTGTTGCACTAAGGGCTAAATCAAACGTTAATTATTTTATAATAAAGTTTTAAAAAATCTCGACAGATAGTATTCCTAACATTACATATGCACAAGTATTTTAAAAATGGATAAAAATTGCTTTCATGTTATTCTAGACAAAGAAATTACTTAATAGATTGCTTAAAAAATCGTTAACAGATTTTAAACTCATTTTTTTCGGTTGCGAAGTTTAATTATTATGTTGGTGTTATTAAAGATGATATGAGGACCGTGTTAACTTATTTTCCGAGGGTGGGGATGGGAATCGCTAAATTGTTTGGGAAAAAAAATCTTGGTAAGCCATGAGTCAGAATTGGTGGCAGATGTATCTCTGACCTTGTCTTTTGGGTAGGTTAAAAATATTCACTCCCTCCGTTAAAAAAAATTAATTGAATTAAATTATAACATGGTTTCATATTTCTATTAGGAACGTTTGACTATTTTCTTTGCCATCAGAAGATTGACCCCATTGTGTCAATCTGACATGATTCGCGGAATTGTACTGAGACAAACTAAGTTCCATTCTTTGTACTTCGCCGATTGACTTTACGAAGATGTAGAATGAGAGATTTCAGTCAACTGTGTGAACTGATTGGTTTTGAAAAATAGTTCTACTCTGAATTCATTCTAATATGCAATAAATTGCTTTGTAAAAGGAGTTGACAAATAATCTTTTAATTTTAATGCAATAATTACAAACTTATCCCGCTTTCAAATAGTTTCTTTGGGATAAAATATGCAAACTGAACATGAATTTTTAATTGTAGTAACTCAACAAAGCTCGATAACGGAATAAGCACATCACTATGATAACATTATTAAAACACACACTAGCCAAAGGAAGAATAAAAGCTTCGAGAGAGAAGTAGTGCACTGGAGCACAATAGGTTTGATTCGAGGTTTGTTTCGAAAAATAATTGGAGCAGCGGGTAGTCATCTTGGCTCTGAACCCTCGTTCGGTTCACCCGCCACGTCTGACACCATCCACCCGTCAAGTGACAGTCACATGTCTGACGTCACGGATGTGGCGGTCCGTGACCGGCGTCGGCCAATTTAGCGCTCGGTGGTCAAGCGGGCGGCACTTGGTCACGGACCACTGGATTGCTCTTTGACCCCCATCTAGTCTGTCGCTGTCATTGTCTCTCAATAACCTTTCGCAGTCCGAGGTGCGAATGCGCAGTGGCGACAGTCTGTCGCGGTGTCTCCCGTCACGCTTGTTGACTTTTTACGGTCGCTGACCGCTGGGCAACACTGATTACATCAGGGAGGAGAGATCAGCGGACAAAACAGGTGCAGGAGAGGGGATTAGGAGAATATCATCCCCATCCCCATCTATTCGGTCATTGCGACCTTTCTTAATCGCATTGTTGCAGGAATAATCCACTAAGTGACTGAGTGACTAGGGATGAGAGCCCCGACTGGCAAAAATCATGAGGGGAGGGGTTAGAGGGAGGGAGATATCTGTGGGAGGGGAAGAGAGAGAGGGGGAACGAACAAAGCACAAGGTTTGTAGGATTCCTGTGTCATCTGTAGCTCACCTGTCTCACTATCAGTCAGGACGCAGCATTCAATGCCACCCGTTTAAAACAACCCTAGGTAGGTATAGATGCCGTTAAAAAAAAACTCACCTAAAATCTTAACTGCGCTTCGAGAAGCCATTCAGTGCTAAGTCCCAGATGAGGTATAAACACCTTCCCCGCAGAACTCATCCTCGTGATTCATCGGCGAGGGTCCATCGGACCTTGCGACCAACACGTAACTGTCCCTTTTCCCCCAACTCCCTCCTGCACCTCCCCTTTGGTCGACTCCCCACGGCCATGCCTCTCCTGGGGGAATTTTTTTAAGTGGCCTAATGTGTCCGTGGAGGCTAAGCCTCTCTTAATCCTATTATCTACCTCATATCCCCTCGGACACCGCCAAGCACCGATCGCACAGTCGGTGAGAATCGGGACTAGCGCCGGGCCGCTCGACTGGTCAGCTGACACGTTGATGGGAGGTGCCGGACCCTCTACTCTACCTGCGGACCCACTCCCTCCCACCTGCTTCTGTCGCAATTCTTTCCACACCTTTGCGAGCACATCCTGCACTGATGATACTTTGCCCTTCAGGTGGCTACAAATGTTTGCTGGGTATTAATAAAAGGTGGGTGTGTGGGAGGGGGAGGGTCAGAGTATGAAAGGATAAAATAAAGGTATCAGCAAAGATAAGAAATATAAATTTGATACAAATACATCCACAAGAGTGACAAGTGTGTGTGTGTGAGAGAGAGAGATAGACTTAGTATTTATTAGGAAAAGAATATTTTTATCTAGTAAATGTCATCGGGTACATCTAGTGACAGAGCGACGAGAAATAGTGGAGCACAAATATAAAGAAGAATGATCGAAGGATGGACGTGGGATAGAAAGAGTGTATGAGTTGTTTTGATTGTTGTTTGGGGTGAAGATGGACTAATTGTTGTTATACTGAGACAGGATGTGAAAAGAAAAATACCGGAAGAAAGAAATGTACCAATAATACTGTAAAATATAGAGGAACAATCTAGATAATTATACGATGTCAAATATGACCACGAAATATTTAAATTACTCAAGAATGGAACAAAAAGAATGAATGAAAAACAGTGTCTACCCACCCATAACAAGCTTCCATTAATCATAAATTTAAAAATAAAACTGAACACCTTGAAGCGATCGGCTTCCGGCTTGAGGTGGACATTGGTCATTTTTCAGGATCGAGCTCAAACCTGCTTGAGTCCCCGGGGTTACCACGCGAGCGAGAGATGAACCCAGGAGCCGTACTCACCGTGTGAATTCCGTCGCCACATCCTTCCAGCCAATCAGCTTCACCGCTGGCCCCGCCCCGCCCTCGCCCAACTCTCGTGAGAAGAGCTTTGATTGGCCAGCCGCTCGCGCTCGATCTTGTCAATCTTCTGCCGCTGGCCGGTGAGTCCTTCGCACTTGCGCTATAAGTTTGTAAACAAACGTAACCTCTTTCTGTGAGACATTTAGCGTGTAGCTGCACAGGGCGACTCTACTCTTGACTTCCAAACAGTTCAGACGTAGGCTGGCCAAGAAAACCCCGAGGAAGACTGTACACTGGTGGAAAATAAGCTAGTTTGCACCTGAGTGCTGGCAGCCTGTAAGCCCTACCTCCACCAGGTAAAGAAATCTCTGACAGGCGCGAAGCGATCGAAAGCAACAAGGCATCGCGGCGATCGGCGCAGTGGTTGTGGCGAGTCGCAGCAGACTGGTCCCACAGGGTGCCTACAGGGGGGAGGTCTTCTCTTCTTCTCCGTGGTGTTTTCCGAACAACCGCCGTGTCAGTTGCAACCATGTGCATAACGAACAGAGAAACAGACATGGAGCAGCGGTTTCTGTGATTGGATAATCTGTGAACCAGTTTCTTCGTTGTGCTCTCTCTCTCTCCACAATATTTTTTGTAATGTGTTGACGACGACAAACCTTTTCTGCCACCAGTAAGATACATATCGAATTCTTGCAAAAAAAAAAAAAAACCCTAGCAACCGTTTCCTCCTTCTCCACTACCTCCCTTCATCGCTGGTGCTTTCTGAAAATTTATTTTTCCACGTGGGCGACCATCAAAAGTTGTAACAACGGATTTCTTAAGCTTCCCCGACAAGTTTTCTCTCTCCGCGGACTCGCTGAAGTGTGAGCCGTCCACGGTCCGTGCATCGCCCATGTTAGACTCACCGCCGCAGTGCCAGGACACCGCGGCCGATCGCTGCGCCCGCAGTCCCGACAGCAGCAGCGGCAACATGAAGTCGTCGTCGGCCTGCACCACTACCACCACCACCTCCACCAACGATGTCAACCACCTGCTCAACGCCGTGGATTCCGAAATGCTGGCCGGCAGCGAGAAGGGGGACCCCACGGAGCGACAACTGGCGGTGCGGCTGGAGGATAAGGAACTGTGGTCCAAGTTCAAGGAGTTCACCAACGAGATGATCGTCACCAAGAACGGCAGGTGAGTCGTTTTAAACGTATTTCCAATCTTCTCTCACTGTCTGAAATTATCTCTCACGCATTTATATCAATCGTACCTCGAACTATTTTTCTTCCCAAAGTAGCATCTCGAATTTTCTTCCACATTTTTCGTTTACATCTCCAATCCTCATTAGTTTACTTGCTTTACTCGCCGTGCATAATTTTTGCTTGCCGCCATTGATTTGTGTTCATCATCGCCTCTGATGTTGTTGGTCCCCTTAATGTAATCGCCAACAATCTAGCATCTTCTGTGTCATCGCCTCAGCCAGTGAGGAATCAAAAAGCATGGCCACTGTTGTCGTTAGGGATGTTGTATTTATTAGTTGTGATTATTGTCGTTAGCCTGTTGCTGTTCTCTTGTGTTGATGTCACACTAAATTATCTAGGTGCATTTTTTTTTCTCTCTCTCTCTATATATATATCAAACTCAGACACACTTACATACTTTAAAATTGCAAGAACGTGCACATTCACACACACACAAATGCACACATATTAATTATCTCGTTGATTCGCTGGCATAAATGTTTGTCCTGCAATACATCCAATGTTAAGCCAGGGATGAAACAAATATATTTATGCTTAGTAACCGAGCTTTGACAACATTTTGGCCTCAACATTACGAGGGTTTACGTCTCTACACACTGGGACAAGAGCAGGTGGGTGGTTGGGAGGGAAAGAAGTCCATGTGATGGAGTGAAGGAAGGACTGGCATCCCAAGGCCGCAGCATCCTCTGGTCAGAACGAACGAGTGCAAACAGCGTCGCCCTGGACCTCAAAATGTTCATCGTTGGGTTCTGCTCATCTCAGCTCTGTCCAGCAGAGGGCAAGATCGCTGTAAAAGCGTTTCATGAATGTTGACCGTTACAAGCACAGTCATCGGGGTCAATGTCAGACACCTCACCTTGCGAGCTGGCTGGTTGTACCTGGTGTAGCGAGTAGCAGGTTGTATCTGGTGTTACCTGGTGTAGCGACTAGCAGGTTGTATCTCTTACTAGCACTGACCCTAACCCTCGAACTGAGCTCGTAAGGCTTACCTCACCTAGGAAACCAGCAAGTTTTACCTCCTTAAGGAAAGTAATAAGTGTGTCTCACATAAAACAATTTCCCTCTTAAACTACCAGGGTTACCTCACAAAACAAATCAGCAAATTTTCCATCATAGAAGTGAATGTGTTTACCTAACAAACTATGGCTGAAAAGCACTAGATGGACCTCATCCGTTGTGTATGTGTGTATATATATATAAGAGAGAGAGAACATTGTCATATCGTGTATTTTCTTTCAGCTAGTTGTTGTTTTATTGTCATAAGAACAACATTAGTTCTTGCCCGAAAATTCAGAGCCGTTCATGCGATGTATTTATTTCTAGAGCTTCTTTTTTGTTTGTTTGTTTGTTTGAAAAGGATGTTTATTCTGCGCATGCTAAGAATTTAGGCATTAGAGCAAATTATAATGACTGGCTTTATGAGCTTCAGAAATTGTACTCTTGTGACGAAATGTTGGTGTGCTCTCGCTGCCTTTCAACTGATCTCGTCTTGGGGTCACCTCATTCTTCCCTCGGTTATTATTGTTGAAGCTAAGCACGTGATCTGTGTGTGTGTGTGTGTGTGTGTGTGTGTGTGTGTTTTTGTGTGTGTGTTTGTGAGTATGTGTGTTTGTTGATTTGGGGAGAAAGAGGTGCGTGAGTAGAAGGAGACACGGTGTGAGGGGTGGATGAGTGGGAGAGGGGGTATATTCATTATTCAACTATTATTTTCACCAATATTTTAAAAGTACTATATATACTTCATTCTTAAGCTGAACTTCGCTGCATTATTTTAGACTAAATTATATTCTTTGTATTCTTTCTTTTCTTTCTCCCTCCCCTTCAGGTCTTTGATTAGTGTTTTGTTGTTTTCTCTCCATTATTATTATTATCTTTCGTTCACGAATCGTTCGCTTTTCTTAATTTACTTGTCCAGTGTTTAAGTCAGTAGTTCCGCAATAGGTTCTGAATCAACCAAGTTTTTTTCTCTCAGAATTTCTCTGAGTAGAAAAACATTACAAATGTTTTAAAGCATTTCTTCTGTCTGGAAGTCAGATGATAACTGCCATGAACTGGCTGGCAAACCAAATAAACAAACAAACAGTGGCTTAAAAAAAGTAATTGCAGTTAAAAATGCGTAATCAAGAAAGGGACAAAACCAAAGAAAGGAACTCCAAAAATTAATGCTTACTCATTACACATCCACTCGTACATACAGATATAAACAATGCATACACAAACAAATTAAAGGGCCGGCGAGTCTATCATTTATCTATCTATCTATTGGAGTCTACGATCTGTTAATGTTAACAATAAATACAGTGTGATTTGTAATCGACATACTGATAACAATGAAACAAAAGACAAAAATTGTTACAAATGTTTATGTCGCATATTATTTGTATTTTAGACAGGTGAAGCCCCACAAACATTGTCTCCCACACTCTCTTTTTTGAGTCTCTTCTCTTTTTCTCTCTTTCTCTCTCTCTATCACACACACACATTCTCTTTTTTGAGAAAAAAAAATACACGAGGTAACAACTGCTCAGACCTGATTGTATTTGTAAACACAAATAAAAACTACAGGTGTAGACAAGCGCCCCAAACCTTAGGGTCCTGCTGAGAGCGATTACGCCATGTGCATGACGACGAGCGATAAAACGAGGGCTGCAGTCACACTCATCTGCCACCCTGTCACGGCAGGGAACCCGGTGATGAGGAGGAGGGAAGGAAGAGGGTGTTGGCAGGGGGAGGGGTAGTGATTGACCGAATGGGTGGTCGATGTGGATGAGATGGGGGTGTTGTTGGCGACGTCAACGCCGGGCAGCTGACGTGGGTCATTGATTTCTCTCCTCCTCCTCTCTTCCTCTCCTCCTCTCTTCCTCTCCTCCTTTCCTAGCCTCACCCCCTTCTTCGCACAACCAATCGTTTGGTGACAAACACCTGATGCAGTGACAAGTTGTGATCTAAGCCTTTATTTATTTATTCACATTTTTTTTTTAGTGTGAAGGAAATAAAAATATTTCTGTGAACGTACGCTTATGTATAACTTCAAATTACATTTTTTTTGTTTATTTAGTGGCAAGCATTTAAGACTGTAGTATTAATAAATACAAATTTAGCTATACTATTATAAATCTTCCCATTCCCAATGCGTGGTGCATCAAATTGTTGCTTTTGAAAACCGTTCATTCTTCTTTGTATTTAAAAAAATTTTTCGTAAAATATCTTCTCATACTTTGGATGTATATCGCTTTCAATAACCTGTTTCAGTGATTAACTGAGTTAATGGAACGGTACTAGGCAAGGAGGAGGAGGAGGGTGTGTTTAGAGGGAAGGGCACCTAGGGACCAAAGAGTTTCGGTTTTGGTTTTATTTTACTGTAAACTGAATAAGTGATCATTCGTTTAAACTCGATATGTTCAATTACTTTATGCAGGTTTTTATTTTATTGTTTTTCCCTCCCCCTTCTCCCCCCCCCCTCTCTCTCTCTCTCACACACACAAGCATCTTGGAGGACAGTAAAAAAAAGACCGGCATAGAGATAAAAAAGCACTCACAAGAATGAAAGATTTCATATGTAGTGATTTAGTAAACAGTAAACAACATGTGCACCTCTCTGCATTCACCAATATCTGAGCGGCAGTGTGAAAGGAACGAGTGAAGTCCAGGTCTGAATTGTTGTGAAGGAAAATTAGGGGCTAACAAGGAGATTAACTTGTAAATTAGTCTTTAAAAACACACCAGGGCACTGACATCAGATTTTGTTTGTTTTTGTTGTTGCTCTGAATTGTTGTCAGCTTCTATCATCTCCCTCCTGTTCCTCCCTCTGCTATTTGTCCTCCCTAATCGCAGCGGCATTTGCATGCCAGACGAAGATCAACAACGGAAAGCAGAAACAAGTTGTTCTTCTCCATATTCCTGATAAATGTGCATGGTAGTTGTCTGGAATATCCGAGACTGGAAGAAAAATGCTAGAAGCCATTTTAAATCCATCACCATCACCATGTTATCGCCATTCTCTCACACACATTCTTCATCGTCAACTTTAGTCTCTGTTGTTATCATTATGTTACCTGAAATAATTTTAAACAGTAAAACACATGATTTATATGTGAATCTGGTCACGTGATAAATTTTGGGGCGCCCGGTAGTGTAGTGGTTAAAACACTCGCCTGTCACCAGTGCAGTGAGCGGCTCGGGGTTCAAATCTCATCTCGGGGACAGTGACTCCTATTCTCACGGCTGGTTGTCGGGGGTTTTCTCCAGGTACTCCAGTTTCCTCCCCGCTCCCTCTCCCCATAAAGGTGGAAGCACTTTTTACTAAATAAACCAACCAAGCGATACAATAGCGCGTTCCACAGATGACGTCACAGTCTAGCCGCGCAAGGGCTTCTGGGAATGCAAAGCAGACAAATATATTCCCCGCATGTACTACACTAGCGTTTGCAGCGAGTGCGTTGCTGTGCAGTTTTTTGTTCCAAAAAACAAAACAAAACGTGAGCGTGTAAAAAATACAGTTTCAAATTGGAAAAATGCAAATGGAGGCGGTGGTTTTAACGGAGAAAGACGTACCTGGAGCCTTCCTTGTCGGCGATCCCTCTGAATACCGGCTAACAGAACTGAAACGATGGCTCGAATGCCACGGACAGAGTAAGAATGTGACTTTACGAGAGGCAGTTGAAAAAGTTCGTGCGTGTATTGCATTGGGTATAAAAGTTAATCCAGGGGTAGACAACGGTAAATGGTATGAGCTGAAAAGGAGGGGGATCAGTAACAAAACGACACCTAAAGTGGATACCGCCATTACAGCGCCCGACAACGGCTGGACAACATTCCCGTCTGTGGACATCCCGGAGATGTTTAATTATGGTTCTGCTTACCACTATCTGATTGAATCCATTGCTCACTTTGGACACAAATATAATAGCGACAGCAGTGACGGGGATTCTGACAACAATGGATCATATACTACTACCATGAAGCCGCTCAGAAAGGGGAAAAAGCTTATGGAAAGTGAGTTCATTGACGACATACAAGACAATAGAAGCAAAACTGATTACTTTTTGCGAGCACACATCCAGCACTCTATGAAAAACGAGTACCCATTAGATGTATCGATAGTTTTAAGTAATATCAGTGGATTTGTGTCCAGGGCCAGTTGTAACTGTAAGTCCTCAGCCCTGGGAAGATGTGTGCATGTTGCAGCACTACTTCTGAAACTGGTGGAGCACGTTGAAAAACATGGGCATCGAGTGACAACACCATCCACTTCACAACCTTGTGTTTGGAACAGAGGGAAAAAACGGTCAAAAAACCCCAAGCCTCTGCATGAGGCAGAATACAAGTCTAAGAAATTTGCTGGTGATCGTGTTTATAAGTGGGACCCCAGACCAAAGGAGCACAGGGGGAGTTTAACTAACAGACAGATAAATGACTTTATTATTGACCTTCAAAATATCAGTGCATCTACACAAGAGGAGTCTATGTGGGAGACTTCACTCAGAATTTTATATGAAGACTATGACCTTGAAGTTGAGCGAAAGAAAACTCTGCTTAATCATGTACAGCAGTTAGAAGAGTCACTTATTCCAAATGATATTTCAGCAAAACAAATGTCAGCTTATGGTGCTTTTGAATTACTAGGGACACAAGAACAAAGCATGTCACCTCTGTGGATTCAAGAGAGGCAGTACAGAATAACTGCCTCAAAATGCAAAGAAGTGTGTTTCCTCGGAGACAAAATAGTTGAAAACAGAGGCTATAATTTAACATGGAAGTATTTTCATTGGCTTTCTAATAACCTTTGGTCACCTAAAGTTGTGCAGACATGTGACATGCAGTATGGGCTCTCAGAGGAGCCAAAAGCCAGAGAGGCATATACCAAGGCCACTGGAAACAAAGTTAGAGAAACAGGACTGTGGGTGAACAGAAAGTTTCCTTATCTGGGTGCCAGTCCAGATGGCCTTGCTACAGATTCTGATGGTAACACTGTAGGAGTTGAGATTAAGTGTCTGAAAATCCTAAGGGATAAGTCAGTCAGTGATCTCCTGCAGCAGCACAAAGATGCCAAAATCCCGAATGTAATACTAAACAGACAGTGCTTCAGGATCAGTGATGGGGAGTTAAAGCTGCGTACAAACCATATGTACTATTACCAAGTACAGTTATTATTGTTGGTAACTGATTTGGCTCACTGGGACTTTGTGTTGCACTCCCCTAAAGGCCCGCCATCGGTTGAAAGAATCACAAGAAACGATCAACTTCTGAACAGGTTGAGACATAGTTTATCTGCATTTTGGCACAAAGTTATGGCACCAGAGGTTTTTGAAATGCGTGTACCAAGGCGCCTTCTTCCATTTGTGTTATAAATCCAAACCATGAATGTAGCTAACCACACTGAGACAGGTGGTATTTGTGTGCAGGTGAAAATGCCTATTCAAATGTATGTGCAATATAGATATTTTTAATGTTTCATTGTTGCCAAATGTTTTGAACAACTCTTATGCGCGTTTTGAGAATAATAATTTTTCTGATAAAGTTAGGGAACTCAGACAGTCACTTGTCCCTAATGATAATACAGTAATTTCTCAAGTTGATGTGACAAAACAGCTTAAGCGGGTTAGGGTTAACAAGGCGCAAGGGCCAGATGGAATCTGTGGGCAGGTTTTGCATTGGTGTGCTGTTCAACTGGGTGGAGTGTTTCAACACCTCTTTCAACTCTCTCTTGACTCAGAGCACATTCCTACACTCTGGAAATTCTGTGATGTGATGTGTAGGTGTGCATGGGAATGATTTTTAAAAAAAATTGGAAACAGAGCACACCTCCCATTTAAATTGCCCATTGGGACTAATAAAGTTGGTTGTTATTATTATTGTTATTGTTATTTTTGAAATATCGGTTACAATTCAAGAGCATTTGCAAATCAGATGCAGTTTTTTTATTTTTTATTTTTCACTTTTTTTTACTATGAAGCAGAACAGTACTTGTAACCTATAATATTAATTACTATACAGATTTATTTCTGTTCTGTCATATGCCCCTGAATGAATTGATAGGTTGACCATCATTTTAACATCAAAAATTCTTTTCAGTCTGTTTTTGGTAAAAATACTCCCACATTTCTGTCTTTGACCAATACATGTGGTACATTATCATTTCACTTGCTTTTAAATACATAAGCTACTCTGAAAATTTACCAAACAGCATCCAACAAAAACCATTTGGGAGGCAACACAACTGAGACTTAAGGGGATAGTTCTACTGAGAAGCATGAACTTTTTCAGTCTTTCATTAAAGCGTTCTACATGAATTCTTGCCTTGGCTACCCTCCTTGTATCCATCTCCTCTTCTGCTGACAGGCTAGCTCGCTTACCTAGAAATGCAGGGATTTTTATAGTAGCCTGTCTTGACAAAAGCACATCCTGCACTTTAAACCCTTTGTCCACAAGCAAAACATCTCCTGGTTCAATGTGTTGTAGAATGCCACATTTCTCAAATATATCAACATCACTAACACTTCCCTCATACAGATCTGAGACAAAACATGCAGCACCTTTAGGGGTGACTGCAATCAGTCCTTTCATTGTGGTGTGGTGCTTGTAAGAGGAATATGCATTGCCTTGCTGCCCATAATCCCTGGGTGTCTGACAAAAGAATTCTGTGCAGTCTACAGAGCATCTGACATTTTTAAACTGTCTAAACACTCTTGGCAAAGATGTTTTAACTATATCTTTTGTTGGGAACATAGGGACATTCATAGACTTGAAGTGTAGGAACATAAACTGAATCCATGTGATAAAAATTGTGCTTACTAACGATTTAGATGTGTCAAACATGTAGGCAATCATTTTCAGTGAAAGTCCTCTTCGCAGTCTCAGAAGTGTAATGAAAAGTTCCTCTTTTGGGGTAAAACGCCTAGATGGACCAGTTTTCTTCTCATTTGTCCCACTGGTTTCTCTGGTATTTACCTTGGAGTCCCAGTATTGAAGGTTGTATTTTGCTGGACCAAGAAATTTGTACAAAATGTCAAACTGCTCGGGAAATAGTCCAACTAAAAACTTTGTATTCTTCCTGTCTTTTAAAACAAAGCTTGGGTCCATCCTGTTGTTAAATTCTGGTTCACTTCTATCATTTTTCACTGCAGCAGCGTTTCTCATGATCATAGTTTCGATTTTAGCTGCAAGCATGTACTGATCATAAGATGTTTGTGTAGCTTTGTGGTTTGGGCTAGCCGACATACATTCAGCAGATGCACTCTCAGCCACGGCTTCGCCTGCGTCTTCAAGTGTTATGTTGTCACTTTGTTCTGTGGATTCTGGAAATGATGAGTTTTCTTTGCGAAGCCTTTTTCTCCCACGTTCACGTTGATAATGTGCAGGTTGGTCGCCACGTTGCGCTGGAGCCTTCCTTTTGCGTCTCTGTCGCTTTTGTGTTTCCTCGTCTGTAAGCGTCGCTAAAATTGGTTCATCGCTCTCAGATGTTGGGCCTTTTCCACCAAGAAAATGCAGAGAGCAGATATATGTGCCCCTGGTTATTTTCTCCACATTTTGGAAATCAGATCGCCCACATAAAAACTGCCAGCGCTTTGCTTTCTCAGTCTTTAACTTGGCCTGTTCTCTTTCCCACTGGGTCATTTTGTCACTGGTCTTACCAGGCTTTGGAAATGGAATAAAAAACGTCCCCTCCGGTAATCGCTCTGGATATCTGGAGTCCGATTTACATAAACCCCAACAGCAGTGTTTGGTTCCTCCAGTTGTCAGCATTGTTTCAGAGATTAATATAAAAATGTCGCTTTTTGTCAGTCGCCGTAGCGTAGAATACACAGAACAACGTGCAGTGTTTGTTTGCAGAGCAATCCCATGATGCTCTGCTGCGTGACGTCACAATCTATTTTTAGTAACCCAGGAAAGCGCTATTGTACAAGTTTTTGTTTGCACTTTGTGAGGGATAGCAACACACCCATGCAAACTTCACATACGCCCTTTGCCTGGTGATAACAGCTAAACAACACAAGCTTTTTTAAGCACCTTTGTCACACGATGACAACACCAGCGAGGAGACAGCACGATGCGATGTCGGCGTTGTTGCTCGGAACTCGAGACTAAACAAGCCGAGAGTCGGTCGTCGCTTGCGCCATAAGCGGATGCATAACTTGTAAAATTAACGAACCCGTGTGTGCGCAGTAAATATGTGCTCAAACTCTAGCTGCCCGCACCACGTGATTGGCTCGGCCCACTTCCTGCAAGACAAAGAGGCCCACCAACGTCCGGCGTCAAGCGGCGGGGAGGATCCGTGCAACGGTCCGGATGACGTCAAATGTGTGGGGCGGTTGGTAAAGTGCAGAGCAAACCGCGTGACATCACAACGATTAGAAGAGACAACCACAGTCCGTGTAAAGCAAAATAAAATTTAAAAAAAACCCACAGCACCCCACCTCTCTCAAGAATAACCAAACTACTCCCCCGCCCCTCGGACTCTCCCCTCCCTCAAAAAAAAAAAAAAAAAAATTACATCAGCTAAAACAGAAATGAGGACTGATTACCACCAAGAGAAAATCGTTGCAAAAAACAAAGTATAAATCCACCAGTTGTTGGCCGCTTCTGTTGTAAGGGGGATGAAGGTGGTGGGAGTTATCTATGGCGGAGTTGGTAACGGTAACGATGATAACGGTTTTTTGTCTGACGACCATTTTAAAAACAAATCAAGCAACCTGGAAACCAGTTTTGCCTTAAATCTGTTCTCATGATAAATTTTATAGAAACAGCGCACAAAACAATTTAAGAACTTAAAAAAATTAAATTGTTTTAAATAAGATAAAATTGTTGAATCCAGACTTTCGCTCTCATCAGCTCGATTTTTTCGTGCGCTTGTTCAACATCTAAATGACATTTGAAAAACAATTTTTAAAGAACTTTTAGAAGTTTTACAAACATGTAGTGCAGTTAGCTTCGACAAAACTGTGTTAAGATACCATTTGTGCCTTAAAAAGTGAGAAGGGATAAAATTCACCTGAGGATGGACAGATGAAAGAGAAGGGTTTCACATTCAGTAGATATCAATCAAAATAAATATTTCAATAACATATTGTTGTTAACAGTGCTGAATTCGATCTCATCTGCCAAAGGTAGTATCTCCATCTCTCCATCCCTCCAGGCATGGACATAACATTTCTTTTTACACATTAAAGATCGTTTCCATGACATGTATGATGATCTGCTAAATCGGGAAACGGAATTCTTTCTCTTCTCCCCCCGCCACATCCCTGCTTTCCACACTTCCCTCATCAGTAGCTGTCTGGCTCGGACAAGCAGGTCCGAAAGGAGTACTAACATGCGCCATGATGGCGATAAAAATCCTCTTTCTGTGCGCGAGCCTGCATTCGATCAAGCAACAAACGGCATCGCAGGCTTTTCTGGTGTTGGTCCGGAGGTGGGGATGGGGATGGGGATTGTGAGGGGAGAGCTAGCATCGGCCTGCACTTAACATCGATTTTCGTTTGCGTTTCGTTTTCTCCATCGCCGGCCCTAACAACACCTCCACCCCACCCCACTCCACTCCACCCCGCCTCACTCCACTCCACCCCGCCATCCGACCCTCGTCCACGCCGGTGCGTTCGAAGCTTACCGAGCGCAGGGTGGGAGGAAATATCAGGCTGGTGCGCTCTCCGTGTGTGGGAGGTGCGTTCGGTCTTCATCTGACCGCCAGGAGCAGACGAGAACTAACCAGAGCCCGGATACTGTGTGTGGCTCATGATTGACTGTCACACCTTCTCGCTGGATGGTAAACAGGAGACTGATGCCAGCTACCCCATCCCCCTCCTGGTGACTGATCATGTGTTTGTTTGGCTTTCATCTTTTTTGTTTGTTTTTAGCAGAGAGAGAGATAGACAGATTTTTGCTTACATTCAGTTACTTCATACAGAGGCTTTTATTCCTCCCCCACTTCTCTCTCTCACACACACACTTACCAACGATTGACCGTTATTATGTGACGGTGGGAGAGGGAGATGAAAGCATAGTACTGACAGAGTACAATAATATAAAACCAACTTGTAAGAATTAACCATTTTGTTATGTTCGAGTCCTAGAACATATTTGTGACCATAAAGCACCACAAGTTTATGTATGATCATTATGAATCTACATTTGTGCTGGGAGGACACATTTTCTTCTCACAAATATACAAACGTGAAAGCACACACAGAACAATGTAAATACTCCAATATTTACTTGTTCATAATACTCTAGACTACTGTATAACCTGACGAGGTCAGTTGTGTCTGCTGGAAATGGTTTTGCACTAATTTTTATTCACGAGCTATGTATCGTGCTACATAGTATATATAATCTTCATTCTTCATTGCATTTTTTATTTTCTTTGTTTTACATATTTGGAAGAAGCAACATTCTTCACGAACCCATTCGTAAACATTTATACAAATAGTTTCATATAGATTACAAGTGTAGAGAACTTTCTTTTCAGTGATATCAGTTTTTTGTTGTTTTTTATATTATTATTATTATTTACTGACTGTATTTTCACATCAGGATCAAACCACTCCCTACTGACATCAAGCTTCTTGCTCTCGGTCTCGCGAACGCACTTCTCTTCCCTTTGGATTTTACAATTAATAAATATTTCTTTGGCTGTATTTTTATCGCAAAATAGGATCACTATTGATATTTTTTATTGTTCGACATTTCTGAATGTTGATTTACTGGTAGAAGCAATGTAAATCCCATACAAACACTATTTTCATCATGCTCTGCACCCTAAAGGAAGTAGACAATACCAAAAACTTTCTCTGATAGTGTGTTCTCATGTCCATAACTCATCTGCGTGCTGTACAAACATTTAATATGTCAATCCTGATGCATTACATATTGCTGATGTTGGGTAGCTTCCCTAGATGTGATCAAAATGAAATACATTTAAAATATGGACACAAACAAAAAGGATGTCTGACCACTTCCCATACTAAATTACATTTAAGAGATAGATATTAGGGAAGTTGCAAGGTGTATTTATAACCCCACACTCTTATCTTTCTCCTACCCTGTACAGAGGTACATCCTACTTTGATGTCCTCCAGATCCTCGTTTCTGTTTCTCCTTCGAGTGTTTTCAATGCACACACCTTCAACAGCAGTGGCGTAGGAACCAGGGGGGCAGCGGGGGCAGCCGCCCCCCCAAGGAAAATACAGGGGGGGGCAGGAATATCCTTTTGCCCCCCCCCCCAATATTTGAGACGTAATTCCTCACAAAGAGCAAAGAACTGAAGAAAGGTAGGGGAACGTAGAGAGGAGACGGTCATCACCGTCACAAAAGCGGGCCCTGAGGCAAGTGGAGGCTCTAACACCTCTGACGATCAGATCGGGGACAGTCCGTTGGTCTTGTTTGCCATGCTAATTGCAGGCTGTGTTGAAGCCTGAGTGAAGAAAGCAGCCGGACAGTACATCGGTACATCGAGTGTCGTCTCCCTCCCCCTCCCCCATAATGCGACGCCTTTTCTTTGGCGGTTTTCGTTTGACCAACATAAAACATCCCCCACCCACTCGCTGTCACCCACGGTGTGTGACCGAGTGTGACTGCGTGGCCTGTGCATGCGCGCATGTGTGCATAGGTGTGTGCGCGCTGGTGTATATGTGCAGAGCTGGAATGTTGATCGTTGCTGTCACGGGGGTTTGGTGTTTTCTTTTTTAGGTACAGTCAAATCTCCCTACTATGCCACCTACCGGGACCGAGCAAAAGTGGCATAGTAGCGAGAGTGGCATAGTAGAGAGGGTTCGTAAAAACGGCTTTATTTGCTCAAGTTACCCGTCAGTCCAAAGCAGGGGTGGGCAATTAATTTTCCCAAGGGGCCGCATGAGAAATTGGGATGGTTTTAGAGGGCCGGATTACTATAGTTAACTCAGTTTTACCCAATACTGTATGTATAGTATATATACTGGCGGGCGGGCAGGTCAGAGACAGGAGGCCTTTGCCCAGGTCTGGTCCAAAGCTCTCAAGAATCGTCGGCTTCGCTAGCTGTCTCCTCTCATTCTCCCCCTCACCTCTTCATCCTCCACCCCTCCCAACCACATCCGCGCATCTGCATCCTGTCGCTAGTCGACTCCCTCACACCTTCCCTCTGTCACCCGGCCAGCGACCCCCCCACACACATTGCCAGCCTCCACCCTCCCTGTGTGCGTGCTATGTTCCATCCCCACTAACAGCAATGTCCCACGCTACCGTACAGTATAATAGTCGAGCACTGCGCGGAATTTTACAACTTAAGTTAACAATTGTGTCTTTTAACAGTCACACAAAAGTGGCATAGTATCGAGAGTAGGGGTGGCATAGTAAATTTTTTTTTACATTGAATTTATAGTCGGGACCGAGCAAAAGTGGCATAATACCGAGAGTGGCATAGTAGTGGGGTGGCATAGTAGGGAGATTTGACTGTATACTGTTTGGTAGTGTATTTTGTAATAGAGGTACTGGAAGAGCTGACCAGTAGGTAACATGGGAGACGGGGGGATTGCTCTTGGCCGGAAGGGTTAGTGAGAAAGATGTTAAGCGAGATCGATAAGCTTTTGAAACTGTATCTTACTATCCCAGTTACCACGGCAACTGCAGAAAGCAGTTTTTCTGCCTTAAAACGAACAAAAACATACCTGAAAAGTTCCATGACACAAACGCGCTTGAATAACTGTCTCATTATGCATGTATTTAAAGAGAGGGTTGATCTACTTAATCTGGACGAGATTGCGTTGGAGTTCATTAATAGAAATCACCGAAGACGCAGTTTTTTTGGCACACTGACTTGCCAACCTTGATTAATATGATTTATATGATTATAACGTTTATCACATTTCTTGTGAATGCGTTAGCCGGGGAGTCATTCTTTAATTTGTTTTTTCTTATTTAATGCTGCTTTGCCTTTTAACAATAAAGCAGCGTGTTGTGATGCTACCACTGTGTACGTGCGTGCTCTACCCCCCCCCCCATCCTTTTTTACGTAATGTGCGAGTGCGAACGCCGTTCACTGTCAGCAGGGAGTTTGCCCCCCCAAAGCCGAACATCTTCCTACGCCACTGAACAGGTGTAAGCAACAAATTGTTCCAACGTTTTAGTCTTCTTCTCAAGCCCAAGACCTGTAATAAAAAGAAGTGTCGATGCTTTTTGGGGCTAAGATGTTAAGAGATGGCCTTAAACTGGAAAAAAGTAGATAACCGAGGAAATGGATAAACAATGTTCTCGCGTTTACTTTCTGGTCATGATAATTCATCTGCTACTTCGAGAGCGATGACTATTCTCTGTGTTGTGGACTGTGTGAAAAAGGTTCGTTCTCTCTCGTGCAACTCACACGATCGAGAAGCAGGCTATCCTCCCAATTCCTTCTCTTAATAATGAGCTTTCTGTCATGGCAATTATTACACGAAGAACACTGCACTTGCCTTTTCCTTCTGTTTTGGTCTGAAAAGCACCCTCTCACTAATATATAAACCTTTGTAAATAAATGAGCTTATTTCTTAGAAAAAATTAAAAGATGTTCGGAAAAAATCCAATAGATGAGTTTAGTTCTTTTATTTTTTTCCCCTCTTTCCCTTTCTCTTTTACCAACTCCTCCTTATTGCCATTTTTTTCGTTGTTAAAATGTCTTGTTCTAAATTGTATTGACAATAGTAATTGCTTACACACTGTCTGATGAACACACACACACAGAGATAAATCTCAATATTTTATTGAGGCTCATTTCCAACCATCACAGCTCCTCCACTCATCACTCGTGTTGGCGGAGGTCCTCTCATGGTTAATACAGACAATCAGCCGGCATGGAGAATGTTTTACCTACGGTAGTCAATCCTCCATCTCAGAAATCAATGGCTGTCACCAAGCCTCATTACATCTACAAACACACAGAGCACTGGTCAAACAGGGACACACTCACACGACAACAGCTTCACTGGCTTACAGCAGGGACACTTTATATCTCCACTCTTCGCTTTAGTAGACTTCAAGTGGCATTTTGGAGGGTGGGATGGAGTTGGCTGCTTGTGTGTGGGGGGAGGTGGAGATGGGGATGAAGGGTTTGTTGATAGGGTGAGAGGCAAGTTCATGTTTCTTCAATCACAAAGAACCCGTTATTTTATGGCGTATGTTTAAAAAAAATTAGAAGCAATTAGTAAACCGAGTGAAATAAATAAATATGATTTAAAACATAAAAGCGTTAGCCCTATTCAAAATAATAAACCGTTTCTTTTACTTCTTTGCTTTTTTTTTTTTTTTTGAGAATTGTGCTGTCCTGTCATCTAACATTTCGATGTTATGGAATAGAAATAGTTGTAGTGGAGGAGGCGGAGAGAGAGGGGGGGGGGAGAAGGTTGTGATGTGTTTTTACAGATGTAAACATTAAACAGGTAGGTCAGGTAATCATACATCATCGACTGAAACATTACTGAACGGTTTGTGATGAAGGCTGGAGAGAAGTTCGATCAATAGCTGATATAACGGTTGATTGATCGCTGTTGCTGTTGCTCAGAATTCTAGCCATGCTTGTTAAGATGACATGTCCAAAACTAAAGGGAGTCTAAATTTAAAAATAAACAAATTAAAAAAAATAAAACACACCAAATCATTAATCCCGCTTTGCTGCAACGTGTAGACAAAACACAATATCGTAAAACCGGTTTTTGGAGGTCCAAGACAAATATTTAGCAGGACTGTGAATGCTATATGCCATCTGTAGAAAGCAGGGTTGGTAAGGAGGATGCCATGACAACTGACTGCAGGAAGCTTGCCTGTGCTCTGGAGGAAATGCCGCTCAGTTTTGATCTTCCCTTCCCAAATATTTACCCTGCTCTCTCTCTCCGCCGGCGGCCAGCTTCTCTCAGCCGATGAATGCATGTTCATCCGAGATACCTGTCCTCCAGCGCGCTGAATGCCGGGAGATTTAATATTGAATATCGGGACCTTCAGAGGACAGATCGGACCTCTTCTTACTTTATGTTTCTCTCTCTCTCTCTGCTCCTTAGCCTCTCAGTCTCTCCCCCCAACCCTATCCACCACCTTCTTCTGTCTCACGAACCTATCCGTTGTATGTCCACACACAAACATACACACACACACACACACGTGTAACATAATAATAACAACAATAATAATCTTATTGATGTTTTAATGTGTTCAAACGAAAGGGTCTGGTCTGATTTGTAGATGGTATCACGTAGTCTTCTCCTACACCATCACATTTAAATTATTATATTTGAATTATTAATGAAAATAAGGACCAAGTGTTAACAAACATGTGAGTATTATAAAACAAGAGGTGTCTTAGTTGTCCTCCAGTAGAGACTACAGGAAAATAGAAGCATTGTTCGCCAGCTGACCTTTTTTCTTATGTCGGAAGCAAAACCATTTGAATTATTATTTTATATATACATAACAAGAAAAAACTTATCTGCATAAAATAACCTTTTTTTGCGAACAGGCGCAAAGCATCACAAGTATGACCCCTCTGTAAAGCTAGGTGTTAACTGGTGTTAATCAAAATACAGGTACACTTCATCAGTAAACACACTTATATTTTCAAATTTGTCAGTTCAGAGCACCTGTTAAAAACTTTGGGCTCTTGCCAAGACTTTAACCCCCCCCCCCCCCAAAAAAAAAAAAATACAGATTGAAGATGAATTGAGTATATCTGCAGTTACACTTTCTTGTTGCGCCAGTTAGTTATTAAATATATACTTAAGAATTCTGGGAGAAAAATCATGTAACGCACGTCAAGGCAGAATTCGATTAGGTTTTAATCCATCTAAATGTCTCTTCTTCGGGAGAGCATCTGCCTTTTCTGTTGGTTTTTTTTTGTTGTTGTTTTTTTCGCTAGAATCAATGAAATAATTAAATGAAATATATAATCTCAAGCAAAGCAGATAAACAAACATTAAGCCAAATACAACGAAAACATGCGTTGTTTAGTATTTTTGTACATCGTTAATTACGGGTGTAGTATACTGCTTAAACATATACCTGTTCTGTTTATTATGATGTGTACAGTTTGTAGGGTTGGGTGTGCCAAAAATGTCATCATCATCAATCAATAATCAATCAGACAACAACAGCAGTGTGACGCTCACGACCGAGACAAGTAGAAGACATGAACAGAATACGAAGGACGGAAGAAAAAAAAACAACTATTCCTACAAGTAATAGAAGACATTAAGTGGAATCAGGAAACAAACAATCAGGATGAAGAGTGTCATAAATCTCCAGAGAAAGACGAGCACACGGACTAGTCTATTGACTGTAATCACAACTATTGACATGATTGGTGTAAGGTGTAATGCTGGTGTAATAGATATAATAATAGATGTAGTAATGTTTGTACTGCAAGGATTCCAAGGTGGGTAGATGGTGGATATGGAAGGGAAGAGAGTTCCACTGTTCTACAGCACAGTAGTTAACACTCTGGTGACTATGTTTTTGTTCTGGTGACAGGGATAGGGAGGGTACGGTCATTAGACCAAGAGCTGAAGAATTCTGGGAAATAGATCATCAGTGGATGTTCATAAGATTCTTACCTGTTGGATTAGTTGCTATTATTACAGGCAGCTCACATTTTTAATATTTTTATATTTAAGGGTATGTGTAAAAATAGTAAAATGTTTCAATCTGCTTAATGTTTATTACAGACTTTTTTAATTATCATGTCTAAATTTACTTATGAGTAAGATAAAGTGCCAATAAACTTAAAAAAAGCACTTTCCAACAGCTTAAAATAAGTCCCTTGGTTCAGGACCACCATAGAGAGCGATGTCTTTACCTGTATGTCAGGTGTTAGTGGACGGTTGGCATCAACCGCCTCACAGAACACCACGTGGTGCTACACGTAGGGACCAAGAGTTTTGTTTTTTTTTTTACCTTTGATTCTTGGCTACACCCCAGGGAATGTCACGACAACGATAGCCAGGGACCCTGGTGAGATGGCAAGATGGAGTTCGTCTCTAGATGTATCATGATCACCAAGCAGCACTTTATTTTTTCCTTCCCCTCTCTCTTCCCCTTCTCTCTCTATTAAGTGCAAAGAAGGATAG
This sequence comes from Pomacea canaliculata, assembly GCF_003073045.1. Lineage (NCBI taxonomy): Eukaryota > Metazoa > Mollusca > Gastropoda > Architaenioglossa > Ampullariidae > Pomacea > Pomacea canaliculata. The sequence goes on along the minus strand of NC_037595.1, from coordinate 25,361,955 downwards.
AAAAAAAGTAGAAAAAATGGGGAAAAGATATGAAAGAAAAACAGAAAGAAAGGAAGAAGGGAAAATGAGGGAATAAAAGCAGATAAGCAATGGAAGAAACAACTTCTTTCGAGAAGTTTCACAATTTCTTAGCATCCACCGGAGAAAGATTTTGCAGGTGCCTTGTAAAATTTTTGCGAAGAGGAAAAACTGCTAAACGAGTTTTAAGAGCATGTTTAAAAAGTTTTGATTTACTTATTTGTTTATTGGCTGATTATGAGTTGTAGCGGTACCTTTGAAATCTCGCCAGCGCCGAGAACACTACGCGAACCAATCGTCCTCCAACCTTTTATTTCCACCCCCAACCCTTCTCCACAACAACAGTATATTACGATATACACAGACCATCAAAAAGCAAAACAAAAATAAAAATATGAAGGAACCTGAACATTAAAGTCACCATAGACAAGTTTGATAGACAAAGCTACAATCAGAATGATTAGGGAAATGTTCCTCTATACACATGCAAAATACTGAAGACATCCTTTACACAAAATTGTAAACATGCTTGTCACTTTAAAAATATGGACTATAAAAATACATTTCCAAAATACTTTTGAAGATGTTGAAGTTTTTCAGAGAAAAAATGTTAAATTCTGTATACTCGGGGCTTTATTTGTCCTTTGTCCTCTGACAAAAAACTTGATAGATACTTTTGTTTAAGATCAAAAGCAAAAATAAAAAATATAGAATTTACAAGAAGTTAAAAGACAGCGCAACATCCACCATAATTATTTTTGAACTTCCAGCTTTCAATTTTTACGGCTGTTTGAATATGTCCATAAAGTTCGAGTGTTGTGTCGGAAGGCAATAAAAACCTGCACGAGCGGGTCGCATCTCGCTATTCGCAAGAAAACATGGCAAATACAACACGTATGAGAATACAGTCTAACATATTCACAATATTTGTTAAAACATATACACAATACTTGTTATAACATATACACGATAGACAAGATTGACACCCATGGGCAGCATGGACATTACCTTGAGATGATCGACCTGCGATGATAAACCTTATTTTAAAAAAACCAACAAAATAAATATTAAAAAAACCATCTGATGAGCACGTGTGAGGAGTCGGTTACCCGGTTCCGCCCGCCATCTTCCTAACAATGAATGGCATCTTCACGTTTTTAGAGAAAACTTGGGGTTGTTTTTTTTTTTCTTCTTCTTCTATTCTGTCTCTTTCTTTGTCTACAGGTTAACACCTTTTTTGGTTTTATTTTACTTTCGTTTCCTTTAGATATTTTCCTTTTTTATTATCCATTTTTTTCACCAGTATTTTTCACTTGAACGTGAAAGATCCAAAACTAGTTTAAGATTCGATGACCAAGTCTACAAGTAAAAATAATTATAAACAAAAGGCAAATATTCTCCACATCTTCAACAGCAACATCAAAAACCATAGTTGCAGTCTATTTTTGTTTATCTATCTTTTGAGATTGTTTGTTTTATTTCGGGTAGGGGGTACTACGGGTTTCTTCCAACTTCTAAAAATTTTTGTTTTTTACTTCCTTTCTGCTCTGTTCTGTTATTTTGGATTTATTTATTTATTTGCTCTTTACCTTCTTTTTGATGCTGTAATATTTTGTTTTGTCGTTTAGTTTCCTTAGTTTTTTCACGTCCTGGTCTGTGTTTCAAGAACTACTCTATTTTTCTTTTCTTGACCTCCAGACTCACGCGGCACCCACACTTAATAAATTCTCTCCGTTCCTCTGTTTCTCCATCGTCCTCTCTGGAGGCAAGAGTTCGGATTATTTTTAACAACAGTGGAACAATCAAGCTTATAGAAATACCCGATCCCCACCCCGCCTTCGACGTGTCGACGAACCCTCGAAATTCGTCTTGCGAGCAATTACCTGTGTTTGCGGCGACCTGCGCGTCAGCCGCGCGGCCTGCTCCGCGAATTGGGCCTAACGAGCCTTAGTATTTGGTAATCGTGCGATGCTGAATAAATAATAACCCGTCATATTATTTCTGGGGACCTCTCTGGCTCCGGTATCACGCACACCTTTTGCAGAACAACTGCCAAACAGCGGTCCGTCATCTTTGATCAAACTTGATGGCACCTGGCGGCGTGGGTGTCGTCGCCGGGGAGAACAACGAACTCGCAGGGAGGAGAAGGGGGAGGAGTTGAGGTTTAGAGGAGGGGGAGAGTGATTAGACTGTAGACTGCTAATTGAGGAAACCTCTTGCTTTGTTTGAAGGTGTGATAAATACCTTTACAGTTGTTAAAATGTATTAGATAAACATTGTCAGTCACATTTTCTGTCATCGACACCAACTATTTCATATTTCATTTTTTTTTCTTTCTACTTAATGAAATTATATATATATATAGAAAGAGAAAGAAACACACAATGAGATAACTTTACTGTTGTTCGTTTTTTTCTTTTTCCACACTTTAATATGGCGGTAGCTTACTTTTGAAGTATGTCTTATCCTGTATCTACTTGAATATGAGTCTTATAATTGATACCTGGCTCAAATTTATTTTTCGAAGAACATCTGTCTAAATTCTTGCTAAATATAGTCCCCCCTGTAACTCTTTGTTTGTTTGTTTTTTTTGTTTTTTTTTTTATTTAGCCTAGAGGCCACATAATGTACATCACGGATGGACGCAGATAAAAATGTAGAAATGTAAGTTCGTGACAAGGATTTAGAGAAAAAAAATGCCAAAGTTCAGATAATGTCATTTGGAAGCACTGTAAAAATATCTTGTCAATTTAAGAGTCTATGAAACCTTTACCAATAGAATTTAGTCTACGCATGCGCGATAGTTTTATTTTTTAAAGTAACTCTAAGTAGTTTGTTTAAATGCTCGTGATTATAAAAATGGCCAACTGTTGGGTGTTGGAAAGAACTGCAGATAGTCACGAACAAACAACTTAAATACAGAATACACAAACAGGTTAATTATACAATATCTTCGCTGACATCAGCAGCCTCATCGTTCTGATGAAGGAAGCAGGAAGACAGTAGCTATGGCCGTCACAGAGAGACAGACGGAAAAGCAATGGCGGCGTTAGACACGGTTGGACGAGAAGGGAAAGCAATTGTCCACGGTTCATCGACTCAAGTCGATGCTTGTCAACGGCTGACCGCGCAGACGATGGCCTTCATTATCGACGGCGTAAGAGTCTTAACCCTGATTGGCTCGCAGCGTGGGCTGTGTTCATGTAAGGGGTGGAAGTTAACGGGTGTTGTCAGGGTATTGTATTGAGCTGGGTTTATTTTAGGTCCTGCAAGTTTGTGACGCGTGGTCTGAGCTGTAGATGATATGGGACATGGGTTTGAAGAATAGGTTGACCAATGATGATGATGTGGGAGCACTTTTGATATAGATATATAGAAAATAATCTAGAACCGATGAGATGAAAATTGTTTGTCACCACAACTGGCAAGAATTTCTGCCATCCTCTGTTTCCTCGGCGACTGTGAGCGGCACTCAGTCCACAGATTTCCTTCTGTCGAGTCAGCGTCTGTTTGTGGCAGTCAGTCTCTTTGTTGTCGTGGGAACCGATGTATAACATTGGTGTCTCTGACCTTTTGACTCTGATCACCTTTCCTTCACATCATCGATCAATCCACACTGACAGCGAGAGTACTGCTGGAAACAATTTCACTCAATTACAAATATTGAAAATTTACCCACAAGGTACAGGAGAATTTCACTCATACGGCACGAATACTGAAAATAACTTTACTTAACTAATTTGACCTAACTGTAACTTTTTCTTAAAGCCATTTTCCAAGAATTTTTGCGTGTTTATTTACATTGACTTTTATTTATTTTTAGTAGTAGAGGTAGTAAGCCTTCAAAACATATGCTGTAACTGCGAAAAACACATAGTTTTCAAAAATTTATTACTTCTTAAAATATATAAGTATTCATTTTATACTTTGTCGATGTATATTCCATCTTAACTTTATACTCATGTAGAAATTAAAAAAAATAAATAAATAAAAAATCGAGTGAGGATACATACACACACACATGCATGAACAAGGTACCATGTTTACTTATCTTTCTTTTATGTATGGTGATACCGATATGCCAGCTTTGCTATCTTTCTCTCTCTCTCTCTCTGTGTGTGTGTGTGAAATACTAATTCTTTCTGGTGAGCGTGGTGATGGCAGAGTTCAATCCTCACCATTCCCCTTTTTTGTGTTATAACACGACACTGACTTACCATTCTCACAAACCTCCAGGAACCAACATTCTCTGTCTTTCCCTTCTTTCTTTTTTTGTGTGTGATGATGATAACATGTTATGCTTACTACCCTCCCTTGTATATGGCGATACCCACATGCCATCTTTACCTCCGGTTTCTTTGTGTCGACACCCGACATTTTCTTTTCTTCTCTCCTCCCTTCCTTTGTGTGTCGTGATAGTGGCATGCCAACAGCCCATCTTTCTTTTTTTTTGTTGGTGGGTGTGTTACCGACATGCAATTTTTAACACTTCTTCGATCTTCTCCTCCCTCACTCCCATTTCTTGCGCAACCTCGGGTTTAATTTCTCCACCGACAGTCCTCCCTTTCACAGCAGCAACGCCGTTCGTTATCCACGTGCGGTTAATTGAATTTACTTCTATTCCAAACTCATCTCGCGATCGTGGTTAATGACCACAACCTTACCTGTACCGGCTCATGGGCTGCGAACCTTGAGCCTCGCGATGCCATGCGTGTCAGGTTATCAGAGGTCCTATACAAAGCATTGAGAGCCAGTGAAGTGTGTCCGCGCCACAGACAAGTTATTTTTTTAACTACAGTCAACGAGACTTTTTACCTGATAAGCCCTCGATGTAACAGTCTACCTTTACATTCCACCCCACTCCACCCCAGGTGTCGTGTAAACAAGAGGGTGACACACGTACACTGTAGAAGTATTGCTGTGTTCAGGGTGCGAGTTGTTTTGAAGTTTTGTGTTCAAATATTTTGCTTGAGAGTGAAAGAGAACACGGTTGACATTTAACCTTTTCAAAATTTTTGTTTCCGTGGGTTTATTTATTTATTTTTGTTTATTGTTGTCTTGTTTGTGTATTTTCGATTTCGCTATCCAAGTCTTATCGTTTTGTTAATCAAATACATGCATAGTTCCCTCACTTAAGCGCCATTTTTAACGGTAGATGGCGTCCAGAAATATCATAAATGCATTCTGGGTACAAAGGTTTGATCGTCAAATAAAATCAGAAAAATCAGCCATGCGAGACCCCTGAACCCTCCCACCAGGGGTAGAATGACAAACAGAAGAAGAAAAAGTGTATGATGCGTGTTATCGGGTATCGGGAGGAGAAAGATATTTTTAGTTTTTCATGTGACGTCTGCCTTCTAAGCCGTGTGACGTTTGTGGTCTGTTTACAGGCGCATGTTCCCTGTGTTCCGGTGTTCCGTCACGGGATTGGATCCCAGCGCCATGTACACCTTCTTGCTGGACTTTCTGCAAGTGGACTCTCACCGGTGGAAGTACGTCAACGGAGACTGGGTTCCGGGTGGGAAGGCGGAGCCAGCGGTACCCAACTGTGTCTACATCCACCCGGACTCCCCCAACTTCGGGGCTCACTGGATGAAGGAGTCCGTGTCGTTTAGCAAGGTCAAGCTGACCAACAAACTCAACGGCGGGGGTCAGGTAAGTGCAAGCGGAAGTGCGAAAGGAAAGTATCGTTATCTGTGACGTAATGGGTGTTCATCCTCAGCTTACGTCACACATGTATGTAGAACATCGTTTCGAGCATTCACGTCGTAGTAACGTAGCAACAAAGAGTATGTTACACGCGTAACGACTATCCGTGACGTGTGCATAAACTGTGACGTGCGTGGCATGAGAGTGGTGCGTGCGCAGCAGGATGAATTAAGTGTTCATTTGACAAAAACAATGTTTTAAATCGCTTGCTGCCTCAGGTTTCCTCGAGGTGTTAGTTCGTTGTTGCTACCTGTCGCAATAATAGACACGTAGTGACGTAGACAACACGTTTTTGCTAAGTTGTCTATACAAAGTATTGTGGTTGGAATTGGTATTGTGAACTACAGCAGATCATTAAAAACAAACAAACAAACAAACAAAAACAAACAAACAAACAAAAACAAACAAAAACAAACAAAAACAAACAAAAACAAAGCCCAAAAGATTTCCGCTTTTTTTAGCGGTATGAACCGAAATCAACGTCGTTCGCGAAAACACCTGTGGAGTTCTCTATTTCCACCTTTCTCTTCACTTTCCTTTTTCTATTTTCTCTGCTGTTGTCTTCCAGCAAATGCCTTCCTCTCCTATTCCCAGTTTTATGGTCTTGGAAATAAGAGTTTTATTTTCCGTGACAAATAAAACACTGTATCCATTGATCAACGAAAGTAATCAGTGTACTTCCATTCTTTCTTTCTTTATTTTTCTTTATTTATTTTTATTTTTTTTATTTTTTTATTTTTTTGTTACCTCTGTGGTTTTCATAGAGACGTTCTTTGTTTCATCTATTTCCGTTGGGAGACACAAAACAACCTCACGAGGAAGGGATGAAGGTAAGAAAGGACAGGAAGGGAAGGAGGGTTAAATGTTACGCTCAACAATTTCACGGAACTCAGAACTGTCGACTCCACTCGCGAGCTCTGCGCCATTTTCCCACCCACTCCTTCCCCACCCTACACCCTCTCTCACCTCTCGTCCTCAACAGGTAGGTCGCTGTAGCGACTTTGAAGTGTTGTGACCTTCACAAGTTAACCTCCCAGGGGGAGAGAGCTACCCTCCCCAACACTTCTTCTACTCTTACCACTCCCTCCCTCCCCACAGATCGCAGTCATCGCCGATGCGTCACCCGCTGAGCGCGCTGTCACTCATCATCAAAGCGATACCTGCAGCAGCCGAGCCTGGCGCGAGGGCGGGGGAGGTGAATGTGGGACGGTGGTGGAGGTGATGGTGGTGGTGGTGGTGGTTGTCGAGGCTGTGTGGTCTAGGGTGAGTTGCGGGAGTCTATGATGGGAGTGGAGGGGAGGCTGCTCTGTAACAACGCCCGTTCAAGTTTATTTACTTTTCATACTGCAGTGAAGTGCGCCGAGGCCAGACCTGCGTGGGTGACTGGATTTAACGTATCACTGATCGACGAACAACACCTTCCCCATCCCCCCCTCTCTCTCTCTTAACCCCCTCAACCTCTTATTTTCACTAATCTCAGAACCGAAGATTACCCCAACGATACCAACCGAATAAAATAAAGGAATATGATTAATATTTTAACGCCTGGGTGTCCGGTTGTTTCCACCCTCCAGTTTTGGAGAGAAAGAAAGTATGAGAGAGATTTGAACCAAATCGAGGCTTCTTCTCAGGTAGGGAACCTGATCGTTTGAAGGCGACCCCGTCTACTCCTGCAAGCACCGGGAGGGTGGAGGCTAATCAAGACCAGGATGCTATCACTCGGGTCCATCTGTGGTCGGTCCTGCCGCTCCGCTAGGTGGCGTGCTCGTGGCGCGGCCCCTTCCGGTCTGGTTGGCTGGGCACGCGCGTTAAAAAATTCAGGTGAGCGGATCGCGAGGCGGAGGGCCCAGGCGCGCGACATGACACACTGACATTTATTTTGTGCACACACCCCATGCTTCTGCCACCCAGCGTGTCAAAGAGGAAGGTGAAAAACTCGAAGGTGGTGAGAGGGGGAGAGGTAAAGAGGAGACAGTAAAGGGGAGGAGAAGTTCATGGTCCAAAGACGATGCTGGCTTACCTAAAGAGAGTGGTTGGAGGGAGCAGGGAGGAAGGGGAATTGAAGCACTGGATGGTTCTCCGCTTGGGACTTAGCCAAAAAAAAAAAAAAAAAAAAAAAAAAAAAAAGAAAGAAACTGGTGGGTTTTGAATCCTGTCGGGTGGAGACGACACATTATATAAAATTCACAGCAGGGTCTGCTCTGATGTCTGTCGGAGACAAGGAGGAACGGGCGTTCTTCCATTTACGGCAATGTTCACGAGCCCTAACGAGGTTTCTTTTGGTCGTCAATGATGTTTGACGTTCTCTACTCGTTCCCAATGCTATCATCATTTTTTTTCGAATGACAAACAGTTTCATCCGTCGTCCAATAATTCTATATTTTTTTTAATGCTGTCAAGTCGATGAGTTCCAGTTTTATTAGTACATTACTGAAGTTTTCTGACATAGTCAAACGTTCTTAGCATCTATGAAGTTATTCTTTCCCTGCTCCAGAACCATTCGCGTTCATTTGCAATATCATGTCTATGCACATCATCTGAATGCTATTACTAACACTAGTTACCCGTCTAATTCTTCTTCCACTTTCATTCCCCTTTCTCGTCGCCTCTATTATCCCAACAGCCACATTTTCTCAGTTGAGATTTGTTCTCAAATAGACTGACTACACAAGGCTCCAGGTCAGCACACTGATAATTTTTTTTATTATTATTAAGCTACATTGGGTGTGTCTGTTAGGAGTGTGTGCGTGTGTGTGTGTGTGTCTGTTAGGAAGGAGTGTGTGTGTAAGGTGTGAAGCACGCTTTACACTTTCGATGAGACAGCTGATCGTTGCAAACCTGGAATATCAATTTACATTCTCAAAAAAAAAAAAAAAAAAATCCCCTATCATCTTTAAATGGTTATTGTCAGCATCACTTCTGCTTTTTCCCCTCTCTCTCTCTCTCACACACACATATCTGTAGCTAATAGCATCTCTGCATTATTTCACGCTTGCTCGAAAGCCCACGTCCTGTTTCATGGGTCATCCTGAAGTCATTAGTCGAGTGGTCCAGCGGGTCAGTGTATTTCTTTGGCAAACAGGAAATAGCGCTTGATGTTGACCGGCATAGCAGAGGACCGGACACAAGGGACAGACAATTAACGGTGTTCGCGCTGCGAGTTGTCTCTCTCGCCTTGACGTGTCACTTCACGCGACTGGCGACCGAGCGCAGCCGGAAAATGCCGAGCATGCGCACTGAGAATTGTGTGTGTGTGGATGGGGGATTGGGGGGTTGCCGGGGTGGGAAGGGAGGGAGTAAGTGGCGCTCGATGCTTGTTGGCCGCTTGTCCCCCTCCTGCCTCAGGGGTAAGCAGCAGTGCAGTGATGACGAATAGCCACACATGTCCGGGTGGATACCTTGATAAGGGTGGGGTTGGCTGGGGTGGGGTCGGAGGAGACGTCTTTTCTGGTGTGCATACAGCTCGGGGGCAACGAGTGCTTATTGCTCAGAAAGAAAAAAAAATATTCATTCGCTTTTATAGTCTCACAATTTTTTTGTGTGTGAGGGAGAGAGGGAGGGGACAGAGATCGATCGTTGGTTTCCATAGTATTCATGGTTGTCAACGTCATCATTGTATATGTGTGTGTGGACGGGTAGTTAGTACGTGTGGGTTATCTTTGTAGTCTGAATATGAATTTGTTGTGTACGTAGTCATGTACGGATGCGTGAATTTGTGTGTGGATACCCGTGTCAAATTTTCTGGTTTCACTATGTTTATTAATGTTTATTAATTATGTAACAGCCACCCGTTTCAATAAGGATAGATTTTTTAAAAGTTCTCTAACCTACAGTCACTGCTCCATCACTGCATCAAGTGGATTGTCAGTGGTCGTCAAGATGCTGTGATCAGAGCAAAGTGTTTGTATGTGTGTGTGCGTGCGAGCGCGTGCGTGTGTGGTTCCAGCGTACATGCGTGCAGACGACACCGATCCCACAAGGCCGCGCTCTGGCCGCCATTCGTGCAACACCGACGCGGAAATTATGTTTCCTTTAAGTGCATTCCCCTTGAAAGCCGTAACCACCAACAGCGCCGCTTCCCAAGCAATGAAACCCAGGCGCATGCTTTGTCGGCCTTTTGCTCAAGTAAACTTCAAAAGATTCGGGTTTGTGGCCCAGTTGATTATGAGGAGTGCATAAACGGGTGTAAAACGGGTGGCTTTGGGAGCAGAGCCCTTGCTGCGGCGCATGACACCCGGTTAATTGATGCTTGGACCGAGTTGAGGGTGGACGAGTGGAAGACAACGCGTCCGTGGGTGTGTTCTCCTCGTCTGGCATCAGTCTGTCTTTTGTGTTCTTGTAAACATTTATGAAAAGTCGAATATTCGGTTTTGGTATTTTATCTACATTTATTTATCCAGATTCCCTTCTCTGCTTCATGTCGTGAATATACATTCCCCCAGAAACTGGCAGTTCTTTGTGTTCCCCATCCTTTACATATATTTTATTATTTTATTTTTCAACGTGTTTCAATTCTTGCTCTTTTTTCTCTCACCTCCACCCCTTTCTTTCTCCCTGTCGGGTACCTTCCTTTCAACATGTTTTATGCTCGGGATATCTTATCCTCGCACTTACCCCAAAGACTCGCACGGATGCAGGGGACACCTCGTGCACCATAGAGTCCGTCATCGACACCAGCCATAACCTGGAGGTGCCATCTTGCTTTTATCTCGACAAATGTTTATGGCGAGTCCAAGGCTGCGACCAAGTCTTTTGTCGCCCGCGGTCCGCGTGCAGCGTCTCATGGAGGGACACAGCGCCCCCCAGCGTGCGGGCGGCAAGCCTCGTCCTGGGTGGTGGTGGTGATGGTGGTGGTGATTGTGGTGGTGGTGGGGAGGGGTAGGGTCGAGTGGGGGCTCGGCGGTGCGGGATCTGCCGATATCACTCTGAACATCGAGTTGTCCAGCGTACCCCACACCCACAGCCACAGGTAAAGCGGGAGAAACATCTACATACATCAAAGGCTCTGGGAAGTCTACCGGGCGAGATGTCTAGTTAGCCAGTCTGTCAACTCTGTGGGGTCGCGAGTTTAAAGATAAATGGACTTCTTTTGTTTGATTGTTTTATTCCATCCTTTATGAAAAAAACAACAACTTTGTTGAGTTGTGTTGAGTATACGGAGGGACTGCAGATGCGCGCATGCGCAAACATTATCAGGGCGTTTTTGACTTGCATCATTCCCATTGCAACCTTTCAAAAACATTGTTGAAAGATGACTATTTATTGAAAAAGAGATTTAGTGCCATCATGATCGTCGTCGTCGTCATCGTCATTGTCGTTGTCGTTGTGGTCGTGGTCGTCGGGCAGATACCTATAGTAACAGACAATACTAGCAGCACAAAGTGGCCATTATTCAGTGAACTACTCATTATTCCACAATCACTTCCTTTTCAGCTTTCGTTTTCTCCCCGGGGTCGGTGAAGGAAAACGGCCAGTAGGAGGCGCTAGAAGCTGTTATGCCGATGCTGTTATTCTTCGGAAGAAAGAACTGTGCGTGTTAAATGAACATTATGAGGCTTCAACAGAGCAAAGATACTGTGATAGAAAGAAAGATACTTAGTGGTACCGTTACACGCACATCAACCTTTTTGCTCTTTTAACTTTGTTCTTTTCTTAATTTTTTCTTTTTTTTTCCTTTTCTTTTCTTCTGTCTCTCTTTAGCTATTAGGATGAAAATAGTGTTTGGCTCAAATAAAACAAAGCAGCTACAGTCGTCTGCAGCATCATTCAGGTGTGTAGGATCAGCAATATTCAATTGGTCAGCTATTGGGCACATTCAGTAATTGAATTTGGACCCGCGGTCAGCAGGAAACCTGCTCGTGGCTGATCGGTGTTTAATTAAGAATGTACATTTGATTGCCTGGGATGTGCAGAAAATCTCTCAGTTAACACGAAGTGCGTGAAACGTCACATAGCACCACAACGCACGTCACCCGTGAGAACGGACGTCATCGTCCTTGTTGTTCACAGCGCCATCTGGTCGGGTACCTGACCACACCACTGCGAGTGCATTGGGTCATGAGGACCAGCAGCCGGCCACCGCCCCCTCAACCACCGCCACCCCTCCTACCCCAGCAAAACCCACCCAACCTCGCCCATCACCGCTACTGTATTCACTCTCTCTCTGTCTCTCTCACACCCAACACCTTTCTACCTCCCAGTCCCTTCTCTCGTGTTGTTTCCAGGTTACCAAGCAGAGCCCAGACCACAAATCTACGGCCTTCTGTCAATCGGTACCTCATTCTTCGGACCACCTCGTCTGTAATCTCCATCTATTTTCAAACTAGTGTGAAACGCGCGCCACCTAGGCGCTGAGAACGGCCGACAACTCTGAATGTAATAAATCAGGAGGTTCTCGCTGATAACTTTATCCACTGTACCCGACTCTGCTCACCTTGGGGTGTCTAGTGGGTCATAATCTATCCGGTCCTTTACTGAATTCACCTTTATCCTGCACCTGTCTGTCTGTCTGTCTGTCTGTCTGTCTGTCTGTCTGTCTGTCTGTCTGTCTGTCTGTCTGTCTGTCTGTCTGTCTGTCTGTCTGTCTGTCTGTCTGTCTGTCTGTCTGTCTGTCTGTCCATGTATGTGTTCTGTTTGTTTGAAAGGGAAGCACGAACACTGAATGTGAAATGTGGAGAAGCTCCAAGTCAAGGAATATTTTATCGTCTCTACTATATTTTCCCACTACACCTCTAAGGCAGGAAGGCTTGAAGCATAATCCACCCGCCTAGTCCCCTAATCTACTTGGGTGGGTAGCTGCACTAGTACCGTGTGAAATTTGTGGGTAAATACATCAGTTTCTTCAAAAGTGCTTGTCTCAAACGAGCAATTGTCATAATGGATATATATATATATTGCATGTATTTACAATATCTTATACCTTACCTTTCTTTCTTTCTTTCTTTCTCATTTCCTTCCGTTTTCCCCCTTTTTAAAGGAAAAAATATTGGTGGTGAGGGTATCAATTCCTTCTTTTTTTCCCCCTTATTTATTTATTTTTTTGGACGAGGTATGTGGGTGTGGGGTGGGGTGGGAAGGATAAACATCATGAGAGGAAACGAATATCAGGAAAATTAACTTTTCTGGAAGTTACTTTAAAAGCACTTATTTTGAGTTAAGTGGTTTTCACTCAGGTGAGTCTGTGATGCAGTGCAGGTGGCTGATAGTTCATGGTTGAGGACACTCACGCCTCACACTGAAGGCAACACACCTGTGACAGCTAAACATAAAAAACTAACAAAACTCTGATAACTCGATGCCCGGACCCTCGTCCACCTTTCAATATTCGACAATCTGGTATCGCAAGATGTTGACATGCGGCCTGTGAGCATTTTTGTTTTTATTAGCATTATTTTTTTCTCAAAAATTTCCAAAAATAAAACTCACATATTACACCTACTATGTTCACTCTTCATAGAGAATATTCTTTTATGTGACCAAAATATTCCTGCACATTTTTATGATTTTGTTTCATAGTTATTTTATTTACTTAAAAAAAAATACAGTTTGGTTCGTTCGTTTTTTGGGTTTTACCGCACCGCATAAATTCTGTAAGCCTGTAAGTATTTTTCCCAGGTTCGGAAGAAATGGAGGATAAGGGACAAAGACCCGCAAACCTCCGGGTGTTGCCGTGGATGTGTTCCTTACTGTGATTGCTGTCAGATCGATCTGTGACATTGAGTTCACGGCACTGATTTTCCAATAAAGAAGAAAATTCCCTTTCATCTGGGACCGGGTATTCACGGGTGTAATTTATGTCTCGGGTGATGGTCTGTTTTAGTGAAAGGGGTGTGTATGGGGGATAGGGTCCGCCCTTCTGAAAGCTTTATATTATCTTTTCTTTCTTCTGATGTTAACTGTCGTGGTTTTCATTGCTGACCTGGACTTTTGAACAAAAAAGTAAAAGAAAGAAGAAAAATAAAATTAAAAAAGAAATAGTGGCTTAGGAAGAAAAAAAGTTTGAGGGGAAGGGTTAGAGAGAGGCAAGGGAAAGTGTAGCGAAGACAAACCCTGACTGAATTTCTTGGCTTTCCTTGCTCTGTGTTTCGGCCTCTCACAGTCATTATACTTCGCTCCTGTCTTCCAGGTTCGAGACTGATCCATACTCTGTCCTTGGAGGTGTTAGGCGCGTGGTTTATTTGCATGTTATTCTTTAAGTTGTTTTGTTTTGTTTTGTTTTTTGTGGTGGATGGTTTTATTTAGTTTGTTCTTCTGTGGTTTTGTTTGTCTTGTGCATTTTTTGTTTATTCTTTTGGCTTATTTTTATTATGGGGTCTCTCGTTTATTCCGTTCCCAATCTTGGTCTGGATAGTCCTTGTGTAAATCCTCTTCTTCTTCCTCTGTCTGCCAGGCTTGATCATCGCTTCTTTCATTCTCTTTCTTGATCACTGTATACCCTGGTGTCTATGTTTTCACTTGTAACTACCTTATTCAAACCTTTTCAAGTATCCAAGCAGCGCAAGGAAAAGACCATCAATAGTTTATTCACAACCTACGATGGACAGAAGGTTATGGAAATTTAGAATGCAGGAAATGTCAAGGGCCAAAAGAATACAATGGAGATTGTATGTATTAAAAAGAAAAAAAAAAAAGTTACAGGATACTTGGCTTCCTCCTGCAAGGTCGTGTGCCCGGCTGCATAAACATCATCACCCTTGAGTTAAATTACCCGGGGTGGTGCCCGGTAATGTAGTGGTTAAAACACTCGCTTGTCACCAAGGCATTGACCAACTGTCCGTCGGGGCTTTTTCTCCAGGTACTCTGGTGTTCTTCCCCCACCCCTTTCCCCCTTAGTGCGAAACCAGCTGAAAGTTGAAGCACATTCCTACTAAATAAACCAACCAACCAATTAAATTGCCCGATGGGCCCGTCAACTTTACGGTCCTACGAAGTCTTAGAGTATAGAAAGGTGATACGAGCGGTAATGCAAGCCACCTGTAGACTTTTGACATCAGTATAGTAAACCAGGCGGTAAGGTTAAGTCAGAACTACTTCGTGATAATGACCTCCTAGACCTTAAGACTAAAATCACGACAGTGACGACACGTAAACCAAGTAAACAACAGTAACCACAATGCTCTGTGATAGAAATGTCTAGTAGCAAGAGAATGCACATTGTACTCGGAATATCCCAGAAATCACCAGAACAAACATTTTGCACTTCTCTAATGTGTGTGTGTGTGTCCATGTCTACAGATAATGCTGAACTCACTGCACAAGTACGAACCTCGGTTACACATCGTCAGAGTGAACTCCCGGACTCAGAAGAAGAGCATCATGACCTTTAGCTTCCAAGAAACACAGTTCATCGCCGTCACCGCCTATCAGAACGAGGAGGTAGGTATTTCCACAATCCTCAGACACAACCATCTTTTGCTATTCTTGTTCTCCACAGAGTCACATTTTCAAGGGAAAGTTTTATACATGGTTGATATTGAATGGGATTGTACTTCCTTTGGAGTGAAACCAGACCATAAAAATTGTTTATTTGTTTACACAGCAAGTTCATAAGATTTTCTATTATCACATACTTTTTGTTTCAGATTACTGCATTGAAAATCAAACACAACCCATTTGCCAAAGCATTTCTCGACGCCAAAGAAAGGTAAGACTGTTATGTAACTAGCTGACCTCCATGTAGACCATGTTGTTTTGTGTTCATTGTATTTATTGACTTTCTTGTTGTTGCTCGTGAAGACTGTAATGCTGGGGTCAGGTGCACGAGGCATCGCTAGGCCGGGTGGATAAAGAGAGGGAGCTAAACTGTACAAGGATTAACCATGGTGTTAGCCACCAAGTTAAGGCACTTTGTGTGTTAGGCTCGATGAACCACCCACAGTTCATTCCTCGCAGGGTCGCTAGGCCAAGAGTCCTTCCCCCTTGTCCAGCAGACCCCATTCTAAGGAGTTAACCCTTTTTGGACCAAAAGACACGCCCTGTAAGCACGCGGCGTGAAAAGGGAGGTGACCGGGACAAGAGGAAAAAGAAAAAAAACAAAAAACAAAAAAAAAAAAACGCCAGACAGAACGATGATAGGATCTGCAGACAACTCTTACATCTTCCCTGGCAGCTCCACCACGTGACTGAGGAGTGCTGACCTCTGATGACAATCAGACATTTTGTTTCGCTCGACAAGCCCCCAAATGTTTCACTCTTAGTTGAACGACCATAACTCCTCTTTCTTGTGTGTGTGTATAAAAATACTTCTACAAAGAAATTGCGAAGTTCGGCATCTCTGGCAAACTCTTATGTAAAGAATCACATAAAAGAACTTGTTCATAAAAAAGAACGTTCAGGAATGTAGATAACCGTTTACTACATACATATTATTCTCTTTTATGTGAATTTGCGTATGACACTTCTTTCTCTGACTTTGCGAGAGCCCGAGAAAGGTTTCAAAATGTTTATGCCCTTTAGAACTTCAGCAGGACACGAATGTTTCTTAAAATGTCTTTGAAAAGACTGACATGTGGATGTTAACTGTAGGAAATACGCTCGACTGGTTATCCGGTATTGTACCGATGACATCTAGACTTGATCTGTTTATGATGTACCATGATGATAACATCAAGGCCTGACCTGTTTATTAGGTACTGGAATGGTAACCTCTAGACTTGACCTGTTTATGAGGTATTATAACGACAACAAGTAGACTTTGCCGGGTACTTGTTTGCTATTCAAACATTTCAAAGTCATTTATCTAGGTTTTTTCGTTTGCTGGAAGTTTTCTTTCGCTAGCTTATGAGCTAAAATCATAAAGTATATAATAATTTATTGTTTATTGTTGTGTCGTGTTCTCCAGACCGGAACAACGCGACTTCATTGACGAAGGTTCTTGTGATGGCCAGCAGAGGTCGCTGTCTCACTGTGAGTATTCTTACACTTATTTTATCGTGCTCATCGAGCTCACCATACTCACCGTGTTCATCCTGTACATCATGCTCGAGATGTGTAAACACTTTTCTGCAAAACTCATTGGAATCATGGTCTTAATAACCCTACCTGTCTGCCCTCCCTTCATAACCCTGCATGTCCGAGAAATGGAAGCAGGGGAGACTGGGGAGAGGATAGACACTATCTCCTTCTGTCCTTTCCTCAAGAATCAGCCTCATATGCTCAACATGGTCGCCGTGCTGAACAGGTCAAACACAGTATTGGGTTGAGCAAGCTAGACAAGGCCAGGATTGAAACGCAAGAGGGTTTCAGGACGTCTTCCGTTTTTTTTTTGTTTTTTTTTTTGTCCAATCACGATTGAAAGACTTAATTTGGAGCAATACACTGGATCTGATTGCCAGTGTAATTAAAATTTCAAAGCTTAATCGAGCTGTGCGGTACTGGAGAAGCTTTTGGCCAGCGGCTGATTCCACGTGAGGTCCCACGAACTTGAGCCTAAGTTTTCAGCCTAAATTCAAATAAACTCCGTTGGCTTGTGTCACTGCGAAGTCTGAAATACGAACCGACTATTCAGCCCACATATAGCGGTCAACTTGCGACTAAAGACTTATTTTTAGGACCTCACATGGAATCAAACCCTGGTTCATCCGACTTGATCGTGCCGTGTGCACCAGTCTTAAAGCCCCACCCACCTACCCGTCCCCACCCGTGTGTCGTCGCATGAACTTTCGAGTTTTCACTATCTCTGGTCCGATAACCGCTTTGAACAGGGCGAAGTGATTTACAAGCGAGTAGGCTAAGTTACGGGTGGGCAATAGATAGGAGCGGTGTGTGGATGTCTTGCTGACGATGGACAACTCGCCGTGCTCTTAGACCAAGGGGAGATAATCAGAATATTGCAGTAAAGGGTAGTCTGTGAAGTGAATCTACAATCTACACCCACGCGATGGAGAGAAATAGTACTATACAAACATTATCAAAGATGGTCGGTCATCACTACTGAGACATCATGAAGGTTGTTGCTGTTCATACAATATTAAAATATTACTAACAGAGGTTCATCATTGTTCCTGTTGCTCCTCGTGCCGAAATCTCACCCGTCTAAAAACAAGGGGTCAAAGGGAATGAATATATCACCTGTGAGCACTTCCTATTTATATCCCAACGGTGTCACAATGTTCGATGACGTCACGCCCGGTAATGTCGTTGCTGACAAGATAAACCTCTCGCTGGTGGCTCCGTACCTGTGGGTTTACCTGCGGACAACTGGCCCCCCAAGATACGGTTTACCCTGAAGGTTTGGAAGAAAAGACCCTAGTCAGTTCTGCTGTCCGGTTACAAAATTCGTTGGACCCTGCTCCGGCCCCTCTTTGGTCTCACTGGAGCCGAGGCGATGTTAGCAAGCGGCCAAAAACTTATCAGGCGAGGTGCAAACGAAAACACCGTCTGCAAATTTGCACAATGCCCTCTCTCTCTCACCTTTCCTCCCGATCCCCATCCCCACCGCCATGCGTGCCCGCCGTGTCGAGCAACAAGACGAGAGAGGGAAAGGTGAGGAGTGGGGGGGGGGGGGGACCGGGGCTGGGAGCGCGAGCGGCGGCCATTTTGACACAGGGGTGATAACAAGCGGGGAGATCACTCCATCCATAAATCTCCCTCGTTGTCCACCGCGGCTAGGATGTGCTCTTCACAGTTGCTGAGCGGCGTCACCCTGTGGCTGGTCTCCCTTGTGAAGATCCCGAAACTGCAATATTGTGTGACCTGTTGAGGACAAGACAATCAGGCTTATCGTTTAAGAGGCTTTGGGCAAGAACAAATATAGAGGGAGAGAGAGACAGAGACAGAGAGACAGAGGTCTAATTCAACTCAGTCTGCATTGTTTTTACTCCGTCTTACTAAAAGTCCACTGATGAATTCAGAAAATCTCTTTTATTTATTTTATTTTTATTTATATCCATTTCCAGATATTTATATAATGCAGACATATGAAAAAAATATGTAAATTTTACTATGTAAATCCCAGTCTGTGGTAAAAATATTTTAATTGACATTTACGCACTTGCCCAATGAAGGCATGCACGGAGCTTACAAAGATGAGGGCAGTAGTGTCTGGAGAAGAATATTCCTAGAAGCTTGATAGAAATATAGACACTACCCGAGAAAGGGACGCAAAGAAAATGTCTAATAATCCGCGATATGTAGTTTTTAAAAGATAATTTTATTTAATATTATTTGTCATTCATATCTCTGTAAAAACAGTGTCAAAGACTGATAACGGCGGATGTTGATTTCTTCTCTAACCCCCACACAGAGCAAGAATCTAATTTTAAATGTGTTGACAGGAAAAATAGCGGTTTTAAAATGCAAATATTTACTAAAAGAAAAGTCGTTGATATATCCTAAACCGTCAAGCAGAAATGAAAAGTAATTATGAATATTATTATAAACAAAAGTCATAAATCAGCCTCCTTCTGCTCCTGCTCCTCCTGCTCTTCCTGCTCCTCCTCCTCCTCATCATCATCATCTTCATCATCATCGTCATCATCATCATTATTAATAAGTATTTTATCAAGGAAAGTTGTTGCAATGTAAAAGTATTACCCAACTCATGTTTAAACTGCTAATCATAAAAAAAGATGAATTATGTTGGTAGCAACTAGCAAGTGCTGCAAACAGGGAATGTGCACAAAGAACTCTACTAAGAATAGCTACTCTAACTCGTGGTTTTATTTCCCATTCTCTTTTGTCCAGTTACAGGCACCTGGTACTTGCCTCCCGGCGCAGGCCACGCCTTGGTGCCGCCCCCTGCTCACCAGTTCGCCACGCCCCTCGGCTTGTCCACCACGCACAGCGATCGCCTCGCCCTCAGGAACGCTCGACCATCCCCGTACCCGAACCCCTACCAGAGGCGGTCACCGCCCCACAGTGAGTACAGTAGGTGGTCCCTTACTTTCTTTTTACCTTTATTTCCTAAAATAAATAAATAGTGTGTGGGGGAGGGCTGAGGGAGGGTGTGTGCGTGAATGGTGGAGGGCTGAAGGAGGGTGTGTGTGTGTATTGTATTGATATATTTTCCGGGCTTTTGTCGTGGAGGGTTCTGTGATCTAGCTATGAAAGGTTGAGAATCTGAGAAACCCAATACCCTTCAAGTCGGGTAGCATTGCGTGGTTACTGTGGCCGTAAACTGCAGCTGAGGCTTTTGTGTGCTCGTCGTCCGTGCGTTCGGCAATTAATTGTTGTGGCTGCTGGGTACAGTCAGGCATTCATACTCTACCTTTAAACAGTTATTTTTTCCCTCTGTCTTTCTCTCTCATTGGCTGGTTAGTGGTTGATTGACTGTTAGTCTTTCTGTGCCAAACAATGCCTCACAGAATGTGAGAGAAAGAGAGAGAGAGAAACTCTTTTATAGAACAGAGAGAAAGAGGGAAAAGAGAGGACATGCCACTTAGTTTTTATCTTGAGAATGAATGAACATAAATCGTGCAAATTTTTTGTACGTGAAAGCGAATTTAGACCAAGTCCTCTTGCATCGAGAAAGTGTTATGATGAACGAGATGTTTGTGTTGTTGGAACTTACAAGATGTCCGACACAAAAGAGATACTGGGAAAAAAACATTTTACGCATTCTCATTGACATACAGACATCAGAAATGATCCAAACACACTCCAAGACGACGACGACGAGAGAAAGAGTGTATCGTGTGTCTATGTGTGTGTGATCGGGAGGAAAGGAGTAAGAGAAAATATTGCCAAGCTCTGGAGCCTAGTGGAGAATGTCCACATCACTCTGGTGTCAAGGATGCATCATACGAATAGTTTATAAACTATTCGTAAATAAACTATTCGTAATAAACTAAATAAACTATTCGTATAGGATGCATCATAGACATCCAAATCCTCATTTTTAATTAACCACGACGTGTATGAATTCCCATTCATTATAAACAAAGAGTTTGGTGACAAAAGTATCCATGTATTAATTATAGAAGGCTAATGATAGCCACCTTTGAGCTATTCAAGCCTGAAACAATACTGCAAGAATGTTTCATTTATATTTACACTTACATCACAAGTTCTTGTAATAACTCTAACCCTAAATATTTTATCGTTAAGCCTGAGTAGAAGTAGAAGAAGAAGACATTTAAATCTGGTGGGCATTATGGTGATTTATTATTTTTAATAGAGAGAAAAATTATTCTTGTTTTGTGGAAACCTGGGACACACGCGAAACATAGGAACATCCTGGACTTTGTCCGGCGTTGATCGTCCAGCTTCCATTCACCTGCTTCACCCCATCCCCACTCATACAGTGGGCTAAGTCGGTGCATGTGTCAATGG
This sequence comes from Pomacea canaliculata, assembly GCF_003073045.1. NCBI lineage: Eukaryota > Metazoa > Mollusca > Gastropoda > Architaenioglossa > Ampullariidae > Pomacea > Pomacea canaliculata. Next base: position 25,340,958 of record NC_037595.1, on the reverse strand, counting down.
ATCAGCAAAGGCAAACTTCTTTCACGAGCTCAGTGTGTGTTAACCCTTTCTGTCCTCGCCTCTCAGGATAACAATCTCGAGGACGGCGTCGAGTTACGTGCCTTATGCTTCTTTGGTGGCAAAAAAAAAAAAAAATCAGTAGCTTTCCCAGAATCCTCGGGACTGGCATACTAGCACACAGAAACTGTGTATCTGTTAAGGTTGTTACGCATTGAGGTTGTTTGAAGGGTTCATTGTCGCAAATTATTACCAGAAAACTCACTCCAAGTGTCATGGAGGTGTAATGGGGATGGGAAGTCAAGATGGAACTAGTGGCGACTGGAGATTCTCTGGGGATGCTCTGGTTTCCTCCTTTCTTTCTGTAGTGTGAGGTGGAAGCAGTTTTGTCCCAGCTGAACCAACCAATCAACTACTTGAAGTGAGTGAGTGCATTGTGGGAAGTGTTCGCGACAGTGACCCCTGTCATCAAGCCTGAAGTGCACAAAGAATGTGTCCTCTGTCATCGGCGTTTTTCCTGACGCACGTGACTTATCACCTGCTCTCGATCTATCGTGGAGGAACTGTTCACTTTGACCACCTACCCAGCAGCAAACTACCCAGCCATCCTTCCAACACACACATCTCTCACCCGCATTTTTCTTTTAAGACGATGTGATTCTGTCATCATTCAGTCATCTTTAAACCAAGGACTGGAAGATCTCGAAAGTAACAGTGAACAGTAAATATATTTTACAACGAACATTTATTTGAATAGATTGACTCTGCATATTAGGACTGTTGTCCAAACACTACTACTAATAACAATAAAAACAAAAATAATGTAAACTTCCCCTGTTGGTTATTTGAAGAAAATTTTTCTCTATAGTGAAAAAGAAATCCATTGCTTGTTTGCAAATACTTCAATAGTAAACATAACAACCAAGTAGTAACCATAGTAACCAGTCTTATTTTTTATTTATTTTATTTTATTTTAATTTTATTTTTTTCTTTCCTCACACTAAAACAACATGGTAGGTATGTCAACTGATGTGCGAATACATTTATGACTGACGTAGTAAGAGCTATTCTGTGCACACAACCACGGCAACCTTACTTCATCCCATATTTTATAATTTTTCTCTTTCCCTCAAAGCTTATCCACCCGACCACGCAGCCCCTCGCTAGCGAGGTGTTCCGCGTGCTCACCTCCATCCTGGAGCTTAGAATCCACCACCCCTGCCCCTCCCTGAAAGTCACTTCCTCTCCCTCCCTCTCGGGTCTGGAAGATTGACCTCTCGTGCCCTCCACCCCTCCCTTCGCTTACATGCTCCCCATCCCCCTCTCAAATGCAACGTGAGGCTGGCCGAGACGTCTCGAGCCCTCCGCCCCGTCAGGCACAGGTGTGGGCTCGCCGTGACGGCCTCGGTCCCTCCGGGCGCTGGTCGGGGGCGAAAGTCACGTCCTTAACCTGTAAGTGGACACTGGCCACCGTGACTTTGTCATAGTCAGCGCGGGTTCCAAAGGTCGCCTCCCCTTCTGTGTGTGTGTGTGTGTGTGTGTGTGTGTGTGTGTGTGTGTGTGTGTGTGTGTGTGTGTGTGTGTGTGTGTGTGTGTGTGTGTGTGTGTGTGTGTGTGTGTGTGTGTGTGTGTGTGTGTGTGTGTGTGTGTGTGTGTGTGTTCGTGCGTGCGTGCGTGCGTGCGTTTGAATGAAAAAAAAGCGGCGCCAGTAACTTCATGCCGAAGGATGTCCACTGAAGTTCAAATCATCCTCTCATCATCCTGTCTGTCTGTCTGTCTGTCTGTCACTTACCTACACACACATACACACGGAGGGCGATGGAGGGAGCGAGCTGGAGCGGAGTAGGAAAGAGGAAACCGGAGGATGTCGTCACATGACACGGGACGTGTCTCAGCTCGCTCCTCTCAGCTGCCCTCGTCGCCTTAATGCAGCAAATCTGCAACAGTTGCAACCAGGCTGCGTAACTCTGGTTGCGGGATTTTCCCGCCATCGTTTCCGCTTTATCTATTTTTTTCCCACCTGTGCAATCTCCTACCTTTCGGTCTGAACAACAACTAAAGTAACACCACCATCTGCAAAACACACAACAACGTTAACACTTACCCAAAAAAATTATTTGTGTCAAAGGGCAAAAATACTGACAGACTTTAATGTCAACATTTAAAATGTCATTGATTTCAACTATTTATTACATGATTATTGCCCTGAATATTACCTAAATAGTAAACTTTCTAACCCAGCTAGACCATTAACACGACTTTAGTTTTGCACGTCAGCTGTTGCCATAGTTTTACTTTTTCTGTTTACCAATGCACTCACCAGACTTTGTTTTGATTTTGTGTTGCAGCCGGTAACTTCTCCCGGGACATGAGCGCCAACCTGTCGATGCTGAACCTACCCGACAACTGGGCCAACATGTCGGGTGTGGCCGGGGCCCAGGGTCTGCTGGCAGGGGGCCCTGGAGGTGGAGTGGGCATGGGTCAGTCCGTGGGCAGCCAGTACCCGAGCCACATGTGGATGTCGTCGGCGGTGGGCAACCTGGCCAACACCAGCCAGAGCTGCGCCATGCCCTACCTGCGCTCCAGTGCTAACCCCTACTCGTTGTCCGTCTCCACAGCATCATCCGTCACCAGCGCCAACGCCGGCCACCTGCAGACCTCAGCGTCATCAGGGGTCGGAGTTCAACCCGGGGCTTTCGACCATCCCTGCGACTTGGGGCCGTACGGCGCTGCGGCCAGAGACCCTTCTAGAGCATCATGGAGTCCCCTGACCCCTCCCCCGTTATAATGATGAGCTTGAACTAAAGTCAGTGGAAGTTGTGCGGGAGTCAGGCTTAACCACTCGTGGATCGTCTGAGGGAAAACTTGTTTTGACAAGAAAGACTGGAGACAGGACGTCCTGGACGATGGCGACCAGGATTTCGAGCTCTCCCACGAGGGAGGGCCAGGCTTGGACACTATCCGCTTCTTCAGGAAAGTGAGGAGATTGTGATGACCCCTCAAATTATAATATTGTGACAAAAACAAACGGTGACTTTGTATGCATGAACACACACAGGTGTGTTTGACATCATATGAACCCATATTGCCAATGTAGATTGATGCCAAAGAGATATTTCCCCTCAGTGGAAAAAAAATTTAAAAAGACGAAAAATGTCAGGTGCAAAAAAAAAGAGACGAAGAAGATATTTGTTGTGTATGTGTGTGTCGTGTACCTGCCGTCAAGAAGCTGTCCATCACCTGTTGTGGGTCTGCATTATAACCCTTTCATTCTTGATAGTCCTTCTTGGTTTGATAGGTAACCTGAAAAAATAAAACAAAGGCAGCTGAGACTGAAGGGGTTAACCTGAACGATCAGCTCATCGTTCTTGCAAGGTTCAGACACGAGGGGCATCTGATGACTGCGTGTGGGCGGGCGCAGGGATGTTCACAGCCAACCACACAGATGTCAACAACATCTGAACATCGTGAGCGTGGTTCACTGACATGCACAGTCATCCGAGTGCTGCTGTACTGTACTTCAAACCTCTGGCTTCTCATCTCTTCTGCTCTCGTCAGTTCTCACGAGATCTCAGATCCCCGAAGCCGGATGGAAGGCATGTTACGAAGACCTCATGGCTCCCAAAGGACTTTCTGGTGGCCATCTCCTGGCTTCACCCGAACAGCACCCCTGGGGACAAGGTGTGGATTTTCCAAGACAATTATCTTTGCCGACGCACGAAGTCCATTCCTCCTTTGTGATGATCGTTTTATTGTAAGTTTGTTTCAGCTGAGTGTTTCCTATTATATTCCTGCTTTTTCTTGTAACGTTATTTCATAAAATGATAATTCATTCCACAGTCGTCCCCCTCCCGGTGTAGGATGGCATAGAACAAAGTCGAATACAAATAAACACGCCTGCTAGAATGGCGGCAGAAATGGCTCCTGTTTCATGATTAATCATTCTTGTTATGATGTAATTAGAGAATGTGCTAGCGAAAAGCATTTCGCTGATGGCTAACTGGTTGCTCTGAAAACCTCTGGTTATGACAGCAAGGGAGGATAGCCGGGGGAACTCTACCACAGCGATGCTGCATACTTAAATGTTTATTCTTAAAACCTCCGCGGAAACACATCAAAGAGTCCGGCAGGTCTGCTTTCACCGTTAAATAAACCGTTGTGATTCGTTGCCAGGGAGCAGGAGGGGAATCGTTGAATCCAGAATTAATTCCAAACAAGACAACACAGGGTCGGATAACCGCACACACTTTCACCGACCAGCGGGCAAAAGACAGAACGCGGCATCGTTCCATAACATTGGGTCACGTGCCTCCACCTCGGGTGGGCTATCAGCTGACTCGACCGAAAACAGGTGTGGGAGTATTTGTTGTTAGGTGTTGGCTTTCGTGCCAGTGTTTTTGAATTTTGTGTGTGTGTGTGTATGAAACTTCTGTTAAAAATCGTCTTTCAGTTTAAAAAAAATTGGGAATTGAATTATCAGCAAATGAGGGGTAGAGCATACAGGTATCAGGTTCAGTCCTCGCTTGCAGTTCCCTTCCAACTCTGTGATAAAGGAAGTGTGAAAGTACTTCCGGTTGGCAAGTAGACCTTCTGCCTGTATCACGTTCCTTCTTTCTCTTTATACCTTTCCACTCACTGCATCCGGGGAAGCTGCTCGAACGTTACCACAAAGGAAAGCTACAGTCTCCTACACGAGTTAACACAATAATTTATTGAAGAAGGTAGTCACATGGGACGACTGTTCATATCCATAATTTTAATTTTCCTACAATCGCCGATGTTCTTAAGAGATTGTCTGCAAGTGCTAATGGGTGAATTTAGTTCAATGCAATCTGCTCAGGTTTTTAGTTTTCATGCTAATAGTTTTCGCACGCGTGTGTTTCCCTTTGGTTCTATACCCTTTTTTTCAGGCAGTTTGTCTCTCAGTCACTCAAATCAAACTCGATAAATTTAAAAAAAATAATAATGTTGGATTTTTAGTGGGTGCATGAATAAATATTAAAATGAATTCCTCAATGTAAATCAGAAAAAAAGAGGACAGGAGAATCAATGAAAATATCAAGCATACATCGACGAGATAGCCGACAGATATTCTCGATGAGCAGTTAAAGGATTTCATTACCGAAATGCAATCTTTTGCAACATTCAGCTTATTTATAGTCAGGGAGTGCCGCCCTATGCTCCTCGAGGAGTAACAGTGAATAAAGTCTAGTCAGAGAGTGTGGAGTTAGTCATTACCTTTTTTCTTGTCCTCTCCAGTGTCCAGGTGTCCGTCAGTACAAAGTGTTACAATGGTATGGGGTGGTCAGTGGCAAGACATTGGAGCGGGTGGAGTCTGCTGACAACACTACATTCAAATCTCTTGCCAAAGAAGTCTTCTTGCTGCAACTTCTACCTGCTCGGACCTCGAAAATCATTAGCTACAGGATCCAAACATGTCCTCCAGACCCACACAGGCTACCCTGATTCGTCCTCGCATTATTAACCATTATTAAAATTTGTGTGTGGAATGTCAGCTTTGTGTCACATACTAGAATTGCACAACAATTGAACAGCTGAACACTCGGAACATCAGAACACCATCTTGTCTCACACCCGACAGTCTAAAGAGACTATGGCCAGAGGAAGAACTGACTTGCGAAGGTTAAAGACTGGACTGGTCGTCTTGTACAGAACCTACAGGACAAAACAGACCTGGGTGGCTGCTGCCAGCGTCTATTCATGTGCTCCCCCCAAAGACAGGTACCAGTCGAGGGACTAATAGTTAAAACGCTGGCACCCGAACTGAGAGGCACCCGGTTCGATATCTCTGTCGTGCAGCAAGCTTCCCAGTCGAGGGTTGAATTAGGTAAGACAGCGAGGGAGAGGAGGTGGCCACACATAAATCGAGGTCTTAACATTTTTCTTCCCCAAAGACGGTTAGAATACGACCGTTGCTATCTTTTAAAACTTTTTCTCCAAACGTGGTGAACTTCCTGTGTACAAACACCAGCAGAGAGAAAAGTCAAACTCGTGATGTCGGGATTGTCCACGGGAACGTTTAATTACCGTCCCACCTGTCACCATCAAATGATGCCTTTTGTGATTCCTTTCTACCCAAAGTAATGTTTGTATACTTTTATCTGCAGCATGGAAGAAAAGGGTATTGGCTTTTTTTGTTGCGCTGGGTGGGGAGAAAATAGTATTTTTGGAGTCAACCCTGTCATTAAAAATAATGCTCTGTAGTAAACCTTTAACATCAACGCTCTGCTCTAGTCATCGATAATAGTTGAATGGATGGATGGACAGACAGACAGCTGGATAGACGTACGGACGGAGAAAATAGATGGGTTGATAGTGGCCACCCGAAAAGGTATCATACAGAGAGAAATATGAACCTACTCACGGACACAGCACACCACCCATTTTTATTAAAAAAAAAAAAAAAAAAAACCTGCGCAGCGAAGGGTGGCCACCCGTGTGCTCGACCACTTCAAGCTAGCAGTCAGGACTAACTGGTTTCTTCTTGGTCCACGATGCTTGTTGTCTACAAGTCGGGTGGCTTGTCCTCAGATTGTGGGAATAACACCCCGACAAGGAACCTTGCAGGCATTTAATCAGGTGCTGTCATCTTTAACCCGGGGTGGGCCATGCGATACCACTGCGAATTAATCGAGTGGCTCCGCGGCAGTGAGGTGGGTGAGGACTGAGATGTAAGGGGGGAGGAGGGGGAGAGCGAGGGAGGTGCCGTTGTGCGTCGTCAGCTGAATCAGTGTCAAAAGGTCACACTGACGAGTCACAGGTTTCGTTAGGTTTAAATAGTGCAGGATATGATTAATTTTAAAAAAAAAAAACACTTACCATAAAGGTTAAAGTTATTCCCATTAAATACCTCTAAGTAGATTATCCCTGCATGCAATCTTAATTAGGAATAAGATCAGAGTTTCGACAACTACACTGCACTGGACCTACATCCTTGACATGCAAACAAAGTGGATTTAGAAATAGCAGTTCACCTGAAGTACGAGGCTCAAAGAGTTTGACAAAACCAAACCAAAGAAACATAAATAACAGTTTAAAGCACTAACATACAGATAGGCCGAAAATAGAAAAAAAAGACATCAATGCAATTTAAAATCCCATCTGTTTTCCCCACCTTTCTTTGTTATTTATTTTTATAGTATATTGGTTAGTTTATTTATTTTACAGGTGTGTCTTCACTACATTCTTATCATTTCTTTCTGCACCTTCGCTTTCTTTACTTTCTTCATTCAATCCGAAAAATAAAAACACTTTGACTGACTTGCGTAAATGGTATCACACAGTTTTCATCGGTCTTTTTCGACTTTCTCAAAAGCAGATATGAGATAAACTCGAGACCAGACCATGTCCCGAGTCTTAAAAAAAAAAGGTGTGTAAAAAATGTTTCATCGATGTGTAGAGTGCACGTGAAGGCACAGGTGAGAAAGAAAGCATGAAGGGAGATTTTATGCTGGCCAGGTGTAGGTTATACTGACCATAAAACTAAAATGAATCTGGTGACAGCTGCAGCTTTCATCATCTTGTTTGCAAAGTGGATGAAGCTGAGGTCTGAGAACTCATACTCCTTAGGGAGAGTTTATGTGTGTGTATGTAGGTGTGTGTATGAGAGAGAGAGAGTTGTTTTCATTTAAATTTCTGGAAGATGTGGAAGAAGAAAATAGCACTGGGAGAATGAACCTTCCTCTCTCTCTCACTCTCTCACACACACACCATCCTCCTCCTCCTCTTCCTCCTTGGCGTCTTGGGAGAGAGGGGAGGCCTCCCCTCTCTCCCAAGACGCCAAGGAGGAAGAGGGGGGCCCAAACTACCAACAGCCTGACCGTTATATCACACAGTGGGGTACATGTATAACAACAACCACCACGTCACAAGGTATCACAGTTTTCCAATAACCACAGCCTCACGACAACTACAGACGCAGTCTCAGAATTTCCTTCAAAATTTCCTAAAATAAAAATACGACTTTTTCCTCTAATTTTATAACAGTGCTGCGTTCCGAACCCGGCGGCTCCACAATTATAATCCTCTAACACATTCTTCTTTTTTTTTTTTTTCCTTCTCTCTCTCCATGTCGCTAAAGCCGCGATTACAACCGCGCCGCTTGGCTAAACTGGTTAAGACCGTTTGGTGGTCGCTTTTTACCTTCACTCTATCTCTTTCTTTCCTTTTTTTTTTTCATTGGACAAGGCGGGTGTGGGAGGAGGAAATAATGACAGGAAAATTAACTTTCATTTTTTTCTGTAAATAACTTTCTAAGCCCATGTTTTTGAGACTAAGTGTATTTATTCGTTTTTTTCTCCTCTAATGATTGCATTCTAATAAAGATGCCTGTTACTTCAAGCTTGATGGCTGTCACCTTAAGACACGGTTTGCAAGGTGGAAGCTTAACTGAGTGGTGTGACAAGTTGAAGGTTATAGCTTTGTGGATTTTTTTAAATTTTAATTACAAAAGCCATGTTAAGACTATTTTTCCTATCTAATAAACATGTCTATCAAACTTTAAAAAAAACTTTTTCTCCACTTAACTCTCTTTAAATTTTCATTGGTGTGTGCGTGTACGACATTAACTTTGTTTCGAGAAGACAGACGAAGATTTTTACCAAGCCTGTATCTCATTATCAATTTTATCGATTTAACGATGTTTACTTGTTTACACTTTACAATAACTGTATACTTCTTGATGCATCACACCTCTACTAGCCTCATCCTTGAACTTGGTGATTTTTGGCGACACTAAATACTTTAAATCAACTCAATAAATACGTTTGTTTATTATTATAATTATTTAACATTGACCATTTGTTGTCATCTTAAGCTGACAAAGAACAACACACACCAAAAAAAACCCCAAAAAACAAAAAACAAAAAACAAAAACAACAACAACAACAGAAGAACAAAAAAAAAAAACACCTTTTGAACAAACCTGTTCACCACACACCTCGAGTACTTGACCTCGTTTTTCAACCAATTAATCTTGCTACAGTGAGGACCCTTGAGACAATCTGTCATTAATAATAAAGCTGTGGTCATGATCAGTGTAAGAAACAATTGACAGGTGGGTGAAAGAGGAGCCAGGTAACAATTAATCCTTACCTGGCAGTAACATGAGGAGTAGTGTGTGTGTGTGGTTGATACACACTTCAACAGATTCTCATAAGCTGTGTGTCTGTGTGTGTGTGTGTGTGCGTGCGATGAGATATCTATTTGTCTCTGTTCACATCCCGTGTTCATAACATAACCGGGTGTTACTAGAAGATCTCGAAGAAGTGGAGTCGGGTAGCACGCGGCATGGCGCACAGTATCATCGGGTGGCGAAAAATCCACCCAGAAACCCGCTTTAACACGGAAGGACTTGTTCAGTCTCGAGGCTTCTCCGCCATTGATACTTTTAAGACATGAACAGCTGTCACAATGGTCGTGCACGTCGCCCGTGTTCACACCTTGGCACCTGTCGCTGGCGACCACCGCACGTGCCTCTCACGTGGCCGAGGAATTGTCTCCGGGCTCGTGCTTGGCGTGGACTCTGGTGCTAGCGATGAAACAATAATTAACAAACCACTTGGACATAAGTGCTTCTTAGTGATGTGTGCGCCATCTTCAGGCGACATTTGTACCCGGCATCTCTCCCCAACACCCCAAACCTCACACCCTGCACCCCACACCCCACTTAACTTGCATCCGCTGGTTATTGTTCCTGCCTTTTTATATTGCTTACCCAACCTCCTCTCGGGAGGGTCGGCGTTGTTATTTCAAGGAAGATGTCGCTGGTGTATGTCCGGACAAACGCCTTCATTATTGATTCCGCCATTACACTTCATGCATGCATGCATTCTCTGATTTTATATCTCGTGTCCTTACTTTTGTAGGTTTGCTTGGTTGTTAACCCGGTCTCGCTCAGCCAAATGTAAATAATATTTTTTAATTTGCTTAATTCTGTACAACCTTTTCCCACATCTGAGGGCAAGTTCAAAGCGGTCTATAGTAACACGTGCATAATATCAATGTGATATTTGGTTGGCTGCTTGCTTTATTTACTAGGAAAATGCTTCCACCTAGCGGCGATTTCGCACTATGGGGATAGAGGGATGGGGAGGAAACCGGAAGACCCAGAGGGAAAAAACCTGACTCCCAGCCCTGCAAACAAGTGTCACATACAGAGAGTGTCCCCGACACGAGATCCGAACCCTGAGCCGCTCACTGCAGTGGTGACAAGCTAGTGGGCGCCCCACTGTGATTTAACTTATAAAGAAGCATGTAAACAATAAACATTGAAACGGAATGGTTTTGTTTACAGCAAGTCCTGTAACTCTCTTTACTGTTTACAGCCGTTCTGAACTACTGGACATAAATGTAAACAACTCTTCGCAATTTTTTTATTTATTTATTTTTTTTTTTTTTTGCAATAACTTACGAAATAAAAAATGCTTTCACTTCAAATAAATGTCAAACTCATTTCTTTTTTTAAACATCGTGTATAAAACATATCGCATTTCTTTGAAGAGTGTTAAATGGTGCTTAGCCGCCACAGCACACAGATGTTGCAGTAATTCATCACTGATGACTTTTGTGGATGTTGCCAACAAAAGAAGTGTCAAGAAATATCAGACACATTTGTGGGCTTACAAGAAATCTTATTTTTGAAGAAGAGAAACCCCGAACAGTCTAAAGAAAAAGAAAACACAATTTGTGAGCCCCTCTGTTTGTCGGCGATCACAAGAAGTATTATGGACCAACAAAAGGTGTTTCTGGAGCAGAACGAGAAGTTTAGTAAAGGAATCTTAGATGCACAGTTCGTCGACTAGCTCAAGTCGGATTAGGGACCGAGAGAGGACAATCCTGAGAACGATACAAAAAGTTTCAAGAAGCAAGCACGTGGACACAATCATAGGCTGACACAAGATCTATGGACCAAAACCCATTTGTGGACCAGCTCAAGAAGTTTCAAAGAAAGTCTGACACACAATTTGTGGACTAACAAGTATTTTGGCCCCACAAGAGGACACTTACTGGACCAAAATCAGAAGTTTCCAAGTTTCAGCACGAGCAATCCTCGGTTTATGAGTTGACCGGAATGTTACAGAGTGTCGGGAGGACAACAGGACACGTTTAAAGAAGCCATCAAAGACATGCAGTTCGTGGACAAACACAACAGCCGTTATGGACCACCCGAAGACCCTATTTTTTAGGACCTACACGAGAAGCCATCATAGACACGCAGTTGGAAGACCAGCGCGAGGCGCACGACCCCGGATGTCGCGTCGTGACCACCTGTGCGACCCGATGTTTCCACGGAATGTGTCCTCCCTGAGTCGCCTGCAGTGACCCGCCTCTCACCTGCACTTCTCGCGGGAGGAGAGAGGTATAGGAGTAGCCTTGACTGCGAGCAAACTTCACGACTACCTGCATGAACAGGGGGCGGGTTGGCAAGCGTGCCAGTGCGTGCGTCCTGCTCTCTGGAATGCGCTTCTGCCACTTCTCACCCTCCATCCCAATCTTTCTGCCATCCTCCCTCCACGACATATACATTCTTCGCCCCACTAACACCCACCTGGCTGGCTTCCATGCCCTGGCCACCTTCTCCACAGTTCGATGGAAGCACGAACTTGTATTACTGGACTGCTGGCAGATGATTTTTTTCAGTTAACTACTAAAACGAGGCAGGAGACTACAAAGCTTCCGGTTAAGTCACATTCTTTGTTTGGGCTCGCCAAGACTAACAGCGGAGAACTTCGCAAGAGGATAAGTTGGTCTTGGCAGACAGACACATCCTATACACGTCCAGGATGGAAGCCACCGAAGTTTCTGTAGATGACCAGTCTCACCATGACTCGATCGTTCAACGACTCCGACACCATCACCAGCGCAGCTTTCATTTTAAATTATTTTTTTCCCCAGATAGCGACACCGACTCATCTGTTTCTCTCTCCCTCTATTCCAACCCCTATCCCCTAATATATGTATCTACTTCTCCCCTTCCCTGTTTTGCTTTTCCCAATCCTTTCACTACCTCGTTCCCTCTCTCTCTCTCTCAGTTCCTCCGTCTCGATGTGGAATGAATTTGTCTTGGTCAAATATTTTTGATGTTGTAGGGAAGTGTGTCCAACAACAAAATTTACCTGGGAATAGTTTATGTTTTCTTTCCATTTTTCTTCACTTAACACTTTATTTTTTTTTCTCTTTCTCTCTCGCTCCCCGACTGTCGTAGTGGGGGCGCGGGGGTGTTGGTGGACGGATGGGGAAGCAAGGAAAGGAAGGCACGTTAGCAAGTTAGCGCCCCTGTCTGTTTGCCGACTGTAAGCCGCTCGCTCTGCGTCCCTCGTTCTTACCTCCCTTCTCCGATCACCCCCCGCAACCCTCCCCATCTGCCAGAGTGTGGGTGCAAGGGAGCGGCAAGGCATCCTCTGGGGGTGGGGAGGCTGGGGGACTGGGGTGCAGGAGAGAGAGAGCTGTGACAATCTGTTTGGCCGGGCCACCTGTTCAAACGGACCAGCTGACCGAGCCGACAGCCGCGCAGTTTGATCGTCACTCCAATGAATTTGTCCGCTGCACATCTCTTCTTCTTTCTTTTTTTCTTTCTTTCAAGAATGTCTCGACAGTCTCCTCAGCGCAAACCGAAATGAAACCAGCAGTGTCCTAACCTTGCTGCCCATCCTCATACACCTCCCCCTCTCCTCCACTGTCGATACATCCACCCACTCCCACCTCACCCCACCCTTCCATTCTCACCGGGTGCCTCGACATCCCACACCCATTCATGCTTTTTGTCAAACACTACACAACCTCGATCTCAGAAAATAAAAAAGTAGGGAAGCTAAAAAAAAAAATATGGAGGATTCTTAATTTTTTTTTTTTTTTTTTTTTTTGGAGACAGGTAATCGTGGTGTTCAGGTAACTTTGCTCGTTTTCCCGCTGAGTGAACTTGCAGGGGATGCAATCCTGGGTAAGGACAGAGGTTGTAAGTCGTTAAGCTGCGCACATCACGTGTCTCTGTGACGAGGGCTTAAGGAAGCAGTTAACGACAACCAGTTTGTTTCCTACGGTCATTGTCGTGCCCGTAGTGGTGGTTGTTGTTGATGTTGGTGTCGTTGTTTTCTTGCCTTAAAAACCAGGAGATTGAACTGAGTGCAGGTGCAATACTTTGCTTAGTTTACTGGTTTTTTTGTTATGCTTGTTTTGTTGTCTTGATCTATCTATCCATGTTTTATTCTTTCTCACATTTTTTTCTGCCTTTCATATTTTATTTTTCTGTCTTTTATCATGTTGTTGACTCGTGTTATCTTTTCTTATGTTATCTCTCCTGATGTCTTCAGGGCATCAGCAAAACATGTACCACCTGTAGTAATGTCAGCACAATGTATGGTTCACAACTTAGTGCTAAGTAGATGGACAGACGAACAGACGAACATTTAGAATGATTGATGAAATAGAGAAATAGGTCAGGGAATGAGGTCAGGAACCAAAAGGAAGCAGACACTGTGATGACTAGCAGAGACCGACATTGCAGTCTTACTTACAATTGTAAGTGCAACATGCTTTTATAACATTCTCTTTCCACGATGGTTTATTGGCAAACTAATGTCTTCGACAACAAAATGAAATCTTTGCTTCAGATGATGTCACATTATATTGGGAGTGTTCTCCCCTGGCTGCAAAAAAAAAAAAAAAAAAAAAAATTACGGTCCACTCCTTCCCGATTGTAGACCAGTTCTTCATTTGGACATCGCTGCGTCGACTTCCCAAGGACTTGTTCTCGAATACCTGGATTCTCTTCTAGATATAGACAATCAGATTCCATGTTTTACGTCTGTAAAGTAGGACTTGGACGAGGTCTTCCTCTATGTGAGATAGATATGTGAGGGTTTGTCGTATTGTTTTCCTAAAACATATTCAACAACTACTGTTGTGTGAAACAAACGTTCTGACACGCACGCGCACCCTCACACACACACACACACCTCATGTCTGTACAGCTTTAATTACATCGACACCCAATCCGCAATCTGGAGACCAAGTTCTCCATTTCCTCTAACAAAGAAATTGTATCGCCAAGTCACATCTTACACTCCACACGACAAACATGCAGAGAAGTTCTGACAATCGAAAGAAAGAAAGAAAGAAAAAAAAAAAGGCAGAAAAGAAAAGAACGTCGAGCATCAAGGGGAGAACACTTATCTAAGACTCCCGCCACCAGGCGGCGTTCATGGCCATGTTCATTGTACCGAGAATGTGGCTGATGCGCATGCATGAACGCGTCTGTGGTCGGCGCCGATGTGTAATTAGATAAGCAACGTCGATGAAGTCCTCGATTCGGATAGCTTGTTCGTGAAATTATTTCTTCAAAAGCGGTTCAAACTCCGCGACAATGCCGCTAGGGGGGGAAAAAAACCCCAAACCCAGACCCTCGGTCTTTCCTCAGCTTCCCGCCGATGAAACCAGATCCGCTCCCCCTGTAGTTACCATCCCTTCATGCAGAAAAAGTCAGTTTTGTTTGTGAACTACTTGTCACTTCAATTTGGCGATTAAAAAAAAATAATAACAACTGGACAAAAAAAAAATGGAGGATGGAAGGTGGGGGGAGTTTCTAGTGAAGTGAAGCGTAATCTGTCTTGATAACCCTTTTAACTGAATTTTTTTGGGGGTGAGTGGATGGATGTGGGAGGGTGGATGGGAAGGTGGATCCCGGAGAGTTGGTGTCAGTACGAGTTCGCCAGGTTGCTGTGTCCGGGGGGGACTGAGAAAGCCCTGGTGGCGGCTTGACACTGGGTAGAGTGTAGTCAAACGGCGACAGATCCTCCGGATTAATCACGAGACTTACCCGGCTTACACCCGCTGGCGGCACTGTAAACTGATAGCTGTGTGCGCCAAGTGGTTGGCCCTGCCTCGTCCCCAGCTCCACGGCTCTCCTCCGTCCTCGGGGGGACCGCAGCGGCAGATGTTTATGTAAATAGTGTTAATGAAAGCGCTCGGGGAATGCTCTCTGGTTACCGTTGGGTATGATTATGAACGTCCCACCACAAAGTTTCTTGATATAGTTTCTTCCCCCTTACGAGGGATCGAAAATCCTTCAATTAAAAACACAAAACAAACTCTGATGGAAACACAAAAGATTTTGTTGGTAATAAGATACGTTGATATGATTGCAGCTTGTAGTAAGATGAAAACTTTCTACACGAGTCTGGTTTCGAGTTGTCTCAAGAGGAGGCTGATGTGATGCGGGAATCCTGGATTTTTTTTTTTTTTTTTAATAAACTTTGCTTTTCTCTGTTTAGGATTTAGTGACACTAGTCACTAGACTTACCGATAAGGCAATGCCTTGATTAGAAATGCATGTATGTAATTAGAATAATTGTGAAGCTTGATTGTGTATTTGATGTAAAAAAGGTTTTTGTATTTTTAATTCCAGTTAATCTTTCGGCATTTGCTGACAAAGTTAAATTGATGTGGTGTCGATGCTGCCTGTCATGGAGAGAAAGAAAGAAAAAGGATAGGTGAAAGTGCAGAAAGTAATAGAGTTGTGGATGGTCACGGTTCACAGCTGTTCATTAAACATCGTAATAGCGAACAGGGTTGTGTTACTCGCTTGCACACACACACGAACGGGTGCATGACGAACAGAAGAAAAAAAAAATGGAGAGACTTCAACTTTTCATTGTGCTCGGACAAATGCCCTTTGACAAGGGGTACATGATCAGTTACAACAACATTTAAGTATTTAAAGCCAGGCAAGCAACCAGTCAGCAGATAAATGACATATCACCATTCGCCATTATTGTTTGGTCAAATAGAACGAGAGAAGAAGAGAAAGAGAGAGAAAGAGGTGGAACAAGTGATTTTTTCAATTACCCAGGGACGTCAGCATCAGCTACAGGAGGTCCGACTGGCAGGGCTCACACCACCCCGGGTGCCCTCTATCTTCTGGCGTCGGCGAATCACAAGCCAGCACAAAAGAGTGACTCGCCCGTGGTTATCTCCCCGTCCTACCGCTTGTCTCCCCTGAAAAGGATCCTGGTGGGGTGGAGCAGACGAGAGGGGAGGCGATCCAGGAAAACCGTGGTGAAAACCTAGCTGGAGCCTCCATCCAGTGGCGGCACCTAGGGGGCGCTGTTAGTTGCATCACATCGCTGTCATCCTCATCTGACGACATTCTTCTGACAGATGCTGTGACATAACATGTCATTGATGACAGAATGCCACTTGTTGAAGTCCGCCATACGGCAAGTCTTCGTGATCCGATTTGATACCTGAACTTAAGTTATTTCTTCATTTTTATTATTTTTCTTTTTTTTTTTTTTTTTTTTTTTAGGCTGCTTCTCTGATGGTATCGTAGGGCATCAGGCGTAACAATTTCAATATTTACGGTAAATATTATGTAAAACGATGTCCGTACTCGACACCGCCAGCCGACATATGAAAACAGCTGCAAGAAAAAAAAAATCAAAGAATGAAGGAGGGATGGAGGGACGAGTAGTACGGCTGGGGGTGGGGAAGAAGAGTGGGGAGATGGTGAAGCAGGTCGACCAGATAACCACCCGCCCACCTAATACACGAGGAGACAAAGAGGGGTAAATGCATGAACAGCTACAACAAACAACAACAAAACAAGAAAACAAAAGAAGTAGAAATAAAAAGGATGAGGGAAAACTGGAAAGAAAGTAAGTTTAAAAAATAGACATTACAAAACTGATAAAATTACTTTCCAAAAATGTAGATTGTAAAAGAAACACAAAAACAGGCAGAGTGAAAGAACAACAGTAGCACCAACAGCGATGTTGACGATGATAAAAACGACGACGACGACGACGACGACGACGACGATGATGCGCTTTTGATGTAGAAAAGGCAAAAACATGCCAGTGAAAGGGAAATGTCACGGATGAACTCACATGAATCCCTCTGATCGCGAGAATTTATGTATCTATTTATTGTGACCCTCCCTACGACGTATCTTTATAGAATCCAGGAGGACAGAGTTGCTAATCACAACCTCCAAGAAAGGAAAGAAAGAAAATTAATCAATCAGCCCCAAAATTCATTCAATAAATGAAATCAATCAACCGAAATAAACACACAAACTCACGACCTTTAATAGAAACAAAAGAAAGGGTGGTGAGTGTGGTGTAGTACCATCAACCCTCAACTGATCATCACTGACGTCATCAGGTACATTTGCTGGCTGCAACAGGTGTCTGGATGGAAAGATCGTCTCCCGAGATGCCATGGTCACGTCAAGCCACCCGACCCGCCACCCCGCGTTGAAAGCTGTGCGGGTAGGAGCTCTGTAGAGGACAGAAACCTGGTGTGTGGTCCTTGACGGTTTACATAACGTGGCCTGTGACGTAGGACAGTCTGTTGGTGTCTGTTGGTCCGCAACTGTAGCTAAATATTATGGAGGACATGCACGGTAGACAATCCAGTAAAATAATACACGACCACTCATCCTCCGAACTACGTAATAACAAATACACAGACACCCACGCATAATGTAAATACAAAATCCACACACACACACTCACACACACTCTCACACACACACGCACACAACCTTTATGTCCCCACTTATCGTCTTTCCATCAGCAACTGTCAGACCTCTTTCACGTTTCGTGGCTGTCGTTAAGAAAAAAAAAGTGCCACGTAGCAGATAGCTATCTGGAGTAACTTACTTGGCTGGATGTAGGACACGCTTGACTGCACACCTGGAGCAAGCGATCTCTCCCACCCAGCCACCCAGCGTACCGTCTCCTTTACCTGTAGCTACCTATTATGTTTACATACACGACGATGTGTAAAAGTCAGTCATCACTTTCTTTGTCATCACCGTTAAAATCACGATGAGCCGACACGCATGAGAGGAAGTGAACGAAAAACGAACCGAGAAAAAAAGGAAGGTAAGTGAGGTTGTCGGTAACAGTGGAATGGATTGGGTTCCACCAACGAGGATCCTCTCTGGTTCCACGAGCCGCCCAGGTTCCTCCATTATAGCGAGATAGGCGAACAGGTAGTGTGGATGGGTTCGGGTGGGGTAGGGTGTGCAGGGTGTGTACCCTACACGTAATCAGCAGCGAATGTCGTCGACCAAAC